>NW_022589705.1:71022221-71392173 GCF_004348235.1 Phoca vitulina | reverse complement strand
GGAAGGAAGGAAGGAAGGAAGGAAGGAAGGAAGGAAGGAAGGAAGGAGAGTTCACAAGGAGAACTTAAAAGAATCCAGTCAGGGGCGCCTGGGTAGCTCAGTGGTTTTAAGTGTCCGACTCTTGATTTCAGCTCAGGTCTTTTTTTTTTTTAAAGATTTTATTTATTTATTTGACAGAGAGAGAGAGACAAAACGAGAGAGGGAACACAAGCAGGGGGAGTGGGAGAGGGAGAAGCAGGCTTCCTGCTGAGCAGGGAGCCCGATGCGGGGCTCCATCCCAGGACCCTGAGATCACGACCCAAGCGGAAGGCAGACGTCCAATGACTGCGCCACCCAGGCGCCCCTCAGCTCAGGTCTTGATCTCAGCGTCATGAGTTCAAGTCCCACACTGAGCTCCATGCTGGCTGTGGAGCCTACTTAAAAATAATAATAATAAACAAAATCTAAAAAAAAAAAAATCCAGTCAGATTGCTTTCAGGAAGGAATATCCGTGGAATCTGAGGGCCTGGAAACTGATTCTCTGAAAGCTATCCACATCCATATACCCCCAGTTCTATATTCAACACAAACTCCCGGGGCACATTCTGAGCCCAACATAATTCCTGGTGCCCCCCTGCCCCCGCAACTCCATCTCTCTCCTTTCTCTAATAGAGCACAAATCAGCAAGCAGAATACCCCAGAATTTGCTCCAGATTATACAAATGTAAATCACTTGAAAAAAAGAAAAGAATAGATTAGCAGTCACCCAGCATACAGCTGAGGACAAAGCACAGTAGATCAGGACACAAGGCAAGTTAGGAGGCCCTTCATGAACCATTATGAAGTCCTAAAAAGCAAGTCCTAACCCAGGTCCTAAAGAGGAAGGTTCATTTCCTCAGACAGAGAGGAACCCTGTCAGACCTAGAGATCTTGGTGCCATTTCCCTGACCCCCATGCATCAGCCACACTTCTGAAATACAAGTCAGATGGTGTCCTCCTTTTGCTAAATCCCTTCAATGGTTACCCAATACACCTGGTGTAAAATCTAGTTTCCTTAACAAGGCTCACGGCCTGAGGCCTGCCTATTTATCCTTCATTCTTCCATAGACACTACACTTCAGCCGTACTGAGCCCCTAGCAATTCCAGCTCCAGCCCTCCACTAGGCCTTTTCATGAGCGTCTCTCTCCGCTAGAATAGCTTCCTTCTCCAATTTGTTCTCCTAGCAAACTTCTTTTTTTTTTTGTAAGATTTTATTTATTTATTTGAGAGAGAGAGCAAACAGGGAAGGGGCAAGAGGAGAGGGAGAGAGAGAGAGAATCTCCAGAGACTCCATGAACATACTTACTAGCCATGTGACCTTAGGCAATCCCTTAGCCTTAGCCTGTTAGTATCTCCATTTCCTCATCTGTAAAATGGGGATAATAATATCATAACAGGGTTATGATTCAATGAGATAATGCATTTAAAAGCCCTTAACCTGAGGCCAGGCAGAGTGGTTTTAGGAATTGGTACTTCCCATCACTTGCTCAGTGTGAGTGCAAATTCAGAAACACCACAGGAGAGCCTCCGGGGAACTTCATCTCCCTCCCCTGGAGTCCCAGCCCTGGTCGGGTGTTCTTACCTCAGACACACGGAAGGCCCCTTCCCCTATCCAGCCCCACCCCCACCCCTTCTGAGCCTCCCTCTCCCTTCTCCACCTCTCCCTTCCCTACCCATTCTGGGTTTACACTTTTGCCTAAGTGCTTTCAAGACCAGGGGCGGTCTTATAGATCCGGGGAGGTGGCGGGAGGAGGGGCGCCGCAGGACGGGCCGAAGAAGAAGGGAAAGAGTAAGAGCACTGGTGTTTATTGAGGATGACACGCATCTCTCATATCGTCTTCACAGCAACTCCACTTTACAGATGAGGAAACCGGGGCTCAGGAAGTAAACAGGACAGGTGGGATGGGAATCCAAGTGTCCGGACAACTCCAAGATAATCTTACCCTAGGCCACACGGCCCACCAGCTTATAGTTATTAATTGTGTGTGAAATAAAGGTCAGTTTCCCTATTCCCAGGAAGAGCAGAGATTGTGTGCCCCCTCCCCCAGAACGCAGGTTTACGCTCCAACAGTGAGGAATAAACAAGTGAATAATAAACGAATGAGTTGAAATCCCTCAGATAACCGTACCAGGAAGGAGGAAACAACCCTGAGGGAGGCGCCTAGCAGGAAGAAGCCGAGAGAATGTCTTCCCTGGCTGTGGTCTCCAGTGAGGGGCAGGGGAGAGGTCGGCCAACCCAGGCGGGCTAGGAACTGGCTCAGCTGCAGGGGGGAGTGGGGGGCGGGGAAAATTGGGGGACAAAGGTGGGGAGGGGTTTTGGTTATCGTGGAAAATGGGATGAAGGGCGAGAAGGCCAGTGATTGAGCAGGGCTGGGAAGGAGAACGGCATTACCTGGTCCCCCCCACCATGTCCCTGGGGAAGAAGCCAGAGACAGCCCCCCACTCCTGACTCAGCTAGCTACTTTTATTTTTTTTTAACGCGTATTTATTTATTTATTTATTTACGTAATCTCTACACCCAACCTAGGGCTCGAACTCACGACCCCCCAGATCAAGAGTCCCATGCTCCTTCGACTGAGCCAGCCAGACGCCCCTCAACATGCTACTTTTAAAATGTTGCAGGATCCCAAGCGGCCATCCTGAAGACTAGTCCGGAAGGGAGGATGCCAGGAGAGCCCCAGGGCCGGCTGCTTCCCGCTCGAGCCCCGGGACTCCGGCTTTTCTACCCGGGGGCGCTTCCTGCCCCGCCCCCTTCTCCCCAGGGAGGCCCGCCCTCGGCCGGTCCCAGCTCCCTCAACTTACCTCGCGAGGCCCTCGTCGTCCCAGCCGGGACAGGCTGCCCGCCGCGCTCCAGGCTGCCCGCCGCGCTCCAGGCTGCCCGGGCCAAGGGGCTGCTTCTGTTTCCCTGAAGTTCCCGCCCTGCCAGGAACTCCTCCGTCCCTCCGCAAACTAAAATCGTCCCAACAGGTTCCCAGGCGCCCGGCCCAGGGGGAGGGAGCCTGATGAAATCCCCTCCCCGCCCTGACACGCGGCCTGGGCCGGGCGAGGCAGCTCTGCGGTCTCACTCCTGGGCTGGCCCAGGATGAATGAGTCCTCCCCTCCGCCTGCCTGGGTCTGAGCCAGGGAGCCTGGGACAGTCTCTGATCTTTCTTTCTCTGTGGCCCCGGCACTGAACTCCATTCCTCCTCCAAGTCCTACCTTCCTGCCTACGTCTGAGTCTTCTTCCTTCCCCGCTCAGCGCCCTGGGGAAAGATCTCGGCAGGGTGGTCTCTGTCACTCTGCCTTTGGTGGTGCTGGGGTGGGAAGCCAGATGTGGCGCTGGACACCAGATTGGAGTGACTTGGTGACCCTCGGCAAAGATTTAGTCACAAGCCCCCTGGGTTCTGTCTACCAAACTGATTCTACCTTCGCCCCTCGTGAAATAGGTTTACCAGTTTCTGATTATTAATTCAATGCATTTTGAGAATAATTCCCATTGCACTAGGCCCTGGGGAGGGTTGATATGCCCTTAAGTACTTTTTGTAAATTAATTAATTCTCATTTAGGATTTGTACATCAGTTGCTTATGAACCTTGTTAATGTGAATCAGTACCTACAAAATCTCAGTTCTGGGGCGCCTGGGTGCCTCAGTCGTTAAGCGTCTGCCTTCGGCTCAGGTCATGATCCCAGGGTCCTGGGGTCGAGCCCCACGTTGTGCTCCCTGCTCGGCGGGAAGCCTGCTTCTCCCTCTCCCACTCCCTCTGCTTGTGTTCCCTCTCTCGTTGTGACTCTCTGTCAAATAAATAAATAAAATCTTTAAAAAAAAAAAAAAAAACTCAGTTCTGAGACTTTTTTTTTTTTTAGATTTTATGTATCTATTTGAGAGAGAGAGAGCATGAGCAGGAGAGAGAAGCAGACTCTCTACTGTGCAGGGAGCCCAAAGCAGGACTCCATCCCAGGACTCTGAGACATGAGACAAAGGCAGACACTTAACCGACTGAGCCACCCAGGCGCCCATGAGATTTTCTTTTTTTAAGATTTTATTTTTAAGTAATCTTAAAATTTTAAGCCCCTGACATGGGGCTGAAACCCACAACCTTGACATCACAGGTTGCATGCTCTACCGACTAAGCCAGCCAGGTGCCCCTTGGTTCTGAGATATGAAGCTCATGCTTCTAGCTTGCAAAATTCAGAGCCTTCCCCTGAACTTGGTGAATTCACCAAGATCATGCCCCTTTGGGGCCATTGAATCAGTCTTTTTTTTTTTTTTTTTTTAAGATTTTATTTACTTATATGAGAGAGAGAGAGAGAGAATGAGTGTGTGGAGAGGACAAGTAGACTCCCTGCTGAGCAGGGAGCCCAACACAGGCTTGATTCCAGGACCCTGAGATCATGACCTGAGCTGAAGTCAGATGCTTAAACAACTGAGCCACTCAGGCGCCCCCCCCCTCCATCGAATCAGTCTTTGCAAGGCTACCCGCCCCCACCCCCCAGCACCATCCCTTACCACCCAACCACCATCACGAGACCTAGGGGATCTTGTCCCATTTGGATGTTCCATTTGAAATTTCTACAGATGCTTGTGTGGCTTTTTTCTCCAGCAGCTCTTAACTGCTCAGGCAAAGAAGGTGGTAGGACTGACTCAGGTTTGAGTGCTATAGAAAGACAAGAGCCAAGTATCCTGCCAGCTCAGCGCAGCATCTGTGACCAAGATTGGTCACAGTTATAGGACCAGAGAAGGACATTTAACTGGGGTTGGGGGGGGCCGTTAATTTCCCTTTCCTAAAAATTTGCGTTAGGGGCAGAAAGACTCTACTCTGTCTCTGCCTGTAGCTGAAATGAAAAGCAGTAAATCTGGGAGCTACAGAGAGTTCCTCGTGTGGAGATGCAGAGTAAACTAACCTCCCTGCACTCTGAGCTTACCGCATTGTTGGGCGGGGGGGGGGGGGGGGGGGGGAGTCTTTCCCTCCTGTGTGTCTCCTTTACTACTCATATACAACACTTCACTTCTGACACTTCTGGTCACATGTGTAGAGGGTTTTTCCCCACCAAGCAATTCTCTGAGATACCATCTGGATGTCCTACAATTTAACTCAATTCTGACACTCCTACCTGGGGATAGCATCGGATCCCACAGATTAAGGGCTCAGTCCCACAAGCCTGTCCCCCACTTCAGATGCCCCATAGTAAGTACCTGGGTTACCCACAACATCTATCTGACATGGCTACAAATTAGAGGTTCCCATACCCCTCTCCTCTGGTTTGATTAATTTACTAGAGTGGCTCACTCAGGGAAATACTTACCATTACCAGTTTATTAAAGTATATGATAAAGGATACAAATGAATAGCCAGATGAAAAGATAACATTGGGTGAAGTCTGGCAGAGTCTCAAGCACAGGAGCTCTGTCCCCATGGAAACAGAAGGGGTATGTACCCACCCAATTCATGGATGGTTCACGGATCTGGATGCTCTCTGAACACCATACTATCGGGATTTTATGGAGGCTTCCTCACATAGGCATGATCAATTACTAACTCCATTTCTAAGCCCCTCTTCTCTCTATAGAAATGGGAGGGGCAGGGCTGAAAATTCCAAGCTTCAAATCGAGGCTCGGTCTTTCTGGTGACCAGCCCCATCTAGGAGCCATCCAGGAACCCACCCAGAGCTACCTCAATAGAACAAAAGATGCTCCTAGTGCTCTTATCACTTAGGAATTTACAAGGGTTTTAGGAGCTCTGTGCCAGGAACTTAGGAGAGACCAGTACATATTTTTTTATTATCTCACACGCATCATAACACCTACCACAAAGTATTTAAATTATTGGTATATGTGTCTTTCTCTTTCCTCACTAAAGGGCATGCCCTGAGTTTATGAATTCTTCAAGAGCAGTAACCCACTCTGTTTCATCTTTGTATCCATGCAATGACACCAAAGTCTGACACAAAAGTGTGAAACAATTGTTTGTTGAACTTTTGAACTCAGAAGCATCAACAGTTCCCATCTTTAGCAGGTGAAGGCTCCCTCAGTCACCAGCAGGTGTCAGGACATATCTCTGTAGCTTCTGGCCACCAAGGTTCTTGTCTGAATTGTGATTGGTAGTGGGTGGTAAAACTACAGATGAGTCCCTAGAGGTGTGCGGTCTATGGAATAGTTCAAGGCCCCAGAGTGTTAGACCACTCAACAGGAAGCAATATAATCTAGGCTGCATAAAGTTACTCATTATATTCTTCCAGATTCCCTGGAGTATGTTTCCCAAATGCTGAATTCTGATAAATTCTGATAAACTGCAAATGTGAATATCCCAATAAGGTAGCTTTCCTTCTGGGATTTAGCATTATATGTCTAAAATATATGAAACATGAATTTTTTAAAACGTATTCTGTTTATGAAAAAAGACATAGTAAACATTCACAGAAAACCCAGTACAGCAGACCCCAAAACACTAGATAAAATCTAAAAAAAAAATCCTTTTCAATTCATGACTAACCTTGGCTGATATCTAAGGGATTCCTAAGAGAAAACAGGAATAAACTAAGGCTAAATGAACAAATCTATTTAAAGAAGACACACCCCAAAATTAAGAAAGTAGGAAAGGTTGAGAGTTTTTATTGAAATATAATTGACATATAACATTATATAAGTTTAAAGTATAAAAAAGATTTTTAAAATTTTTTTTGTTTTTATTTTTTTTTTTTAAGATTTTTTTAATTTATTTATTTGACAGAGAGAGACACAGCGAGAGAGGGAACACAATCAGGGGGAGTGGGAGAGGGAAAAGCAGGCTTCCCACTGAACAGGGAGCCAGATACGGGGCTCGATCCCAGGACCCTGAGATGACTTAAGCCGAAGGCAGCCTCTTAACAACTGAGTCACCAGGTGCCCCTAAAGGTTTTATTTTTAAGTAATCTCTACACCCAACATGGGGCTCGAACTCACAACCCCAAGATCAAGAGTTGCATGCTCCACTGACTGAGCCAGCCAGGCGCTCCCAAAAGATTTTTTTTAAGCATGTAAAAATATGGTCAAACTAACCAAAAGAAAGTTGGTATAGTTATATTAATATCACACAAAATAGAATTTAAGTTAACAAAGTTATCAGAGATAAAGAGGGTTACTATAAGTTGAAAAGGATTGTTACTTTTGGGCGCCTGGGTAACTCAGTCACTTAAAC
Organism: Phoca vitulina; assembly: GCF_004348235.1. Lineage (NCBI taxonomy): Eukaryota > Metazoa > Chordata > Mammalia > Carnivora > Phocidae > Phoca > Phoca vitulina. The sequence continues at coordinate 71,385,000 of NW_022589705.1, read as the reverse complement.
ATCTGCCTTCAGCTCAGGTCATGATCCCGAGGTAACGGGATGGAGTCCCGCATCAGGATCCCTGCTCGGCGGGGAGTCTGCTTCTCCTTCTACCCCTACCCCCTGCTTGTGCTCTCTCTCTCACACACTCTCTCTCTCTCTCTCAAATAAATAAATAAAATCTTTTTTAAAAATTGTTACTTCTTCCACATCAGGAAATTAGGAAATTGGGAAGCTACTGTCCCAACTATTGGCTCCAAGAACACACCCCTTTAGCCAAGATCTGAGAGAAAAGAAGCCAGCGTCAGAGCTGTTGGTTCCAGAACCATGACATCCTAAACCCTCACATGGTGCCTCATTTCTCCCCCAGAGAAACTCAGTTCCAGATTCAAGCCCCCTAGAGTGTATCTGACTGGGGAACTTAAAACACATCCAGAGACCAAGCTCCAAGAAGGTCATGGAAGTGCGGTTTTAACTTCCCAGCCTCTGCAATGTAGGCAAGCTGGATAGTGGGGCTTAGTGCAGACGTTGAGCATGCTATCTACCCCATCTGTCTCAGATACTACCCATTCCCTTTTATTCAGTCTCTGAATGCTACTTTTTTAAAAATTATTTTAATAAGTAATGCATTCACATGGTAAAAAAAATTCAAACATCATCACCAGTAGACAATGAAAAGCAAATCTCTTACCTGCCTTTATCCTCCAAACCCGCCCCCCTTTTCCTCCCAAGAATCATTGATTTTTATCAGCTTCCTATTTATCATTCCAATGATAATCTGTGTGAATGTGCATATATAACCCTCCCTTTTGGCTTTACATATGTGGGGCATAAAATGCACACTGTTTTTCTCCAGTCTACTTTTTTTTTGCTTATTTCATTTTTTTAATTGAAGTATACTCGACATATAAGACTATATTAGTTTCAGGTGCACAACATAGTGATTCAACATTTATACGCATTATGGGATGTTTACCATGATAAGTATAGTTGCCATAAAAAATTATTACAATCTGGGGCGCCTGGGTGGCTCAGTCGTTAAGCGTCTGCCTTCGGCTCAGGTCATGATCTCAGGGTCCTGGGATCGAGCCCCACATCGGGCTCCCTGCTTGGCGGGAAGCCTGCTTCTCCCTCTCCCACTCCCCCTGCTTGTGTTCCCTCTCTCGCTGTGCCTCTCTCTGTCAAATAAATAAATAAAATCTTTTAAAAAAAATTATTACAATCTTATTGACTATATTCCCTATGTCATACTTCATATCCCTGTGATTTATTTATTTCATAATCGGAAGTTTGTACCTCTTAATCCCCTTTACCTATTTCCCCCCACCTCCCACCTTCCCCTGCTCTGGCAACCACCAGTTTCTTCTTTGTATTTATGAGTCTGTTTCTGTTTTGTTTTGTTTTGTTTGTTCATTTGCTTTGCTTTTGTAGATTCCACATATAGGTGAAATCATGTGGTATTTGTCTTTGTCTGACTTATCTTATTTAGCATAATACCCTCTAGGTCCATCCATGTTGTCAAAAAATGGCAAGATTTCATTACCTTTTTTATAGCTGTGTAATATTCCAGTGTATCTATATATATCCCATCTTCTTTTTTTTTTTTAAAGATTTTATTTATTTATTTGAGAGAGAGAATGAGAGAGAGCACATGAGAGCGGGGAGGGTCAGAGGGAGAAGCAGACTCCCTGCCGAGCAGGGAGCCCGATGCGGGACTCGATCCAGGGACTCCAGGATCATGACCTGAGCCGAAGGCAGTCGCTTAACCAACTGAGCCACCCAGGCGCCCATATCCCATCTTCTTTATCCATTCATCTGTGGATGGACACTTGAGTTGCTTCCATATCTTGGCTACTGTAAATAATGGTTTCATAAACATAGGGATGCATATATCTTTTTGAATTAGTGTTTTTGTTTTCTTGGTAAATACCCAGTAGTGGAATTGCTGGATTGTATGGTGTTTCTATTTTCAATTTTTTGAGGAACCTCCATACTGTCTTCTTTTTTTTAATATTTTATTTATTTGAGAGAGAAAGAGCATGAGAGAGAGAACACAAGCAGGGAGGAGGGGCAGAGGGAGAGGGAGAAGTAGGCTCTCTGCAGGACTTGATCCCAGGACCCTGGGATCATGACCTGAACCAAAGACAGATGCTTAACCGACTGAGCCACCCAGGCGCCCCAAACCTCCATACTGTCCTCTATAGTGGCTACGCCAGTTTGCATTCCCACCCACAGTACACAAGGCTTTCTTTTTCTTTTTCCATACTTTTTCCCCCAATCTACCTTTTTTTTTTTTCTGCATCTTGGTGATTACATTTATTGAAAGGGCTGGAAAAAAATTAAAATGCGCTTTAGCTTAAGAATTTTTGAGTTATCCACAAATCAACTCATTTCAGGAGTGGAAGAATCCTTGGTCATTTCTTAATATCAAAATTTACTCAGGTTTCTCTTTTGAAAGTCTTCTACATTTAAAGAGGCAATCATACAGAAGCTCCTATATTCCATATGTGATAAATTCTTTGTTTTAACCAACTCTTAATGGAGAGCCAACTAGTACAACACCATCTCCCCGGACAAAAAGCTTTGGAATATTCCGTTTTGTTGATTTATATATCTCTTCATATGTTTCCTCATCAATTTCTATAGTAGTCACAGTTTCTTCCACATCTCCCAATATCCTATTTAAATGCTGATCATAAGCATGTAATCTGCCTCAAAGCTCTCTGTCACTTCTCATTTTCACATAAATTCGCTCATCCAGGCTGAGCCTGATGAGATCCAGGGGCTCTTCTACAGTGTTGGTAGTTTGTTGCTGGTCCACATCGTCCGCCATGTTTCAAACCCTGCGCTCTTCCCCCCTCCAATCTACTTTTAACAGCTGATGAGAGAGAAGAGTCCTGGAGAACCCAACACCAGTTAAGGACAGTCTGATAACAATGAGAAGCCCATTTCTTTTTCACGCAGACTTGCAGACTTTGTTTTTAAAAAACTTTTTGGGGGGGATGCCTGGGTGGCTCAGTTGGTTAAGCATCCAACTCTTGGTTTCAGTTCAGGTCATGATCTCAGGGTCTTGGAATGGAGCCCCACATCAAGCTCCATTCCCTCTCCCTCTGCCGCCCGCCCCCACCCCACTCATACATTCTCTCACTAAAATAAATAAATAAATAAATATTTTTAAAAATCTTTCATTTATTTCTTATAAAATATTGCAAAATATTTAAATGCCACAAAAATAAAAACAATAAAAAATGAAAGTTTCCCTAAAGTCCATTTCCAAAAAGTAACTAAAGTAAATAGCTTGCATATCTATGTATCCATCTCCATCTATCTATCTATCTATCTATCTATCTATCTATCTATCTATCATCTGTCTATCCCTGTGTGTATATATGTGTATAGTTTCTATAGCTTTGAATACCTTCTTCTACATTTTTCCAAGTTCTTCACTGGCCAGAGTGTTGGGTCTGAATTTGCCTCACAGTTCTGTTAGCTACTAAGACTACAGCTACCGCCTTAACTAATCCCTTAAATCTCCTGTCTCTACTGAAACTCCTCAAAGTAAACAAAGAAGCCTGATCTAACTGTGTACTTGCTGCTTCTTGGTGGTAGACTCTTAAAATTCAAGGTCCTAGAGTCCCTCTTGGATTCTCCCAAAATTCTCTAAGCAATTCCTGCAATTGACTCTGCATATATTCCCTAATGCAGCAGAATCTTGTTTTCAGACTCCCCTTAGACTTCTCTCTCCTGATCACAGACCTGTGATCTTCCTGGGAAATGGGATGGGAGTCTAACCCAAGACAGGTTAATCAGCATTTTCCCTGAGATTCTTCAAAACAAAATTGGGAGGAAGATGCTCTTTTCCCTTCTGGAGAGGAAAAAAAAAATGTGACTGTGTGAGTCTGGAATTGCTGGAGGCCACAGATCTGCTACCTTCATGGTGAAGTTGGATTTATCTTCCATAGCAGTTTTATCATGTATTTTTTTAACAGGGGAGAGGGGCAGAGGGAGAAGCAGACTCCCTGCTGAGCAGGGAGCCTGACAGGGGGCTCGATGCCAGGACCCCGAGATCATGACCCCAGCCAAAGGCAGACGCTTAACTAACTGAGCCACCAAGGCACCCCACAATTTTATCATGTATTAATAAATTTTTCTAAAACTTATAAATTTTTCTATCAATAAATTTTTATTAATAAATTAATAATTTTTCTAAATTTCTAAGCTTGCTGAGATACAATTGACATAATAGAGGCAAAGGCCAGTCAATTTTTTTTAAATGTAAGTTCTACGTCCAACATGGGGCTCAAACTCACAACCCTGAGACATGTTCTACTGTCTGAGCCAGCCAGGCACCCCCAGTCAAGCTCTTTATTATTATACAACAGGTAATATTCACTCTTTTGCCATATTCAGAGGTTCTGGGGATTAGGAAGTAGATATCTTTGGGGGTATTATTTAGCCTACCACATAGGTTAGTAATGGGACATACCTTGTTGGGCTATTTTAAGCATTAACTGAGTTAACTCACATAAAATTTGTACATATGTAGCTCTCAATGACTGTTGGCTGTTGTTTTTATTATTATTTGTTTCTGTAATGTACCTTATTGTTTTTTTAGCCATCTCATGTCTGAACACCCTTCTTATTTTGAGGAATAGTCCCATTTATGGGTCTCAGTGGAAGGGAAAAGCCCAACTTGTATTACAGAAGTTTGGAGGAAGACAAGTATTTGCCTTCCCTATCCCCTATCATCCAGGCCGTGGGCCAATAACCAAGGTTTGGCCAATAAGATGCTCATGCCTGGGACACTGGAGTCTTGTAAAGACTCAATTTGAGATTATTAAGGGCTGCAGCAATGGTGTCAAGAGTCTGGAAGCAAACTAATAATACATTACATGTTAATAAATTGAATTTAAAAATTTTTAAAGATTTTATTTATTCATTTGACAGAGAGAGACAACGAGAGAGGGAACACAAGCAGGATTCCCGCTGAGCAGGGAGCCCAATATGGGGCTCGATCCCAGGACCCTGGGATCATGACCTGAGCCAAAGGCAGACGCTTAACGACTGAACCACCCAGGCGCCCCTGAATTTAAATTTTAAAAAGAGTCTGGAAGCAACAAATGTCCAGTGATGAGAGAAATGATCAATGTTATCTAGCCTTTTTTTTTCTTTTTTTTTTTTAGCTAGATTAATGGCTTTCTGTTCCTTTTCCAAGCCTGTTTCTCCTGTTTTCCCTTCTTTTCTATAAGCTATGTAATATCCTTCTGATACATTCATTTTCTTCCTAAATTAGCCACTTTTGGCTTCTATTGTTGCAACTGACAACCCTGATTAATATCTATGGGAATTCTAGTGGTCTGCTGTTTGTGACAGTTAATTAACCTGACTATTAGACTTCCTGACCATATGCCCCCCCCGAAGGTGAGACACTGAAAACTTGATTAGAACTATTTCATGAAATCAAAAATATAAGAAAGAGACCATTGATTATGTTACCTACGGCAAGACAGGGAAAACATGGTTTACATTTCCCAGATCAGAGCAAATTTTGACATTCAGAACCATCATGAAATGTGGCAGGAAGCCTTTCTGCCTGTATCCAGCACTCTGAAACTGTTCAACACCTGGCTCAAAGAGATACTAATTTTTAACAAATGATGCAAACACAACTGGATATCCAAATGCAAAAAAATGAAGTTGGACCCCTAGCTCACATGATACACAAAAATGAACTCAAAATGGATCATAGACTTAAATATAAGAACTAAAATTATAAAACTCCTGGAAGAAAAATAGGAGTAAAATCTTTGTGACCTTGGACTAAGCAACGATTTCCTAGATGTGACATCGAAAGCACAACTGACAAAAGAAAAAACAGGTAAGTTGGGCTAACCTCAAAATTTAAACGTTTGTGCTGCACACAATACCACCAAAAAAGCAAAATGAGAGAAAATATTTGCAAGATGGGAGGAAAATATTTGCAAAATCATATGTCTGATAAGGGACTTGTCCAGAATATATAAAGAACTCTTAGAACTCAATAATTAAAAAAAATAAAGTTCAATCAAAAATTGAGCAAAGAATTTGAATAGGTATTTCTCCAAAGAATATATACAAATGACCAATAAGCACATGAAAATATGTTCAACATCATTCATCATTGGTCATTAGACAAATGCAAATCAAAACCACAATGACATACCCACATGATATCAGCCTGACCTCTAGGGAGGCAAAAGAAGAAAGGACACTGAGCTCAACCAATGATTGATGGCCAACCAATGGCCCCATGATTTAATCAATTATGCTTATATAATGAAGCTCCAGTAAAAACTCTGGACTCTGAAGCTTGGTAGAGCTTCCTGGCAGGCAAACATTGATGTGCCAGGAGGTGATATGCCCGGATTTCACAGGTAGAGGGCATGGGAGCTCTGTATCTGAGGCCCTCCCAAATTCTGTGGCTCTTCTTTGGCTGGTCCTGACTTGTATTATTTATAATAAAACTGCAATTGTAAGTATAGAACTTTCCTGAATCGAACCATGAGAGACTATGGACTTTGGGAAACAAACTGAGGGTTTCAGAGGGGAGGTGGTTGGGGGGATGGGGTAGCCCGGTGATGGGTATTAAGGAGGGCATGTATTGCATGGAGCACTGGGTGTTATACACAAACAATGAATCATGGAACACTACGTCAAAAACTAATGATGTGGGGCGCCTGGGTGGCTCAGTCGTTAAACGTCTGCCTACGGCTCAGGTCATGATCCCAGAGTCCTGGGATCGAGCCCCGCATCGGGCTCCCTGCTCAGCAGGAGGCCTGCTTCTCCCTCTCCCACTCCCCCTGCTTGTGTTCCCTTTCTCGCTGTGCCTCTCTCTGTCAAATAAATAAATAAAATCTTTAAAAAAAAAACAAAAAACTAATGATGTAATGTATGGTGACTAACATAACATAATAAAAGAAAAAAAAAAGAAAAAGAATTTTCCTGAGTTGTGTGAGTCATTCTACCAAATTTTCAAACCAGAGTGGGGAACCCTCAACTTTTTAGCCAGTTAGCATAAATGGGGGTGGCCTGGGGATGGCTGAAGCTTGGGTAGCTTCTGAAGTGAAGTTAGTTTTGTTGGGGACCATGCCTTTTTTTTTTTAAAGATTTTATTTATTTGACAGAGAGAGACACAGTGAGAGAGGGAACACAAGCAGGAGGAGTGGGAGAGGGAGAAGCAGGCTTCCCTCAGAGCGGGGAGCCCGATGTGGGGCTCAATCCCAGGACCCTGGGATCATGACCTGAGCCAAAGGCAGACGCTTAACGACTGAGCCACCCAGGCGCCCCAGGGACCATGCCTTTTAATGATGGGTTCTGTGCTAACTCCTGGTGATTAGTGCGAAAATTTTACTATAGTACACTAGTTGGTGTCAGAATATCACCTTATATGGCAAAATATTAAATTAAGGTTATCTGATCCACCTGGATAATCCAAATTCAATCACAGGTATCCTTGTAAGAGAGAGATTTGTCACAGGCAGAAGAAGAAATGGCAATTGGACCACAGAGGCAGAGAGTAGGATGATGTAGCCACAAGCTGAGAAATGCTGGCAGCCACCAGAAGCTGGAGGACGCAACAAACAGATTCTACTCTGGAGTGTTTAGATGGAGAAGAGCCTGGCCAATGTCTTGATTCTTTTTTTTTTTTTTTTTTTGAGATTTTATTTATTTGAGACAGAGAGTGAGAGAAAGCACAAGCAGGGGGAGTGGCAGAGGGAGAGGGAGAAGCAGACTCCCCCTTGAGCAGGGAGCCTGACGTGGGACTCGATCCCAGGACCCCAAGATCATGACCTGAGCTGAAAGCAGACACTCAACCAGCTGAGCCACCCAGATGCCTTTAATGTCTTGATTCTTGATTTTGGCCCAGTGAAACTGATTTCAGGCATCTCACCTCTAGAATTCCGTGAGAGTAAATTCCTGTTGTCTGAAGTCACCAAGTTTGTGGCAATTTGTGCTAACAGCCATAGGAAACCAATATATCTCATTTACAGATAAAGCCGAGGCCCAGAAACATTCCCAAAATCCTGCAACAAGGACAAATTCACATTCAGGCTATCTGGCCCCAGAGCCATGCTCCCAGTGACTACGCTGTCATGAAACTACCAGAAAGAAGATTCTCACGGCTCACCATCTTGCTGCGGTGGCCACATTCTCTTCTGCACAACTCTGGAGGTCTGCTCCGTGCTACCCCCTTGGTATTGATTTTTGCATTAACTTCTTTTAGGCTAAAGGAAACAAAAGCACTCCCGGCTTACCACAGGAAATGGGAATTTTGTGTAAAGAATCACAGATAAGGGCGCCTGGGTGGCTCAGTCGGTTAATTGTCTTCCTTCAGCTCAGGTCGTGATCCTGGGGTCCTGGGACTGAGTCCCACATCAGGCTCCTTGCTCAATGGGGAGCCTGCTTCTCCCTCTCCCTGCTGCTCGCCCTGCTTTGTGCAACTGAACCTTGCCCCTTTGCCATCTAGAATACAATAACAGCTCTCGTGCACAAAGGCAACGCCAGTGAGCACTCCCCTCCCCGACCCGCAGGAGGTCATCTATTGCTTCCTACCCTCCATTCTCTGGACACAGTTCATCTCTGTCCTTGCCCCTGTTTCTTCCTGCTGCTTCTACTGATGGCTTCTGTCCTGGCTCTCCTTCCATCTCCTGCTGGATTTCTTCCTTCTCCTAGATGCTACGACCTTATGGCTTCTGCTTAGAGGTTTTTTCTTCTGTATCTCGACTACTGTTTCACGAATAGTCAAATGCCACAAAAAGGGATATGGTGAGGTTGGTCAAGCACTATCTGATCTGGTGCCCTTCTTGGTCAAAGGTCTTTCTAGACCACTTTATAATGATTCAATATATTTAATATGTTTATAATGATTCTTGATTTTGGCCCAGTGAAACTGATTTCAGACATCTGACCTCTTAATATTCGATATATTCAAAAACAGTTATGTAATGTTTGGGGTTTTTTTTAAGATTTTATTTATTTGTTTGACAGAGCGAGACACAGCGAGAGAGAGAACACAAGCAGGGGGAGTGGGAGAGGGAGAAGCAGGCTTTCCCACTGAGCAGGGAGCCCGATGTGGGGCTCGATCCCAGGACCCTGGGATCATGACCTGAGCCGTAGGCAGATGCTTAACGACTGAGCCACCCAGGTGCCCCTATGTAATGGATTTTAATTTAAAATGTTGATATTTGCAATATGCTGGAAATACTATCCTTTGCAGTATTTATCTTAGAATGAAAAAATATTTACTTATTTTTAGAAGATTTTATTTATTTATTTGAGAGAGACAGAGAGAGCAGAAGCAGGAGGAGGGGCAGAGGGATAGGGACAAGCAGTGGGGCTCAATCCCAGGACCCTGAGATCACAACCTGAGCTGAAGTCAGATGCTTAACTGACTGAGCCACCCAGGCGCCCCAGAATGAAAAAATTTAAATGTCGACTAAAACGTATGCACAAGAGCACGCAATTTTTCAAAACTGTTTTAAAGAATATGCAAGCAAAACAGTTGGTTCAATGCCCAGCATCTTTGTTGGGGTCCCACAGCAAATAACGGGAAGAAAAGTTGTGGGTTGAAAAGTAGAAGTAGCTGAATACAAGTGCCCCCATTGAAAGATACTTTCTGACTTTATTAAGAAGAGATGTGCTTAGCACTTGAGAGGCATTATCTCAGTTAATCCAGGTAATTGACCTGTGATGTAGGTTCATTTTACAGGTGAGCAAGCTGGGTTCAGAGAGGTTGTGACTTGCCTAGACGTACACAAAGTGGTCAATAACCAAGCTGGGATTTGAACCCACATCTGCCTGATCCCCAGATCTGTGGGGTTTTTTTGTTTGTTTGTTTGTTCTAAGATTTTTTATTTATTAGAGAGAGCGAGCAAGGGAGAGAGAGCACAAGCAAGGGAAGCTACAGAGGGAAAAGGAGAAGCAGGCTCCCTGCTGGGCAGACCCTGAGATCATGACTTGAGCTGAAGGCAGACGCTTAACCGACTGAGCCATCCAGGTGCCCCTCCCCATCCCCCCAGATTTGTGTTTTAACCACATCATTCTGCTATTTGCAGGAGAGAAGAGAGGCCTCTGCTACATCCCATCTCTACGAACGGCAGCCAGCAGCAGTGGTCAGAGCCACACCAGCAGAGAGGAGACTCAGGGTCAGCTCAGAGAGGGATGGCAAGAAGACCCAAAGCATTGTGGCACCTGTTGCTAATACAGGCTCTGTACCCCCAACAAAGGAAGCAGAGTGTCTTCTGGTGGTCTAAGAAAATTCACCATTCCCATGCCACATTGAGAGTTAGGAAGGGTGGCCTCTGCTGTCCCGTCTTGTCCTGTCTTGGGGGATGGAGAGTAAACAGTTGCTACCAGATGATTATTCCCCCTTTGTTCCATGCTCCTTTGACATTCATGGTATTTCGCTGGATCTCTTTTTTCTCCCTTTTCTTTTTTTTTTTTTTTTAAAGATTTTATTTATTTATTTGACAGAGAGAGACACAGAGAGAGAGGGAACACAAGTAGGGGGAGTGGGAGAGGGAGAAGCAGGCTTCCCGTGGAGCAGGGAGCCCGATGCGGGGCTCGATCCCAGGACCCTGGGATCCTGACCTGAGCCGAAGGCAGACACCCAACCACTGAGCCACCCAGGCGCCCCTTTTCTCCCTTTTCTTTGTCATCCTCTACCAACTTTCTATTTACATTCCCTCAGAAATAACACAATACGGTGGCTAAGTTCATGGACTCTGGACCCAGACTTTTTGAATCCTGGCCCTACTCCTTACTAACTATGTGATCTTAGATGAATTACATAAATTCTCCGTATCTGGGTTTCCTTTTTAAAATCCCACCATGTAAAGTTGCATACTTCTGATCCATTCTTTTTAAGAGCTGCATTAGATATACCATATTTTCTTCAGTCACTGCTTGAATGATGACTATTCTCTCTAATCTCAGTGTTTGGCCACTGTGAACAATGCTGCAATAAACATCCTTGTAGATATAGTCCAGTGCTTTTCTTGCTTTCTTTTTTTTTTTAAAGATTTTATTTATTTATTTGATAGAGAGAGACACAGCAAGAGAGGGAACACAAGCAGGGGGGGTGGGAGAGGGAGAAGCAGGCTTCTCGCCGAGCAGGGAGCACGATGTGGGGCTCGATCCCAGCAACCTGGGATCATGACCTGAGCCGAGGGCAGACGCTTAATGACTGAGCCACCCAGGCGCCCCATCCAGTGCTTTTCTTTTATAGGATGTCTACTCAGAAGTGGGATTTGTAGATGAAAGGGTATGTTTTTATTTTTAATAGGTGTTGCTGAAATGATTTCCAAAAAGGCTATACCAGGAGCGCCTGGCTGGCTCAGTCGGTAGAGTATGTGACTCTTGATCTCAGGGCCATGAGTTTGAGCTCCATGCTGGGCATAAAGATTACTTAAAAAAAAAAAAAAAAGGCTATACTACTTTATAGCAATATATAATAAGGCCTCTTTTTCAGCAATCCCACCAGCAATAAATATCATCTAAATTTTTTAATTTTCACAATCTGCTAAGTATAAAGTGAAATCTTACTGTTACTTTAATTTGCATTTCCCTGGCTTTGGTGAGTCTGAGCACTCTAATATGCTTCTTGTGCATTCAGATTTGTTCTGTGAATTACTTCTTCATGGCCTTGGTCCATTTTTCTGTTCAATTCTTACTCCTCTTCTTGTCCATTTGCAAGAATTCCTATAATGTTATAAATGTTAACTCTTGGGTGGCTCAATCACTTAACCATCCAACTCTTGATTTTGTCTCAGGTCATGATCTCAGGGTCATGGGGTCAAGCCCCACATCGGGCTTAGCGGAGGGGAGGGGGTGGGGAGGTGTCTGCTGGAGATTCACTCTCTCTCTCCCTCTGCCCCCCCCCCACACTCTCTCTCTCTCTCAAATAAACAAATCTTTAAAAAAATATATAAATGTTAACTCTCTGTTCACTCTATTGCATTTTCCCCCCAAATTTTTTTGCCTGTTTTATAATTCATTTAAAAGGCTTCATTTAGGGCGCCTGGGTGGCTCAGTCAGTTGGGCGTATGCCTTTGGCTCGGGTCGTGATCCCGGGGTCCTGGGGTCGAGTCCTACATCAGGCTCCCTGCTCAGTGGGGAGCCTGCTTCTCCCTCTGCCTCTATCTCTGTCTCTCATGAATAAATAAATTATTCTTTTTTTTTTTAAAGATTTTATTTATTTATTTGAGACAGAGAGAATGAGAGAGAGAGAGAGAGCACATGAGATGGGGGAGGGTCAGAGGGAGAAGCAGGCTCCCTGCCGAGCAGGGAGCCCGATGTGGGACTCGATCCAGGGACTCCAGGATCATGACCTGAGCCGAAGGCAGTCGCTTAACCAACTGAGCCACCCAGGCGCCCAATAAATAAATTATTCTTAAAAAAAAAAAAAAAGGCCTCATTTAGTCAAGTAGTTCCTACTTTTTTTTAAAGTAGCCTCTACACCCAACATGGGGCTTGAACTCTTGACCAGAGATCAAGAGTTGCATGCTCTGCAGACTGAGACAGCCAGGCGTCTCCTACTTTTCTAATAGCTGAATTTCCTGCCTTGGTCTACCTCATACCTAGGTTGTACATATGGTCTCCTGCATTTTCTTTCTTTTTAAAAAAATATATACAGAAAAGGGGTGCTTGGGTGGCTCAGTCAGTTAAGCATCCAACTCTTGATTTGGGCTCAGGTCATGATCTCAGGGTCGTAGGATAGAGCCCCACGTCGGTCTCTACGCTCAGCATGGAGACTGGTTGAGACTCTCTCTTCCCCTCTGCCCCTGTCCCTCCCCCACACTTATGCACATGCTCTCTCGCTCTCTCTCTCAAAATAAATAAATAAAATCTTTTAAAAAATAAAACTGTATAATGTGATAGTATATGTATACATTTTGAAATGATCACCACCAAGGTAATTAATATATCCATCACTTCACATAGTCACCATTGTGTGTGGTGAGAATCTACTCTTCTAGAAAACTTCAAGTATATTAACTATAATCACCATGTTGTACATTAGATCCCCTCCTATATTTTCTTCTAAGATTTTTACTTTTATTTTATGTTTACATTTAATTGCAAATATTTAAGCCATCTGTTGAAATTGCATAAGATAGGGATCAGATTATTTTCTTCCAGGGGTGCCTGGGTGGCTCAGTTGGTTAAGCCTCCAACTCTTGATTTCAATTGGGGTCATGATCTCAGGGTCGTGAGATTGAGCCCCCAAGTTGGGCTCTGCTCTGGACATGGAGCCTGCTTGGGGCTGTCTCCCTCTGCCCCTCCCCACCCCCTACCCCCCACTCATGCTCTCTCTCTCAAAAAAAAATTATTTTCTTCCATATACAGAACCAGTTCAACAGCATCATTTACTAAAAGGAACCATGTTTTCCCTCTGTGACAAATGACACCACATTGTCACATGCTGAACTATCTAATACACTAAGATCTAGTTTTAGAACTAGTCCTATGCCAACATTATATTACTTTGATTACAGCAGTTTTATGAATATTCTGACATCTAGTTAAGCAAGTAGTCCCCCTTCACTATACTTCATTTTTATACTTTCTTTGGTTATTCTGGGGCTTATATTCTTCCATATGGATTTAAGATTATTTTAACAATTCAATTCAATGTATTTCAAAAAAAAAAAAACAAAACTGCCTGCCAGGAGTCTAACTAGAATTGCATTAAATATAAATAATTAAAAAAATTTTTTATAACATTGTTACCCAAGAACAAATAACTTTTTTTTTGTCTAGCTCCAATTTTATGGTTTTCAATAACATTTCACCATATTCTTCATATATGACCTGTGATTTTGTTCAACTTATCCTTAGGTGTTTTTTTCTTTTTTTTTTTTTATTGTGACAGAATACACATAAAATTTACCATCCTGATATAACAGCATATGTTAATGATACTGGATTTTTAAAAAATTAAAAAACAAGAATTGTCATCTTAACCATTTTTTAAGATTATTTATTTATTTTAGTAATCTCTACACCCCATATAGGGCTCAAACTCATGACCCCTAGATCAAGAGTCACACACTCTGCTGATTGAGCCAGCCTCATCTTAACCATTTTTAAGTACGTGGTTCAATGTCATTAAGTACATTTACATGGCTGTACAGCAATCACCACCATCCAGCTCCGTAACTATTTTCATCTTCTAAAACTGAAGCTCTATACCTATTAAACAATAACTCCCCAATCTCTCCTTCCCTCCACCCCTGACAACCACCTTTACTCGTACTGTCTTTATGACCTTGACTACCCTAAGTACTTCACAGAAGTGGAATCATACAGTATTTGTCTTTTTGTGACTGGTTTATTTCACTTAGCATAATATCCTCAAAGTTCATCCATGTTGTAACATATTGAGGAATTTCCTTCCTTTTTTAAAAAATTTTTCTTGGGGCACCTGAGTGGCTCACTTGGTTAAGCATCTGCTTTCAGCTCGGGTCATGATCCCAGGGTCCTGGGATCGAGCCCCCGCATTGGGCTCCCTGCTCAATGGGGAGCCTGTTTCTCCCTCTCCCTCTGCTGCTCCCCCTGCTTCTGCTCTCTCTCTCTCTCTTTGTCAAATAAATAAATAAAATCTTCAAAAATTTTTTTCTTGTTTTTTTATTTTTTACTTTTTTAGAATTTTCTTCCTTTTTAAGGCTGAAATATTTCACTGTTTGTATATACCACATTTTGCTTATCCATTCATCATCAGTCCAGCGGATACTTGGGTTCCTTCCATGTTTTGGCTATTGTGAATAATGCTGCTACAAACATGGGTGTATAAATATCTCTTCAAGACCCTGTTTTCAACTCTTGAATATACCCAGAAGTGGAATTGCTGGATCATATGGTAATTCCATTTTTAACTTTGTGAGCAACCACCATACTATTTTCTTCAGTGGCTGTTATTTTACATTCCCATCAACAGTGCACAAGGGTTCCAATTTTTCTACATCCTCCCCAACATTTGATATTTTCTGTTTTTTTATTAGCTGCCCTACTGGGTATGAGGTGGTATCACTATAGTTTTCATCTGCATTTCCCTAACGATTAGTGATGTTGAGCATCTTTTCTTGTGATTACTGGCCATTCGTATATCTTCTTTGGAGAAATGTTTATTCCAGTCCTTTGCCCATTTTTAAAGCAGATTTTTTTGTTCTTGTTGAGTTTTAGAAATTCTCTATATATTCTGGATATTAATCCCTTATCAGATATATGATTTGCCAATATTTTCTCCTGTTTTTTGAGTTGCATTTTTACTCTGTGGACAGTGTTTTTTGATGCACAAATTTTTAAATTTTTCATGTAATCCTTTTTTTCTGTCATCAGTGCCTTTGGTGTCATATCCAAGAAGTCACTGCCAAATCCAAGGTTGTGAAGTTTTTGTCCTGTGTTTTCTTCTAAGAATTTTATCATTTTATGTCTTACATTTAGGTCATGGATCCATTTTGAGTTAATTTTTATATATGGTGTTAGGTAAAGGTCCACTCTTTTGCATGTGAATGCCCAGTTTTCCCAGCACCATTTATTGAAAAGATTGTTCTTTCCTTGTTGAATGATCTTGGCCCCCTTTTCAAAAATCATTTGACCATATATGTGATGGTTTATTTCTGGGCTCTCTATTCTGTTCTGTTGGTCTATATGTTTGTCTTTATGCCAATACCATACTGATCTGATTATTGTAACGTTGTAGGGATGTAAGTAATGTAGTAATGTAAGTAGAAGTATAGGGGCGCCTGGGTGGCTCAGTTGTTAAGCATCTGCCTTCGGCTCGGGTCATGATCCCAGGGTCCTGGGGTTGGGCTCCCTGCTTCATGGTAGGCTTGCTTCTCCCTCTCCCACTCCCCCTGCTTGTGTTCCTGCTCTCGCTGTGTCTCTCTCTATCAAATAAATAAAATCTTAAAAAATAATAATAAGTAGAAGTATAAGTCTTCCAGTTTTGTTTTGTTTTTAATTTTAATTTATTTTTTTAATATTTTATTTATTTATTTGACAGAGAGAGAGTGAGAAAGCACAAGCAGGGGAAGCTACAGGCAGAGGGAGAAGCAGACAACCCACTGAGCAGGGAGCCCGATGTGGGGCTCCATCCCAGGACCCTGGGATCATGACCTAAGCCAAAGGCAGACGCTTAACTGACTTAGCCACCCAGGTGCCCCTGTTCTTTTTCCTTTTTTTTTTTTTTTAAGATTTATTTATTTATTTATTTTCAGGAGAGAGAGAAGCCCAAGTAGACCCCATGCTATGCCTGGAGCCCAACACAGGGCTGGATCCCCTGACCCTGAGATTAAAACCCAAGCCCAAACCAAGAGTTGGACCCAGGCACCCCTGTTCTTCTTTTTAAGATTGTTTTGGCTATTCTGGCCCCTTTAGATTCCATCTGAATTTTAGGATGGGTTTTTCTATCTCAGCAAAAAATGTCATTGGGATTTTGATAAAATTGCATTTAAAGTGTAGGTTGCTTCTGGTAGTATTGATATTTTAACAATATTAAGTCTTCCAATCTATGAACATGAGACATGTTTTCATTTATTTATGTCTTCCTTAATTTCTTTCAGCAATGTTTTGTGTAGTTTGCATTGTACAAGTCTTTCATCTCTTTGGTTAAGTTAATCCCTAACTATTCTTTTAAAGACTTTTTTTTAAAGATTTATTTATTTATTTGAGAGAGAGAAAGAGAGCATGCGTGGGGGGAGAGGCAGGGGGAAGAGAGAGAGAGAGAGAATCTCAAGCAGACTTCGCTCTGATTGCAGCCCAATGCGAGGCTTGATCTCATGACCCTGAGATCATGACCTGAGCCAAAATCAAGAGTTGAATGCTTAACTGACAGCCACCCAGGCACCCAATTCCCAAATTATTTTATTTTTGGTGCTATGTAAATGGAATTGTTTTCATAATTTCCTTTTCAGAATCCTCACTGTCCATGTATAGTAAATGATTTTTGTGTGTTGACTTATCATATACTGCTACTTACCTGAATTCATTTATTAGTTCTAACAGCTTTTTTGTGGGGTCTTTAGGGTTTTCTACATATAAGATCATATCATCAGGGGCACCTGGGTGGCTCAGTCGTTAAGGGTCTGCCTTCGGCTCTGGTCATGATCCCAGGGTCCTGGGATCAAGCCCCGCATCAGGCTCCCTGCTCTGTGGGAAGCTTGCTTCTCCCTCTCCCACTCCCCCTGCTTGTGTTCCCTCTCTCGCTATGTCTTTCTCTGTCAAATAAATAAATAAAATCTTTAAAAACAACAAAAAAAAGATCATCTCATCAGCAAACAGAAATAATTTTACTTCTTCCTTTTGATTTTGAAGGCCATTCATTTATTTGTTTATTTGTTTATTTATTTATTTTTCTTACCTAATTGTTGGCTAGAACTTCCAGTACTATGTTGAACAGAAGTAGTAAAACTGATCATCCTTGCCTGGTGCTTGAGCTTAGAGGAAAAATTTTATTCTTCCACTGTTGCGTATGATGTTTGCTGTGGGTTTGTCATATGTGCTTTTTATTATGTTGTGGTAATTTTGTTGAGTATTGTTATCAGCAAAGGATGTTGAATTTCATCAATGCTTTTCCTGCATCAATTGAGATGGCTATTTGGGTTTATTTCTTTATTTTGTTGCTTTGGGGGCGCCTGGGTGTTTCAGTAGGTTGAATGTCCAACTCTTGATTTCGGCTCTGCTCGTGATCTCAGGGATGAGAGATCAAGCCCCACGTCAGGCTCTGTGCTTTGAGTGGAGCTTGCTTGGGTTTCTCTCTCTTTGTCTCCTCCTCCCTCCACCCCCGCTTATGCTCTCTCTCTAAAAATAAAATACATTTAAATAAAAATTTAAAAAATATATTTACCTTGTAGCCACCTGCCTTATCAAGTTCTCTTATTTTTTTTTTTTTAAGATTTTATTTATTTATTTGAGAGAGAGAATGAGATAGAGAGAGAGAGCATGAGAGGGGGGAAGGGTCAAGGGGAGAAGCAGACTCCCTGCTGAGCAGGGAGCCCGATGTGGGACTCGATCCCGGGACTCCAGGATCATGACCTGAGCCGAAGGCAGTCGCTCAACCAACTGAGCCACCCAGGTGCCCTCAAGTTCTCTTATTAATTCTAGTAGTTTTTTTTGTCATTGTTGATATCAGCATAATTAATACTTCTTCTTTTTTTTTTTTAAAGATTTTATTTATTTATTCATGAGAGACAGAGAGAGAGAGGCAGAGGGAGAAGCAGACTCCCCGCTGATCAGGGAGCCCGAGGTGGGACTCAATCCCAGGACCCTGGGATCATGACCCAAGCTGAAGGCAGACACCTAACCGACTGAGCCACCCAGGTGCCCCAATTAGTACCTCTTCTTTTCCAATGTTTATACAATGTCTTATCTTGTTTTAATCTCTATGATAGTAACTCCAAGGCAGTATGTAATAACAATGGTTATTGTGGTCATCCCTGTCTAGTTTTAAACAAAGTAGTTTGAGAATTTCACCATTTGGAATGCTACTGTCTGTTGGTTAGAGATAAAGTCTTTTTCATATTTAAGTAATTTCTCTCCATTTCTTAATGTTAAGCATTTTTTCTTTTCATTATTTTTTCTCACGATTTATTCGAGAATGTGGTTCTCATGTATTTTAGAGAATTTGAATTTGCCTGCGCCCTTAAATGATAGGGCAAGCTTGCTTTTGGCATGTGATTAGAGCAAACTGTACATTCTTATTAAGAATGGCTATTGAATTTTATTGAGACCTTTCAGCATCTTCCAATATGATCTTAAGGCTTTTCTTTGATTCATGAAGTTTGTGAATTACATTTCCTGATATTCTTTTTTTTTTTTTAAGATTTTATTTATTTATTTGAGAGAGAGAGAATGAGAGAGAGCACATGAGAGGGGGGAGGGTCAGAGGGAGAAGCAGACTCCCTGCCGAGCAGGGAGCCCGATGCAGGACTCGATCCAGGGACTCCAGGATCACGACCTGAGCCGAAGGCAGTCGCTTAACCAACTGAGCCACCCAGGCGCCCACATTTCCTGATATTCTAATCACCCTCATATGTTTGAAATAACCCAGTTAGGTCACAGTGTGTTATTTTTGTGTATTGAATTTCATTTGCAAATATTTTATTTGGAATTTTTGCCTCTATTCATTAGTAAAGATGAGCAATAGTTCTCTTTTGGAATTATCTTTATCAGACTTTGGTTTTAAAATTACGTCAGCTTCATAAAATGCACTGAGGAGTTTCCTAAATTTTGGTTGGACTAGTAGATGAAATACCAGTGGAATTGTGTGTTATTTAAAGGTTAGATAAAACTGGGTTGGAAAACCATCAGGTTCTGATCCTTCTATTTTTTTGTATTTTTTATTTTTTTAAAGTACTCTTTCCACCCAGTATGGGACTCAAACTCACTACCTCTAGATCAAGAGTTGCATACTCTACTGACTGAGCTAGCCAGGTGCCACTGATCCTTTTATTAAATGGTAGTTCTTTAATTACCTTTCAAATCTCTTTTGTGGTGAAAGCTATATTACAGTTTTCCTATTTTTAAGTTAATTTGTATAATCTATAATTGCACTGGAAATTAACTATTCCTGTTAACTTTTGAAATGTTTGCCATCAAGTTGCAAGTAATATTCTAATTTTTTCATCTCTTCTATAGGTATGATTGTCCCCTTTCTCATTCCTAATATTTTGTCTTTCTTTTCCTTAGTAAAACCTTTAAGTTTACAGATTTTATTATCCTTTAAACAAAAAAGCTTTCACTTTATTCATCCTTTTTTTTTTTAAGATTTTATTTATTTATTTATTTGAGAGAGCAAGAATGAGAGACAGAGAACATGAGAGGGAGGAGGGTCAGAGGGAGAAGCAGACTCCCCGCCGAGCAGGGAGCCCGATGCGGGACTCAATCCTCGGACTCCAGGATCATGACCTGAGCCAACGGCAGCTGCTTAACCAACTGAGCCACCCAGGCGCCCTGTTTATCTAATTTCTTAAGATGAATTGTAAGTTCATGTATTTTTCCAGTATTTCATTTTCAATAATGAAGGCACTAGGCTATAAAATTTGCCCTGACTACAGAAGGAACTGTTTGCTGTATATATGTTTTAATCTGAAATGTTCTCTTTTTTATTGCTTTCTAGTTTACAATTTCAATTTTTATTTCCTCTTTGATTTCAATTTTATCTAGGAATATGCTTATTAATTTCCAGGCATTCAAAGATTTACCTATCACCTTTTTCTTAATTTATTTTTTTTTTTAGTACTCTCTACACCCAATATGGGGCTCGAACTCATGACCCCGAGATCAAGAGTTGCATGTTCTTGGCGCCTGGGTGGCTCAGTCATTAAGCGTCTGCCTTCGGCTCAGGTCATGATCCCAGGGTCCTGGGATCGAGTCCCACATCGGGCTCCCTGCTCTGCGGGAAGCCTGCTTCTCCCTCTCCCACTCCCCCTGCTTGTGTTCCTGCTCTCGCTATCTCTCTCTCTGTCAAAAAAATAAATAAAATCTTTAAAAAAAAAAAAAAGAGTTGCATGTTCTATTGACTGAGCTAACCAGGTGCCTCCCCTTCACCTTTTTATTATGTATTTCTAATTTTATTGGATTATAATTAAAGTGTACTCTATAAATTTGTTTTTGAAAAAAATACATTTATGTTTTCTTTGTGACACAAGTATATGGTCTAATTTTGTAAATGATTCATGTGCATATTAAAAAAAGGATATTCTCCATTCAATGGATGTTAGGATCCATAAATGACTATTAAGCCAAATTTGTTTAGGGGTGCCTGGGTGGCTCAGTCGGTTAACCCTCAGACTTTAGCTCAGGTCATGATCTCAGGTTCCTGGGATCAAGTCCCATGTTGGGCTCCCTGCTCAGTTCCTTTATGTTCTTGCCTATTATTCAGTACTAAATCTATTTGATCACAATATGATTGTATTTCTATCAAGTTCTCTTTGCCTTTCTAATATATATATTTTTTTATTTTTATTATTTGTTTTTAAGTAGGCTCTATGCCCAATGTGGGCTTTGAACTCATGACCCAGAGATCAAGAGTTGCCTGCTCTACCCACTGAGCCAGCCAGGAGCCCTTTAGTAGTTTTTGCTTTGTATATTTAGCTGCCATGTTGTTTAGTTTATAATTATTAAAACTTCTTAAATTATGCTTTCTATTATTGTATCATATTATCCCACTGAGTTCTTTTTCTTTAGAGTCCTACTGATATTAACATTGCCACTTCTGCCTTCCTTTTACTTAGTATTTGCTGGATTTGCCTTGCCCACTCCTTATTTTCAACTTTTCTTTATCACTGCATTTTTATTTTAAGATTTATTTATTTATTTTCTCTCTCTCGCTCTCACTCTCTCCAAATGGATGAATAAAATCTTTAAAAGAGGGGGCGGCGCCTGGGTGGCTTAGTGGTTAAGCATCTGCCTTCAGCTCAGGTCATGATCTCAGGGTCATCAGACTGAGCCCCATGTCAGGCTCTCCGCTCAGCAGCGGGTCTGCTTCTCCCTCTCCCTCTGCCTCTGTGATCTCTCTTGCTCTCACACTCTCTCAAATAAATAAATAAATAAAATCTAAGATTTATTTATTTGAGGGAGAGAAAGAAAGAGAGAGACTGGTGGGGGGAGAGTGGGGAGGGGAGTGAGGAGCGAGGGAGAGGGAGAATCTCAAGCAGACTCCACCCTGAGTGTGGAGCCCTGTGTGGGGCTCGATCTCAGGACCCTGAGATCACAACCTGAACTGAAAACAAGAGTCAGACACTTAACCAACTATGCCACCCAGGCACCCCTTTATCACTGCACTTTAAATCTGTTTCTTATATACAGTACATAGTTGGGTTCATTTTTTTTTTTTTTTTTAAGATTTTATTCATCCATTTGAGAGAGAGAGAGAGAGAGCACAAGCATGGGGGAGAAGCAGAGTGAGAGGGAGAAGCAGGCTCCCAGCTGCAGGGAGTCCCACACAGGGCTCGGTCCCAGGACCCTGGGATCATGACCTGAGCCAAAGGCAGATGCTTAACCCACTGAGCCACCCAGGTGCCCCTAGTTGGGTTCATTTTTAACTCAGTCTGACAATCTGTCTTTCAGTGGGATAGTTCTGTTTATTTACATTTAATGGCAATTGATAGCACTCAGTTCTGTCAATTGAGACTATGTTTATTATTTATTTTACTTTGCTGATTCCACTCGTTTTATCAAATTACCATTGGCTCCCCCTTTTTCTTTTTCTTGTTAATTTTTGAGTTCTACCATACTTTTCCATTTTCATTTACAATTTCTTCTCCTTTCCTTATGCTTATTATTGCACACATATTTTTCTATTGTCATATAAAAAAATACCAACTATTTGCCTTATAGAGATGCTTTCTTCCCCCACTTCTTCCTTCCCTTCCCCCAACAAGATATGATCTTTAGAATGCTTTTATTTCTCCATTCTCCACTCACATGAAACCTTTGGATGGATTTTACCACTTCTCTCTTGACTTCTACCCCAATTCCTAGGTCTTGCTCAGATAATTTGGTACTCTTTGTTTCAGGCCATTATTAGAATTTCCTGGGGCTCCTGGCTCAGTTGGTAGAGCATGTAACTCTTGATCTTGGGGTTGTGAGTTTGAGCCCCATGTTGGGTGTAGAGACTACTTAAAAATAAACAAAATTTAAAACAGAAGAATTCCCTTTGCAGTATGTTTCTTAAATCTCAAGATATTTTGCCTTTATATTATATAGTTCCTGATAGTTTATTAATATCCAATGGGTAAATATTACATATTTCCAGGTAGTCTATTAGTATCCAATGGATAGCCAATGGATATTGATAGACTATCCGAAAATTAAAACATTTTTAAAAATGGCTAAGAATTCCTACCCTAGACAATCCCAGTTCCCCCATAACTTCAATTACCATTTTTACACTAATGATTCTAGTTTTTTCTCCAACCCAGACTTCTGAATTCCAGACCCACAGATTTACACACACGCTCCCCACTTGAAAATTCCACATGATGCTTTAAAGGGACCTCTAACTCAACATGTACAAAACTACACATAACTTCCTCCCCAGTCTGGTCCTTACCTGATAAAAACTTCCTTGGAAAATGGCACTGGGAAAGAGTCATACCTGAGTCCTTCATCTCTCTCACCTCCATACCTAATCCTCACCAAGTTCTGTTCATTTTATCTTTTGTTTGTTTTTTAAAATTTTATTATTTTCTAAAGTTAACATCTTTTTCAGTAACCTCTACACCCAACATGGGACTTGAACTCATAACCCGAAGATCAAGAGTCACATGCTCTCCCAACTGAGCCAGCCAGTTTCCAGTGTTCACTTTATCTTCTAAACTTTGCTTGTGTCAGTCTGCTTCTCTCCATAGCTTGGAGATCATTGGTGACTTTACCTGTTTTAGTGGAATGGGAGGGGCAGAAATTAGACTGATGTGGGTTGATGCTTGGTGGGTAGGAAGCATGTAAAAGGAGACAGCAAATATAGACAACTCCTTTGAAAACTTTAGGCAAAGATGGTATCCTTCTTTCCTTTCATTCCCATCCCCAGCTTTAGCCCAGCCATGCCCCTGGGTCAGAGAACTGCTGGTACCAGTAAACAGAGCATGAGAGACCTACTGCAGAGCTTTCACAGGATGAACTAGCAGAGAAACACCCGCAGGTGGGGATATGAAAGACTGTGTGTGCTGGGAGGTGGGAGGTTCCTTGTAATATTATAAAACTAATACGACAAGGCATGCATCTGGACAGATACAATAACCTCTACTGATTTCCATCCACCCCTGCTCTCCTCCAACCAGTTCTCCAACAGCAGCTAGGGATTTTTTCAAATGTAAATCTAATCATACTTCAGCTCTTTTGTTCCCACCTTAACCCTGGAACTGCCTTCCCACTGCTCTTAAGATAAAGGTAGGGGTGACTGGGTGGCTCAGTTGGTTGAGCATCCTCTTGATTTCAGCTCAGGTCATGATCTCGGGATCTTGAGATCAAGCCCTAGGTCGGGCTCTGTGCTGGGTGTGGAGCCTGCTTAGGATTCTCCCTCTGCCCTGCTCCTGCACTCTCTCCAAAAAAATAAAAATTAAAAAAGAAACAAACAAAAAAAGTTTATCTTAAAAAAAAAAAAGAAGATAAAGGTAAAAAATCTCTTGGCAGCCAACAGGGCATTAAATGATCAGGCTCCTGCCTTCCTCATCAGTTTTTCCTCCCTGACTCTCTTCATTCCTGCTTTGCACCACAGCCACTTGAGACTTCCTTTGATTCTTCAAACACATTATGGTCTTTTTTATAACAAGATACTGGATATGCTGTCCCCTCGGACTGCAATGTTCCCAATCTGTCTTTGCTTAGTTAACTCCTAGCTCAAATGTCACTTCTTTTTTTTTTTTTTTTAAAGATTTTATTTATTTATTTGACAGAGAGAGACACAGCGAGAGGGAGAACACAAGCAGGGGGAGTGGGAGAGGGAGAAGCAGGCTTTCCCGCTGAGCAGGGAGCCCAATGCGGGGCTCGATCCCAGGACCCCGGGACCATGACCTGAGCCGAAGGCAGACGCTCAATGACTGAGCCACCCAGGCGCCCCTCAAATGTCACTTCTTCAGGGAAGTCTTCATTACTCTCCAAGACCAGTTAAGATGTCTGTTGTACTCTCTCATAATATTCTGTCCTTTTCCTTCATAGTCCTTGTCACAGTTTGTGATCATATATTTGTCGTTGTGATGATTTGATTGTCTGCCATCTCTAACAGACTGGAAGCTCTAGAAGGACAGGAACCATGTCTCTTTTCATATCACAGTAACCTCAACCATGATAGCATAGTGCCTGGTAATTAGTAATGTGTATGTATGTGTGTGCGTGTGTATGATTGGTCAAGTGTCTGGATATGCAGAGCAATGCAGACCTGTACTGTGGTGACCCCATAAGGAGACACCACAACGAGTGGCTGTCAGAGCAGCCCATCTGCTTCCCTCAAGGATATCTCTCTGGTTGGGCCACTGTCAACTGCAACTTATAATAGGATATACCACCTACTTGGTTGGTTTCTGAATCATCTGAATCCACCCTTACTCAGCAATGTGGACTATCAACTCTCAGGGACAGAGAGAACAACCTCAAAATAATTACCATTTATGCATTTGACCAATATTTATTCTATGCCTACCCCCACTGTATTCAAGCACTGTGCTGGGATGGGGAAACACAGATGAATGAGGCCTGGTTATTATTCTCAAGGAATTTTTTTTTTTTTTTTTTTTTTTTTAAAGATTTTTTATTTATTTGACAGAGAGAAAGACAGCGAGAGAGGGAACACAAGCAGGGGGAGTGGGAGAGGGAGAAGCAGGCTTCCTGCTGAGCGGGGAGCCCGATGCGGGGCTCGATCCCAGGACCCTGGGTTCATGACCTGAGCTGAAGGCAGACGCTTAAGGACTGAGCCACCCAGGCGCCCCTATTCTCAAGGAATTTATAGTTTTGATGCACAAATATGTAAACAAATTATAACTTCCTGTTTTAAAACACTAATATTACAAGGCACGCTCAAAGTTTTAAAGGATCATAGGGAAGAGACTGATTATCAAAGCACTTAGCAAAACCCTAGCTAGAAAAAGTGCTGTTAATGATGACCCAGGGGACACACTTTTCAAACATTCTAAGTTCTAACTTTGGACCACTTTAGACCACAGAAAACAATTTACACATTAGACAAGCCCCTTAAAAAATAGTCATCACTAGGTTGCTTTTATGTCTTTGGCTTTTATTGAGCATAACAAGAAATATCTATATGAATTTAGCTTTTGCATTTGTTGTTCAAATCTTTTTGATTGCTTTGTTGTATCATTCACTGGTTCCTAATAAAGTCACATGAGCAACTACCTTTAGAATTAGCATTTTTAGCTATGGAAAAAAATGTATGGTCTGTCTTCTCTGATGCACTAATTCCTTTTAGATACCATCTACTATTAAAAAAAAAAAAAAAAGATGCCAGGCACCTGGGTGGCTGGGTCACTTGGGTGTCTGCCTTTGGCTCAGGTCGTTAACCCCGGGGTTCCGGGATCGAGTCCCGTGTGGGGCTCTCTGCTCAGCAGGGAGCCTGCTTCTCCCTCTACCTCTGCCTGCTGCTCTGCCTACTTGTGTTCTCTTTCTGTCAAATAAATAAAATCTTTTTTTAAAAAAAGGATGCCATGTAGTTTTAATTTTTGCCCTGGCAACCAGGAAGCTCAGAACTGTTTCAAATTCAGTCACAGACATATTTAACTTTAGGATAATTGTGATATCTTTTTAGTTTGGCCCTCATATTCTATTTCTAGCTTTCTAGCCTATTGTAAACCTTACTTATGTCCTAATGAAAAAGAGATGGGATAAAATAAATTTGACATCGGTATGTTTAGTCATCTTAGAATTATTTCTGTTATTTGTCAAAGATAAATACAGGGGTGCCTGGGTGGCTCAGTCGGTTAAGCAGCTGCCTTCAGCTGGGGTGGTGGTCCTGGGGTCCTGGGATCCAGCCCCATGTCGGTCTCCCTGTTCAATGGGGAGACAGCTTGTCCCTCTCCCTCTGCCTCTTGTGTGTTCTCTCTCTCTCTCTCCCTTTCTCTCTCTGTATCTCAAATAAAGAAATGAAATCTTTAAAAAAAAAAAAAAGATAAAAAAAACTTGACCTGTGATCTGATCTTTATAAAATCTGAGGAAACTAGGGAAGATCCGGAGAAAAGCAACAGAAAAGGGACAAGGAATGGGACTGAGGTAGTATGACCATATTTTCCAACTCAACTATTGGGGCACGCTGATCTGGGATATGGCCTATTAGAGAAGAGTATCTGAAACTTGCACTGTACTGGAAACCCCCAGAGCTATGTTGAAGCAGACAGATCCCAGGAGGAATGGCCATTATTCAACATATATGAATAGTTATAGAAAAGTTTTAACCTTTTTTGGATCACAGATTCTTTGGTGGTCAGTTTGAAAGCATTTGACCTGTTTCTCAGTAATACATAAGCACATACAGTTTCTGAAAGTGGAACCCTCCTGTTATCTATGTATCTTTCCAGAATTTATCAAAGGCATTTTACATCTGTCCCTGCTGTAAAGAATTCTCATAGACCCGAGGAAGCACTGAGCTGCCAGGTCAGAGGCGGAGACTGGCAAATCGGTTACCTGCTTAAGTCCTTAACACTCTGACACCATTCCAGGGTGATTTAAGCCAGTGGGTTTTGTTTTTAACTATTGTGAGTAGCAGACCCCTTTGATGAGCTGCTGAACATATGGGTCATATTTCCCAAGATACATACACACAATTTTGCACACAATTTCACGGTGTTGGTGGACTTCCTAAAGCCCATACTCAGATCTCAGGTTATGCTTAAGTGAAGACTTCCCTGGACTCGGGAATGCCCTTGAAGACCTTTTAGAATGCCCTTCTCTTCCACTACGGGGACTAGAGCGGCCTAGATAGGAGGTTTACCGGACCCAGAGACACCCGACCCCCGCGCCCTCTCAACCGGCCTCTCTGAGCTCACCCCTCCCCCACGCCACTGCCGCGCAGGTGCGAAAACCTAAGGGGCCACCCCGGCGCGAAGGCTCGAGGAACTGGGGGACGCGGGGTGGGGGGTGGGGGATGATGGGACCCCGGGAGGGGCGGAGGCGGGGGTGGGGGCCTTCCCGAGGTTGCCTGGAGACCAAGCTCTCCGCCCAGACTGTTCCATTTCCTCAGCGGGGGGCGCCGCGGACCGGAACGTGGCTGACCGGCCTCCCAGAGCCGCCCTCTTCCGGCTTCTCCCCCTCTGCCTGGCGGTGGCCAGGGCCCGTGACGTCACAGGAGGCGGGGCCAGAGCCGCTGCCGGGTGCTGGAGGCGCCATTGGAGCCGGCTAGGCTTGCGAGCTCCGCTGAGGAGCCGGAGGTTGGGCCGCAGTTACCTTCGTGTCCGCTCCTGGTCCCTGGCCCCTCGGCGGCATGGCGTGCGGGGCGACGTTGAAGCGGCCCATGGAGTTCGAGGCGGCGCTGCTGAGCCCTGGTTCCCCGAAGCGGCGGCGCTGCGCCCCTCTGCCCGGCCCCACTCCGGGCCTCAGGCCCCCGGACGCCGAGCCGCCGCCACTTCTCCAGACGCAGACCCCACCGCCGACTCTGCAGCAGCCCGCCCCGCCCGGCAGCGAGCGGCGCCTTCCAACACCGGGTAACCTATGCTGCGGGCCTGGCAGGAAGCCAGGCCCAGGCATTTTGGGGGGTGGGGGTGGGGCGGCTCTGGGCGCTAGGCTATTTCACCCACAGACCCCTTCTTTGCCCTGAGAAACGGGAACTGGGGTGCCGCTGGGCCTTGTCGCTTCCGGGGATGGGAGATATCCGGGAGGGATGGTGGGGCCCCAGTGTCCGTTTTCGGTTTTCCTGGAGCTGGAGAGACTGGAGGGGTGGGCAGCAAGAGGAAGATGAGAATATCCCTGGTCGCTCGGGGCCCTTCCCGTGCGCGAAGCCCCTCCTGCCTCCGCTGCCCGGGCCTGCACAGAGCCGCCCAGCAGATCCAGTGGGCCATGGAAAATGGGATTCTACTCACGAACCCGGCCTTGAAGGTGGGGGTTGGGGGCGGGTTCCTGGGAAGGGGCCTGAGTGCGTGCTGTTCACTGTACTGTAGCTTGGAGGGAGACCTGATTTCCAGAAGTCTTTAGGGACCAGAGGCCGTCGCAGAAGTCATAGAATCCGATTTCAACCTATTTCCAAGGGACTGGCCATGTTCTTTTATTGTATGGCTATTGTCTTGTACCATATATAGCTTGAAATTGGCAGGTCGTTAGCTAAAATTTATTTGAGAATCCTTAAACATACAGAGGTTCCGGAAGCAGGAGTTCATCTATCCATAACAGAGATTCTTTCAGTAACGATTACACACTGGTCAAGGAAAGGGGAGAGCTAGTGTGACTGTAAAGTTAGGACAACCCCCCCCCCCCCCCCCCGCCAACCATTGTGCAGGAATAGAGGGGAAAGTGCATCGCAATTAATATGTAGCAGTTTAAAAGGGCTCCTGGAAATGGGGGAGGGTCCTCAAAACTGGACTTCCGCGAGTTATTTCTTTGTGTTTTTCTATTCCTCAAGCGTAAGTGAAACCTTAGGACTGCCTTAAAATTCTTTTCCTCATCCCTTTTCAGTTACCAGTGCCTTTGGGCTTTATTTCCTCTTTCCTCTGCATATCCATAATGCAGATTTCAGGCCCTCATACTCTCTCGCACAGAGATTCCTGCAGTTGCCAGCCATGCTCTCCCACTCTTTCTCATGTTCACCTCTTCTTTATTCTGGCATTCAGAGGACTTATCAGCTATAACCATATGTCTTCCTTAGTCTTTTACACATTTTTTCCCCCAGACTATGCTTTTGCTGCTCTTTCTCCAGACCCACCTGGGTGTGCCTGTTATCCTTGCCTTCCATCGTGATATTTTCCCCTTGTATTTGCTAATCCAAATACAGTCATTTTTGCAAGTCTCCTATCCATTACCTGACTAACCCTGCCCCATAAGGAACTCTGTTCTACTTCAAATTCCCTGACCACTTAATGTTGCAGAGCCTTATGTACTGAATGAGATAATGTTTGCAAAACTTTTTTGTAAAGAGCCCTTCAAAAGCAGGGGACAGGGGCGCCTGGATGGCCCAGTCAGTTAAGCATCAGGGTCTTGATCCCAGGGTCCTGAGTTCAAGCCCCATGTTGAGCTCCATGCTGAGCATGGAGCCTATTTAGAAAAAAAAGAAAAGAAAAACGGGACAAAATGCCCACTTGAAGTGATATCTTTTCTTCTGTTCCTACAGATACCAAGGATAGTCATATAATCTTTCTGGATCTCTCTTCTGCAAAATAGAATTAATACTTGCCCTGTCTATCTTGATTGATTTTATGCATATGTTTTATTTCTTCCAACAATATCCTGTAGACTAATTTTGTTATAGTTCACATTACAGCAAATGTTTGATAAATAATTGTTGAATGTATTTGGAAGCCTCAGTATTGCAGAGTGCAGTAATGGGAGTCCCTATTTTAAATTTTAATTTTCGCATAGATCATGCAAACTACCTTCTTGGTCATTTATATTAAAATATTTTATTTAAAATATTCATTTGTAAAGATTGATCAGTTAAACTCCTTAATGCTTATTGGAATATGGTTCTGTCAAGAAAGAAACATAAAGTATGAATGATTATATGATGCTTTGGCTTAAGTGAAAGCAATGTCTTCTGGATTAAAAAGGAGGAATGGGGGAGGAAATGTTAGTTGCTTTACAAATAGAAAGAATAAAGCTGACTAATAGAAAAGTGAATTTAAAAATCAGTGATTTCTTATAACATCATAATTGTTACCTCAAAGGTTATGAAGTTCTCTCAGAAATGGTCAAGAAACTATGTTTTTACTTCACTTTATAAAAAAGATATGTGTCATAGCACTTTTTATGGAAAAGGCATATAAAATTAAGCCTTTTATTGCTTAAAAGAGCTAAGTTGATAACCAGGCATAGGAGGGTGTTGCTGACCTGAGGGAGATGTTTGTAAACATGGAGTGAGTCCAGGTGCAAAGCGATTAATTGATCATGACTTGTGGCTTGGTGAGTAACATCCAGATTGAGGTAGCATTTTAGCTAGGTCTTGAATGACGGTGAAGGAAGAAAGATAGCCACATTTCAAGCAAAGGAAAACTGCTTGAGCAAAGCCCTGAAAATGCACAAATTAAGGAAAGGATAATGTAATGTAACTATATATAATGGGCTATAATGGGAGATGGAACTGGAAACAATTTGGGGCCAAGTCTTGGAAGACATGGAATGCCATGTTGAAGAGTTTAAATTTTTTTTTAAGATTTTATTTCTTTATTTGAGAGAGCACAAGCTGAGGAGAGAGGAGAGGCAGAGGGAAAGGGAGAAGCAGACTCCCTGCTGAGCATGGAGCCCGATGCAGGGCTCAGTTCCAGGACCCTGGGATCATGGCCTAAGCAGAAGGCAGACACTTAACTGACTGAGCCACTGAGCCATCCAGGCGCTCCGAAGAGTTTGAATTTTGGAAGAAAAAAAAGTTTGAATTTTGGTCTGGAACAGCTAGGAACCATTGTAGAATTTGGAGGATAGGCTTAGTCTGATATAACCCAGAAGCACAATGTCAAATAATAATGGGATGCAAAGATTAAAGTTATCATCCACTGTTAAAAAGAAATTTGCATTTTTTTTTTTTTAAGTGGCCTTCTTGGAGAGAAAATCACATGTACTTCCTTATTTTTCTACTGTGCATGTCATGTTTAGATTCTTGGACTTGCTTGTCCTTTAACCAGCCTAAAAGTTGTATCTTTCCATTTGTTCACTTCACCATACAGGAGGCAGTTAGAGGTTTATCAAAGACCTTCTGTTCTCATGAGCATTGTCCTCATACTTGTCCTTTCTTGTTTCAAGTCATTGCAGTTCCTTGCATCCTTGTATTGAATCTGGCAGGTATATGCATAGTGAATAATACATTTTAAAGATGAAGCGAAGACTTCATAAATTCAGGGATCTTAAAATATGAACTTCATAGCATTTTTAAGGGAAAGCCTTGCTAATCCTACATTGTTTGTGTGTTTAGGCTGAGTGTTAGCAAATTTAGTTATGTGTGAGATACTGTGAGTTTGTGTTAGTTCCTAGGCTGTACTGTCACTTGTTTTCAAAACTTCATTGGGTAGGCAGTAAACATTTATATTGAAGAAGTACGCTAAAGATCCTGAAAGATTTTCCAAGGTCATAGTCACACAGCTAGGAAGAAGCAAAATGGCATTATTAACACTCAACCCCATTTAAAAAATACGATTATAGCAAAGTATACATTAGAATAATGTGAGAGGGGTGGTGATCTGTTCTGGGTTTTATTTTTGATAAGGAGGCTTTATTATCTGGAAAGTAGATACATATTCTACCACAAAAATGAAAAACTTGAAAACCACATCCTTTCAGACTGTGTTGTCTCTAGGAATGTACTTCAAAGTGAATTTGTGTGTCCTGGACTCCCTTCAATAGCGTTAGCAAATTTGGTTTATGATTACTTTGACTCAGAATAGTAATCTGAGTCCTATCAAGTATTGGCTCTCAGTAGGATCAGAAAGTTCTTTTCTAAGCCCTGATCATTGGTTCCAAGCAATAAATCTCAGGTGTCTCCATGGTCCGTGTCCAGGAGGTGACCATATTGTGGTTTCTGCTGTCCTCTACCACAAAGATCTTGGTCCCAAATGGGACAAGAGCTTCATTTTTAGAAGGCCTTGGGTGGTAAGAGA
The DNA here is from genome assembly GCF_004348235.1 of Phoca vitulina. NCBI lineage: Eukaryota > Metazoa > Chordata > Mammalia > Carnivora > Phocidae > Phoca > Phoca vitulina. The sequence continues at coordinate 71,352,745 of NW_022589705.1, read as the reverse complement.
ATCACCCCAGTACACTAGTTTGTAAAATTGTGCAGCTTAACACAGATCAAAAATAGCTCCTTATTAGGTGAAAGATGAGTTTTTTGTTTTGCTGTAAGTTGTACTAGTTAATCCTAAAGCAAACTGTGGTCTTCACTGTCACAGGAAAACAAGCAAAGGGAACTGTCTGGAGGGCTTATGCTAAAATAGCTGCTCTTCCATGCATTGTTGAAATAGCAATAAGAAGGAATACTTTGGGGGTTATATGAGGCGTGCTTTATTCAGAATAAACATTTTTCTTGCTAATATTAATAACATGAGGTAAGGGACAAGAAGTTTGAAGAAATGGCACAATAAAGTGAATGCTCAAATGTGTTTCTTTTTTTATTAGAACAAATTTTTCAGAACATAAAACAAGAATATAGTCGTTATCAGAGGTGGAGACATTTAGAAGTTGTTCTTAATCAGAGTGAAGCTTGTACTTCGGAAAGTCAGCCTCATTCCTCAGCACTCACAGCACCTAGTTCTCCAGGTAAGCAAACATTAGTGTGGACAGACCAACCATTTAAGAGTTTGTAAATGGTACACTGTGATGAACCTTGGGTGTTGTATGTAAGTGATGAATCACTAAATTCTACACCTGAAACTAATATTACACTGTATGTTAACTAACTGGAATTTAAATAAAAACTTGGAAACGGAAAAAAGAGTTTGTAAATGGTTCTTTTTTTTTTTTTTTTTTTTAAAGATTTTATTTATTTATTTAATTGACAGAGAGAGAGAGAGAGAGAGGGACAGCTAGAGAGGGAACACAGCAGGGGGAGTGGGAGAGGGAGAAGCAGGCTCTCCACCGAGCAGGGAGCCCGATGCGGGGCTCAATCCCAGGACCCTGGGATCATGACCTGAGCTGAAGGCAGTCGCTTAACCAACTGAGCCACCCAGGTGCCCCTAAATGGTTCTTAAAATGATGGTTTCCTAATCCAGAATTGATTTCATCTAAAGTAATAAAATTGGTAAAATGTATGCATTATATCACTACTTGTAAATACTTTTCAAACCATAGAGTCATGAAATTGGGAAAAAACCTTAGGTTGATGTGATTTGGCTTCCATCCACCCAGTGTAGAAGTACTCTCTGTAACTGCAGTGTCTAATATCTTAGCCATTAGATTAGCCACATGTGGCGTTTAAGTTAATTAAAATTTAATGAAATTTTAACATTTAGTTTCTTGGATGCAGTAGCCACATTGCAAGTGCTTAGTAGCCACATGTAGTTCTTGTATTAGCACAACCATGGGACATTTCCATCATTGCACACATTTGTGTGACAGCAGTGCTCTGTAACATTGACAGGTGGTCAGAGAGGATGTGCTCAAAAATAGAATCTCAGGGTTGGAGACAATCTTCATGGTCACATAGTTCAGCCACCAGTCTTGCCTGCCATATCCCTGCAAATAGTCAAGAGGCCGGTGTGTAAACATCTCCATTGGTGGTGAACTCTGTCCTTTAACCGTAAAGGAGTTTATTTTCTTACAAACTATTCTACTTTTTAGTAGTTCTGAGAGTTAAAAATTACCTTGATTAAAAATTGTCTCCTTACAGAACACAGATTGTGTTGGCCAGGAGCTAGGATAGAAGGGAATGGGGAGAAACAGCTTAATAGTAAGGGGTGTTACTTTGGAGTGATGGAAATACTTTGAAATTAGATAAATGTGGTTGTACAAAATTGTGGGTATACTAAATGACACTGAATTGTTCATCTTAAAATGATTCGTTTTATGTGAATTTCACCTCAAGTAATTTTTTTTTAAAGATTTTATTTATTGAGGGGCGCCTGGGTGCCTCAGTCGGTTAAGCATTTGCCTTCAGCTCAGGTCATGGTCCCAGGGTCCTGGGATCGAGCCCCACATCGGGCTCCCCGCTCAGCAGGGAGTCTGCTTCTCTCTCTCCCTCTGCCTGCCGCTCCCCCTGCTTGTGCTCTCTCTCTGACAGATAAATAAATAAAAATCTAAAAAAAAAAAAAAGTATTTATTGAGAGAGTGAGTGAGAGTATAAGCTGGCGGGGGTGGGGGGGGTGGAGGGAGAGGGAGAAGCAGACTCCCCACTGAGCAGGGAGCTGGATGTGGGGCCTGACCCCAAGACCATGACCCAAGCTGAAGGCAGATGCCCAACTGACTGAGCCACCCAGGCGCCCCTTACCTCAAATAATTTAAAAAATTTTTCTTATGACCCAAAGGTCTTGGCTCTAGAATAGCACCTTTTTAGTTGTTCTTGCGTGTTCATGAGTGATAGACCTTTCAGTGGTAATAGTTAGCAAGTCTCTCCTTAATATTCTTCTGAGATTTTAGTATTAGAATTTTGAAGTAATGGAATATGTTATGGGTGCAGAGAAATAATACAGTGATGACTGGGTAGAACTTTTGGTTAGGTTTCATTTGTAAAGAAGAAATTTTGGTTTAAGTTAAAAATGACTTCTTTCAGAGTGCTAAATGGTTTACAGATTAATTGGGCTGAAGAAATGGAATCTAGGCTGAGCTTTGAGGAACAACTCAGAACTGGGCTACCAAAGGAGCTGCTGCTTCGTTTCTCATGATCAGGAAGCCGAATTCCATATTTTCTGGCATTGCAGTGAATATTTTGGTTTCTAACTACTATCTTACGAACATTTCACTCTTTTCCTAGATTTGGAAGGGATCAAGGATGAGATATGTAGTGCCTAATTGTCTTCTTCATTCATAGTGACTTTGCTAACAGTTTGTTATATAGGGCAAGTTACTTGGTCTCCTAAGCATCAGACTTCTAACCATTTCTTATCAGAACCACTTGTGGAAGTTAAAAGATGGCCAGGCCCTAACCTAGAATTAAATCAGAGTGTGTATCATGTTCTGTGAATTCTACAGATAATTATGATGCACCTCAGTTAAACATAGGTCTAGATAATCACCAAGGATTTGAGTAGCTCTGTGAATCTACTTTCTCTAATCCAGACTAGGGGCTTTATATCAACTTACTTTTTGTTCTTGTTCTTTACCAAATGAGCATTGAGTATGGGCTCACATTGTTATGGCATCAGAACTGTTTTTCTGTATGCAGATCAGCTAGCACACCTGGATACACATTGTTCCTCCTACTTTTCAGTTTACCTTTGGGCTGACTGTAAAACTAATGGCAGAAGCACAGATTTTGTGAAATATTCCGTGTAGAGTTGTGAAGGATACTATTTTTCTGAACAGTTTTTGTATCCTAGGAGTGCTTACATAAAGTTATTAATTCTGAACCTTAGAACTATAATGTATTATTTAAACTGGATTTGTCTTGGGGTGCCTGGCTGGCTAATTAGGTAGAAACATGTGACTCTCAATCTCGGGGCTGTGAGTTTGAGCCCCACGTTGGGTGTAGAGATTACATAAAATCTTTAAAAAAACAGAACAACACTGGATTTGTCTTTTGGCCAGGTTCCTCCTGGATGAAGAAGGACCAGCCCACCTTTACCCTCCGACAAGTTGGAATAATATGTGAGCGTCTCTTAAAAGACTATGAAGATAAAATTCGGGAGGAGTATGAGCAAATCCTCAATACCAAACTAGCAGGTAGGCTGAGGCAGTGGCTGTGCCATTGTTAATAGGGTTCGGTAAATAATAAGGTTCAGTCAAATGGTAACTTAGAGCAGGACTTCATGTAAGAAAGTTTAATGAGTTGTGAATAGTAAGTTACTCTCTGGTGATTCTAAACATTATACATTTATACGTTATATGGGAATGACTTTTCATTTACATTTTTGAAACAAGATAAGCCAAGCTTTTCTTTTGACATTTTTCCATATGAATAAAGGCAGTGAGTAGTTTATTTGGGCTAACCTCCCAACTGGTGGTTGGGAGTGGAGTATAGTCGACACGATCAGACTTCCTGGTAGCAGTCACTTTGTGGATGTGGGAAATCTGGCATTCTGTAATTTGGATGTACGTTAGTTTGGAAAGCACAGCTCAGGTTTGAACAAAGGGAGTTGACAGTGATGTCAACAAGTAGAGCCTTTTATGAAAGGAAGAGATCTGAATCAGGAATAGAAAGTAGTACCCATTTAGTGAAAGGGGACAATGTTGGGATGAGAGAGGTTTTAGACAACAACTTCTTCCTGTAACAGTATTATTTCCTAATCTGGTGACCCACACCACATGGTTCCTCAGAATGTTAGAAAGTCTGCTTTAAATGAGAACTGTTGGTTTAACAACAGTTAAATGGGTTTCTTTATAGTCAAACTTCTTTGATCCTTTAATATACTAATAATGTGTATTAAGACAAGAAGCTCCAGTATATCATTTCCCCTCTCCTACCTCCATCCCCAAAATTGTTCAGTTGGCTCTAAGTCACTTCTCTGTTCATGGATGTTGGACTACCTTCTTTTTTACCAAGTTTCTCTTTAGAAGGTAGTTCTGTGGGACTGTTTACAGTTAGGTAGTAGGAAATTTTCTCCGCTTTCTACCCATCCCACTTCTTTCATTCAACGTGTCTGTTGAGATTTATAGCAAGGATAGAATGCAGAAAAGAGATTCAAGCTTCATGTCTTACAGAGTTCCTAAAATTTGATTTGTAGTACTGAGCCAGTCTGTCTGTCTTGAGAAGCCTTTAGTAGGGGATGGAGTTACAGCAGGGGCAAGATTAGGAAAATGTGATATTATAGATGATCAGTGACCAAATCTAGGAGCCAGGGATTTGGCTCTGGGATCTAAAAGTAAGTAACAGATCCCAGAGCGGCTATTAAAAGGAGGGTCTGAGAGTGGATAATTTAAACTGGGAAGCTAGATGTGATCCTGACACTTGATTCTTGAAAAACTTGAGGGAGAGTTCTGGGGATAGTATATACTGTCTTTTCCCCTTACAGAACAATATGAATCTTTTGTGAAATTCACACATGATCAGATTATGCGACGATATGGGACAAGGCCAACAAGCTGTAAGTATTGTCAAGTTTTTCTTTGAATTTTCCAACTTCCAGGAGCAAGATGTTGACACTGAATACCTTGTCTCCTGAGAGCAAAAGTGAAGTAAAATAATAGCTAACATTAAAAAAAAAAAGCATGTCCAGCATTGTGCTAAGCCCATTAAATCCTCATGAAGTTATTTAATCTACAGTAACCCTATGAGGGAGGAACTGTTGTTAAGCCCCATTTTACAGGTAAGGATGGCACTTAAAGAGGTTAAATAATTTGTCCAAGCTCATAAAGATAGTAGTTCATCCAGGACTGAAACCTAGGTAGTCTGACTGCAGTACCAATTTGTTTGTTACCTGGCTTTTCCTCCAGAAAGGTAGGTTCAATTAGTAATTTATGAAAGTTAATTCCTTAAGCTAGCTTATCAAGTGTGTGGTCACAATTTCTTAATTCTGGACATCTTGGAACTACTAGTTACTCAAAACATAAAGTAATAATAAATAGCTGTATATCTAAACTGAAGCTGAGTCAGGTGTCTTAAATTCTGGGAAAACTTAGGACATTTTAAGTGTTGACTTACATTCTCCATGTTGTTTATCACATTTCCCATTGGTTAATATTTTTAAAAAGCACGACACTATATTTTTATTATTCTTAAACTCTTTTTTTCCCCCCCTAATTTATAGATGTGTCCTGAAGCTTTCTTGCATATCTGGGTACCAGGTTTGACCTCAAGAGATGGCTGCTGTACACTTTTTGCAACTGGTTTGATATCACATTTCAGCTCCAACTTTGCATCCTGAGAACACTTAAACGTTTCTGCAGGTCCATTTTATACAACTTGAAAGACCTTAAAACTTTCTGGTTGCCACAAGCATATCTTTCTTTTCTGCTCATCCAATAAACAGCTGTGCCCTACTGTGATAGATTTTCCAAACAAAAATACCTGGAGCAGCAGTTTAGCAAAATATGCCCTCAGTGGCTCTCAACAAATGGAGTTTCCCCAAGCACAGTTCTGTAAGAAGTGTGTGTGAGAGTGCGTGTATATGTGTGTGTGTGTGTGTGTGTGTGTGTGTATTTTAAGTTATTATTTGTATTGTGCAAATTTTTTTGATCTTGGGGATTCTGGCTGTGAATTTGATGCACGACAATTATGGTTAAAAACATTTGCTTGGTCTACAGAAGATCATTAATGTTTTGTGACCATATAAGTTGTAATGGTGGTTTGTTTTATGTTGTAGGTATTATTGTTAAATACAGGGACTGTTTCCAGGCACAGAATATGAATCATAAGTTAGGATGGACATTAGGTGTGATTATGATGACATAGCAAAGGTCTGTGGTCCTAGGTCTACAAATGCGTGGTGAGGGATTAGGACAAACTGGAGACGGGCCGTTTGACACATGGACTCTGCCTAGCCGTGTTGAAAAATACTTTGACTCCAAGCCTTAAAATACCCATGTGGAGTCTGTGCTCACCTCATTCACACAGAGAGCTCCCTGGACACTGAACCTCTAAAAAGAAAAAGTCTCCCTGGAGTGGGAGCGTCAGGGTTTGCTTGGGAGCACAACACAGGTGAGCGTGGGGCTGGGCCAGCCCCTGGTGGCACTGCTACTTTGGAGGAGCCACTTTGCCTTTGTATCGGTTATTAAAAACAGAATTTGGATCCTTGTGGTCAGGCTCCCCCAAATTCTTTTTAAGAAGTGACCATGTTCAACTGCTTGAGCTTTGTTTTGGCAACCCCCTGCCCAAAGTTGCTTACAGACTGTTCTTCACCTTGTTTCCAAGGCTGTGGAACAGAAAGTAGCCTCTGTTTTGAGGAGGTGGAAGTTAAGTATACATTTATTTTTTACTGTGACTTGTTCAGGACCACATTTTACAAAATGCCTTGTTTCCTTTATTATTGTTTCTGGAAAGGAAAGTTCTATTAAAATTGTTTTAGTTTGAATATAGAATAGTTTTATTAATTAGGGCTTATTTTGAAAAATTCTGAGTTTAATTCAAGTGTATGCCGGTACCTTCCAAAGTAAGGTAATATTCAGAGACAGGTGTTCTGATCAGATGGCTTAGAGAAATTCTGGAATATTCATATTCGAAGATTCCTTATTAATGAATGTCTTTGACTTAAATCTAACCAAAAACTGCAACATTATTCTTTGTACATTTTCATTATATAGTGTTAACAAGCTTAGTTGCAAACAAATAAAATACTTAAGCTATTTGTTTACCTTGCCTTCTTAATACTGTGATAATGTTTATTAATTCAAATAATTTATGTGAGGCTGCTATAACGATTTCCCCAGTAAAACATTACATTTAAGATTTATAGACTTTTTTAAAAAGCCCATCAGTGATCTTTAAATAATTAAAGAATTATTTTACTTAATATTTGAAGGGCAGTTTGTTTCATCTCTTCCTTTTCCAGGGTAGTCACTTGTTCCTGGAAGAGGAGCTAACCGTGGCTGTCATGGGAGTGGCCTTACAGTGGGATAGTCACACCAAAACAAAGGAAGGGCAGCTGAGGGGGCCATCAGAAGTCCTGAAGGATGGATCAGGAATGGGGACGCTGCTGCACTGATGTCTTGTTACAGAATCAGTGTGATGTGGGGCAAATGTCAGCCCCGTTCCTACTATATGGTTTCTGGCTGGGAGGTAGAGTAGGTTTCTATAAAGGGAAATGATAGACACTCTCTTACTGCTCCCAGTGTTGTTAGGCTGTTACGATATGGTTGCCCTTTGGGGCCATAGGATAAGTAAGACCACATATACCACCATGGCTGGGTTTTGGAATCTCCTCAAAAGGGACTAGACATGTTTGTCTGGTGTTTTATCCGGAGAAGAGACAGTTCCTAGGACAGAAAATGGGGACCTATAATGTAGGCCTTAGACTAACAAAAGGAGTTTTTCCTTAGACTTGATTTCTAGAGCTTGAACTTAAGAGCATTCCCAGGTAGGGAAGTGTCTTTGTCCCATGGAGGTAGGTCAGAGCCCAGGGAGGAAGTCAACCTACAGAAACCTGTAAGGATAGGCCAGGACCTGTGGTCTCAGAACAGCCATATCTACCACCCTGGTTATAGTTTTTTGTTTTAATAATAGTTATCCTCTTTTGGTAAAATCTTAAGCTTAAGGGGAATGAAAGGAGTAGGTATTCATGCTTAGATCAGAGGAGTACAGGGGAGATCAAAGTTCCTGAGGCAGATAATTGTTAAGAGCTCCCCAAGGAGAAGAACATCAGGGAATACAAGAATTTGGGCCAGCCTGTCACACATGGTGAATCTTCTCTGCCTGCCAGGGAGGATGGGTTGGCTGTGTAGTAAAGGAATGGCCTTTGGATGCATGTAGCCCTAGAGTTTAGTTTGCTGCGTGAGCCTTGCCAAGCTACTGAAATTTGTGAGCCATAGTTTTCTTGTCTGTAAAATGAGGGTTAATTGTATGTACATCACTGGGTTTTGTTTTCAAATGCGAGATTAAGTTAAATAGCCCATGTAAAGAAAGTAGCACAGCCTGAGACATAAAATACGCATTTGACACTGTTCTATAGCAGGTTTCTTTACAGTGGTCTTCATTAGATCTGAAGACCAAAACGTTCCTTTCTGCAGCAGCAATCCTCAACTTTCCAGTATGAATAGCCCTTTGTTAACATCAAAATCTCACGTTCTCTAATTAGAATTTGTACTTTAAGTGTTTGACTAAGAAAACAATAAAAGATAAATGACCAATGAATTCAGTAATGCCTTTCAGTGAATCTGTATTTTGTTACTATAGCAGGGGTCAGCAAACTAAGGCCTGGTTTTGTAAATAAAGTTATATAGAAACACTGCCACACCTATTTGTTTGCGTCTGTGGCTGCTTTCACAGTTGGCAACTCCAGAAACAGGTAGTATGGGCCACGGAGTTGAAAATACTCTGGCCCCTCACACAAAAGTTTGTGGGCCTTGGCACTGTAGCACTGATACACATTTGAAAAGCTCACAGACCAGGCAAACTCGGTGCATCATGGATTGGTGGACAAGAACCTTAATTTGTTTCTAGGGGAGTTACACCTCAGGTGTGTCATGATAAAAAAACATCCTGTGCTTACAAATGAAAACCGACTGTTGGGCGCCTGGGTGGCTCAGTTGGTTAAGCGACTGCCTTCGGCTCGGGTCATGATCCTGGAGTCCCGGGATCGGGTCCCACATCGGGCTCCCTGCTCGGCAGGGAGTCTGCTTCTCCCTCTGACCCTTTCATGCTCTCTCTGTCTCATTCTCTCTCAAATAAATAAATAAAATATTAAAAAAAAAAACAACAAATGAAAACCGACTGTCAAAGTGAATATCTTACAGAAAAAGCCAATGAAGTTTTCAGAGCAATGATTCTCAAGGATGGGACGGGGGCGCTTGGGTGGCTCAGTCGTTAGGTGTCTGCCTTCGGCTCAGGTCATGATCCCAGGGTCCTGGGATCGAGCCCCGCATCGGGCTCCCTGCTCTGTGGGAAGCCTGCTTCTCCCTCCCCCACTCACCCTGCTTGTGTTCCCTCTCTTGCTGTCTCTGTCAAATAAATAAAATCTTAAAAAAAAAAAAAAAGGATGGGGACAGGGAACATGCTATTGGGGGGTGGGTCATTAGAATGACTTATTTTTGACATATTTAATTTTGAAATTTTATATACAAAAGTGGGTGTAAGGATTTTATGTTTATCAGAAGATCGTTTGTTAAGTATTGTTCTTAAGGAACAGTGACTTGACTGCTTGCCTGGGTGGTTATTTCCTTAAAAATGGCTTCAGAGAGTCCTATAGTCCACAGCTACAGTTAAACTGGCCCTTGAATAATGCTGATACTTTCAGGAAGAAAGAAGCAAGTTTACCTAGGGAAAAATGTCCAGCTACTTAACCCCAAATGATACTTTCAAATAATTAGCACTTCATTGTGAAGATTACCTAAATTTGTTTAAAATTTAAGCAACTAAAGTCTTCACGGGTCTCTTGTTTTCACTGATTGTTGCTTATAGTGTCTTGTCTCATGTGCCAGGTTATCTGTGAGCCGGATACTATATTTGAACAATTGTAGGAATAAACAGGACAAGGATGAAGCATCTACCTCTAGAAGGATTTCTGGTTGCCTGTGCTGGGGATATTACTAAACCTTAATTCAGATTGAAGGCTGGAGGTTCCCTAGATCTTCCAGATGCCACACAACCAGGTCTCAAGTCTGTGTGAAGACTAGTTTAGTTGTGTTTCACCCTTATCTTAAAAGTGTAATACTTAGGAATCCCAGCTTAAGGAGCCTGTGCTGGGGGTTCCCCTTTAGCTGGCCTTAGGTTTTGATTTTTGTCCCCTTCAGTCCATGAGGCTTCTGAAAAGTGCGCTGCAGGCATCCAGGGGCTTCCAGATTGGCAAATCCCTTAACAGCGCAGCTTTGAGTTCTAGGCTTTGGGTTCTCAAGATTTGGGCTCAGTAATTCCTTATTACCTAGTTAGCTTTTTTATGCTTTTAAGAAAATAGTTTTTATATTTCAACTACTTTTTAGTTGACTTTAGCAATAGGCTGATTTCAAACTTCCTCATGCTCAATATCTAGAGGTGCAAGTTCCTATGTGTTTTTGGCCTCATCAGAGCTTTGGTGAAGGTGCTTAACCTGGTGTGGTACCCAACATGCCTTCATGTTAGTGAGAGATAAGTAGGGAAATTCATGTTTATATTGGATTTGAGTGTTTTTCCAATTATTTGGCAAGCATTACTGGTGTCTTCTGAGTTACTTGTGGAGGACAGCTATTTGAGTTTTTAAAGCCTGACAAGTTTTTTGTTTTTTGTTTTGTTAAGCCTGACAAGTTTTTTTAAACACTATTATTTTTTGAGGGGGTGGCAGAGGGAGAGAAGCACTAGCAGACTCCCTGCTGAGCTGGAGCTTGACACAAGGCTGGATCTCACGACACTGAGATCATGACCTGAGCTGAAATCAAGAGTCAGAGGCTTAACCAACTGAGCCACCCAGGTGCCCCTAGCCTGACAAGTTTTATAAGCAGCCCTAGTCCGTCTTATATCCTCAGTACCTGACTTGGAATTAACATACATAAATATACTTACGCATTTGGATCTTGACCCCTGAGAAGGAGGCTCAGTCTAGCAAGGAACATAAGCAGGTTAGGTAAAAGTTGCTGAGTGTTGCATGAATGGAACAGATAATGGCCTAAGGAAAAGAAAAGGTGGTTCTTAGTAGCAGTGGTGACTGCTTTTCATTTGGGGAGGCAGAGTTGGAACAAGGTTTCAAAGGATGAATGAGACTCAGGCAACAGTAGGAATTGGTGGGGCACCTAGGTGGCTCAGTGGGTTAAGTGCCTGCCTTTGGCTCAGGTCCTGATTCCAGGGTCCTGGGATTGAGCCCTGAGTCTGGCTCCCTGCTCAGCAGGGAGTCTGTTTCTCCCTCTCCCTCTGCCCCTCCCCCCCGTTTTGAGCTCCCTGGCCCATGCTCTCTTTCAAATAAAATCTTTAAAAAAAAAAAAAAAGGAATTGGGAGCTTGAAAGGAGCAAAGGCTGGGTGGTGGAAAATCATGGTGGTGTATAGTGAGGACATTCTTGTTTAGCCAGAGTAGGAAATCTTGTAGATCCTGGGAAGAGAGCTTGAAGCTAGGTAGTAGGGACTAAATAATGAAGGGTTTTGACTACTAGGCATTTAGCTATTAATCTGGAAATCTGGAGAGTTTTGGGGAAACTAATTCAGGAGTAAGTACAAGATAGAAGGGCAAATACCAAACTAGACAACAGGTTGACCAGTTAAAGAGCCTCTTTTTTGTCCCATTAGAGATAACAAAGGCCTGTACATTGATTGGGAAGGATGATTTAAACATGGCTCTGGCTTTGCGTGGCGAAGAAGATCCTTGAAGGATCTCTCGGGGCTCATTTTCCCTCTTCATATAGACACACTTTGAAAGATCCTTTTTCTTTTGGTTTGGCTTGTCTTTGCCCTTCACTTAACTAATCTAGCCCAGTTCCACAGCTGCTGCTGCTGTTGAGTTTTGTATGCATAGATGCTCCCAGATAAAATAATTTTAAGCCTTCTATAGGTTGTCTCTCTGTAGCCAGGGTTAAGAGAGATGTGGTCCTTGCCCTAGAAAAGCTCACAGTCTTTGGGCAGAAATGGATAAAACTTGCTTTGATAAGTTTCTGTGCATCTGGACAGAGAGACCAGGGTGTTTCCTGGGGAAGGCTACTCAGCTGCCCTGGCAGGTTCCCCCCAGGTAGTTTAATCACCCCAATCTATGCTCAGGAAGGCTGAATCACTAATACAGCTATATCGGTCCATAAAACCAGACTCCAGTGTGTTATTTTTTTTCAATTTTAAGTAGGCTCTATGCCCAACGAGGGGCTTGAACTCATGACCCTGAGATTAAGAGTCCCATGCTCTACTGAACCAGCCAGGCACCCCTCCAGTGCGTAAATTTATGAATGAGAAATAGGTCAGGTGCAGTAGACTACCCCATTGGCCTTAACAGTGTGTTTTCTTCATAGAATCATACCACTTCAGAAACCTAATTAAAGTCAGAATAAGGGGAGTTAATTCTAGGGATGGAATGTTTACCAGCATCAAGTTACCCCTACCACCATGAACCTGGCACAGGTTCCCACTTCACTTATGCTTCTTTAGTTTCTGGTCCTGTTAAATTTCAACTTGGTATCTTCTCCAACTTGGTCGGCACATTCTTTTCTAGTTTAAACGATCACTCCGGCTTCCAGTATATTCCAGGCGTATGCACCCATTTTTTTAAAAAAAATTTTATAGTAATCTCTATATCCAACATGGGGATCGAACTCAGGAGCCCCATCAAGAATCACATGCTCCTTGGGGCACCTGGGTGGCTTGGTCTTTAAGCGTCTGCCTTCGGCTCAGGTCATGATCCCAGAGTCCTGGGATAGAGTCCTGGGATCGAGTCCTGGGATCAAGTCCCGCATCAGGCTCCCTGCTCAGCGGGAAGCCTGCTTCTCCCTCTCCCACTCCCCCTGCTTGTGTTCCCTCTCTCGCTGTGTCTCTGTCAAATAAATAAAATCTTAAAAAAAAAAAAAAGATTCACATGCTCCACCGACTGAGCCAGCCAGGCGCCTTGGCCTTGGCCCCCGTTACTATCTCTTTAAGATTACTTTGCTTATTGGGTCTTTTCTATCTATCCTATAGCTGGGGGCTTGGAGGTGAGGGCAGGGGTAAGTTTCCAAACTGTCTTCCCCAAATGTGCTAGGACCCTCAGGCTACCCAGTTGTTTGCTCAACTCTACCAGTGGTATGATACAGGCCTGAAAAGTTCCCCATGTGCTAAACTGTAAAGACGGCCTATCTGCCAAAGGGTAGTGTTAAAGCTTTTCTCGGGTTATAACTGAGTAAGGTGTGTAAACATGAGGGAATCCTTCAGCTCAAGGACAGAAGTCCCGTGAATGAAGACCAAGGAGGTTTCTAGAAGGCCTGAGACCTCTGTGCTCACACAGAGGCGGAGGCTAGTTTTCAAGGGGGTGGGATTGGGGGGCTTGGATTAGGTCACTAGGCCATCCTCACGCGCTGAAGCTGAAGCCGGGAGCAAGGCTCTGCTTGCTTAGAACAAATCGCGTAGGACACCTAGTCGAATTCCACTCGGTCTCCGCGCCTCGGCTTCCCCAACACAAAATGGAAGAACATGGCAGGTCGGGCTTGCTTCTGCGCCTAACGTTCTTCGAGGTCGTTGTAAAACCACACTTCCCCGAAGCAGAGAATCTGCAAGAGCAAGGTAAAGGGAAGGTAAACGAAGGGCGTAACAAGGCAGAGGCATCGTACCCCTAAGGTCGCAACCACGTCACTTGTAACGTAAGCCGCAAGACTCTAAGAGGGCGCGCGTGCTCACTATAGCAACGGCGCAGACTCAGTTCTGGCGTGGGAGTTCTGGGAGTTGTAGTTTTCCAATATTTGACGTAGAGGAAGACCTGTCACCCGACATCCTCTCACACCATGCGGGCACGGGGGTGTCTGCACGGTGCAGTGCAGGGGGCCGGCGTGTCAGTAGTGAACAGCATCTATAATAGAAGTCTACAAGGCTGGCGGGACTTCAAGAAAGGCCTAGTGAATGCCTGAGGAATTTGGGAAGCTTTCACCAGAAAACGCTCCATATAAATAATCTGGACGGATTAGGCATTCGCCTGGGAGACAGTAGGAAGGTGGCAACGAGCGGGTTGGGACCATTCCAGGCAGAAGAAACTATGCCTACAAAGTTTGGAAGAGCAATTCTTTGATGGCCGAGAACACGAGAAGGCTGAGTAAGCAATTATATCCGAGGATTTAGAAATGGGAAGAAATCAGATCATGAGGGGTCTTGAATGCCAAACCAAATAATTTGAAACTCTTCTTGAATACACCGACACCTGACACACAACCCAAGCAGTATAACCCCCTCCTTGTGTTCTCCCTTGTTTTTGTTCATATTTCTGTTTTATCACTTGCTACACCATTCAGTGTCCTAGTCCAAAGAGCTCAACAAGGGCCATGGCATATGGTAAGAGCTCAGGAAGTTGTTTTTTTTTTTTTTTTTTTTTTTTTTTTTTTTTTTTTAGGAAGTGTTTTTTGAATGATCAGTTTTGAGTTTTAGAAAAGCAACTGTCAGCAATAAGGAGAATGGGTAAGATGGGAGCAAGGCTGGATGTAAAAAGCCATCGGAATAAATTGCTTTCCCTATCTTCAGATTTCCCTCTATCCAAGGGCTGAAATCTGGCACATCAAAATACATTTCCAATGTGGGTTTTGTTTGGCCAGCACTTGAAAAAAAAATTAGTTGCCCTGCATTTTAAAAGTGGTAGGTTTCACATTTAAATAATAACAAAAGATTTCTGGCTTCTCTTGAAAAACTTTAGGAGATTTGACAATTTGGGGGCCCTGATTTTCTCAACAGCTATAGGATGCAGCTGAGTAGCTGCCACCGCCTTCAGATAGGACATACCCTCTCCAGTTTGTCACATTCCACACGACTCCTTCCATCAGTGAAACTGATGCCAAATACCAGCTGCCATTTATTATGGTGCTTGTTTTTATTTCCTTATAGTGAACTCTGTTTGGCCTTGGAGGCATTTGAGTCACCCATCTTTGTACTAACCTATCCTGCCTGGTATCTGAGGAGTGATACAATGAGATTTAGTATTTTAGAAACATTATTCAGTGAAAAACAGATTAAAGTGAGGAGCTGAGAGGCCAAAGGGAAGAAATGAATTAGAAACCTGTTGAAGGTTTGAGAGAACTTGGCCAGTAATTAAAGACTGGATGAAAGATGAGGAAAGGGCAAAATACAACTTCAGAGTTTCCTGCCTGAACGACTGGGAAGATGATATCACCAACTTAAGAAAGTGGAAGAAGTGGGAAGGGAGTTAGCAATCAATATCTTGCTACCTCTACTATTTTGTGGGCAAGAGCCATGAATTACCAATTCCATAATCTTCCAGTACTCTGCTGGACATGCATTAGGTGTTCAGGAAATTCTAGCTGAACTGAAACTCTGATCCCAGTTGGGAGGTATATATCTGATGAGCTGGGGGGAGCAGAGGGAGAATTGGAAATCTTAAAAGAAACCAATTAAGCTATGGGACCTTAGGAATTCTCTCCAGAGTTGGTGATCCTAGGGCTTGGAGGCAGTTCACCCATTCTGGGGGAAAACTTTGCAAAAGTCCTAAAGCAGAGGAAGAATTTGACACACAGAAATGGAGATGGGGTTGAAATAGTGTCCTTCTAGGGGAAACGGGGAAAAAATCAGAGACTGGCTGGCAGGACTTTTCCAAGACTACAATGGAACAGCAAGCTCTTGGATGGGGAAGATTAGGCAGAGGATTTTGGACAATGAGGCTGGGAAGGTTGGAAGACTTTTCTAAACGTTTCTGAGAGTACATCATTTATTTTTATTTTATTTTTTAAGATTTTATTTATTTATTTGACAGAGAGACACAGCAAGAGAGGGAACACAAGCAGGGGGAGTGGGAGAGGGAGAAGCAGGCTTCCCGCTGAGCAGGGAGCCCGATGCGGGGCTCCATCCCAGGACCCTGGGATCATGGCCTGAGCAGAAGGCAGACGCTTAACGACTGAGCCACCCAGGCACCCCAGAGTACATCATTTAAAAGGAGAATAAATTTTCAGCCCAAACCCCAAATAAATATTTTTTATAAGTTACTGATATGTACAACTGCAGTAATGTTACATACTTCATAAACATTACACCAGGAAATAGAAATTAAAGGGGCACCTGGCTGCTTCCGTAGCTGGAGCATTCCAACTCTTGATCTCAGGGTCTTGAGTTCGAGTCCTATGTTGGGTACAGAGTTTACTTAATAAAAAAATATTTAAAAATAGAAATTAAAAAAGATTAGATAAAAAATGTAAGTATTTGAGTATTTTCTTCCCTCACACCCAGTGTGTATCACACACGCCACTTCAGAGGCCCTGCTGTAGTCAAAGGGAGCCACTGGATGTTCTCAGAGGAGCGGCATGGTCTCTGTTGACTTTCTCGAATCTGCAAACTTTAGAAGCTGAGATATCAAAGAACTGTGATTGCCTTGGAGAGGTTTCCATGCGCCAGGAACCGCCTCGGTGTTTTACATTTATCTCATCTAATCCCCAAAGCAACCCTACGCTGTAGGTACTTAAGATGAGAAAACTGATAAACCTCATCGGTACGATACTGCCACTGCGCAAAGCTGAGAAAACTGAGGCATAGTGAGGTTAAGACACTTTCTCAGGGTCACACCGAAGTGGCGGAACCAGAATTTGAACCCACCCGGCGTAGGTCCACAGCCCATGAGTTTAATCACTACGGGCAGGAGTGGAGGTAGGGAAGCCACTACTTTTTCTCTCTTGCGGCCTGGGTCAAGCCCCTCACCAATCCGAGCTGTCGTGAGAGTGCTAGGCACAATGCGAGCAGACAGCGGTAACTCACCGCTGGGCCTCGTCTAACGGAATCGTCTAGAAGTCAGTTTATTTACAATTCCATACCTTCAGAGACTGATGCCGACGACTGCGCCGGCGCAGAATGAAGGGCTTGGTTTCTATGGTTTCCGGGCGCGACGGCAGAGGGAAGGTCGGGTTTCGCTGTCGCGCTGCTAGCGTCGCACTGCGGGCGTTCTTTGCGGCAGGCCTCTGCGTCGCTCGCAGATCATCCAGTAGCGGCGGCCAGCAAGGGTACACGGGCACCGCATCGCGACGGTAGGGGCTGCGTTTGTCCGCGGGCAGTTTAGCCTAAGGAGCTTCCTTACGAGATTTCTTTAACGAATTTTCTCTTGCTTTCTTGGGTGTCCGTTCTTCCAGGCCCGAACTCTGGGCATGTTTTCTGCGTTCCCAGGCCCCTGCGTCCACAGCCAATGTCACTGAAGCCTATAGACCGCACCTCTTTCGGCTCTCTGTCGAGGTTAACTTAGCTTTTTGCCTCACTAATGCTTTGGCCTTCTGTTTCTTAACCTGAGGTCCACCCACCTTATTCCGGCTTTCAAGGCGCTGAGTGATTGCGGCCCTGCCAACCTCTAGCTCCTTTCGTTCTTCATCCCGACATGCACTCTGCGCTCCGGCCACATCTGGGTGCCTGGTGTCTCGCAGACATACCCAGTACCTCCGGCTGTAACTCGGTCTGTGCTTTACTGGAATACCCTGCCCACTGACCTTCACTTGGCAAACTCAACCCATCTTAAAGGCATTTTCAAGTCTCCTGGGCAGAGTTGGTGCTTATTCCTCCGAGCTATATATACCCTCTTGTCCGTTGGGTTCCCAGTTCGTTGTGTCTGTCTCCATTCTAGTGTTTACGTTGTAGCTACTGCTTCCCCCCCCCGCTCCCATTCCAGTGCCTGGAACGTTATTACTCAGTAAACGAAAGAATGGGTAGAAAAATATAAAAATTAAGTTCACCTGTAAATCTGCCACTCATAAATGACTTTATTGACATTTTTTGTGCTTCCTTCCAGTTTTCTTTTGCAATTTTTCTTTGACATTGTAGACCCTTTTTTTTTCATTTAACATTAAAATGTAGGTACCATGTATAACGTACCATGTCTATTACCTGTTTTTCCTAACGTCTGTCATATGCTACTAGGCGGGTACTGGAATTATCCATTTCCCTACTGCACACTTAAGTTATTTGAAATTCTTTTTTTTTTTCCCCCCTAACAATTACTGAGGCCCTACCTGGTCCCTGCCCTCACAGCACTCATTGTTCAATAAGGGAGACATTCAAGTTAATAATCCATTACAGTGGTGTGCAAAGTACTCCTATGGGAAGTTGAGATGCTGTATGAACACAGAGGAGGGACACTAGATTCAGGATGGCTTCACAGGAGAAGTGTCATCTGAGTTGAGACAAACAGGAAAATGTAAAGAAATGTTTTTGTGCTTGTGCTTTTTTAAGTTATTTCTTCAGATTTATCTCAAAGAATTGGGATTATTGAATCAAAACATAAACACTGACTTTTGATTAAAACGACCTTATAAAAAATGACCTTATCAATACAGAGATGATTTTTATGCATCGTTTTTTAGTTCTGGTGGGTTGGGTTTTTTTTTCGGGTTTTGTGAAAACACAGATACTGCTAATCTACCATAAACTACAGGAACCTTTCAAATGAAATAATTTAGTAAGAATATATTGGGAGAATAGCATAAAATATCTTTCTAGAGGGATACTTATAATTAACTATCTCATTTTCCTTAGGAATTTCTCATTTGATTGCACTTTTATGGCATTATTTCTTTTTTTATCTTCCATTTCAGCCATGCCTTTCTTTGATGTTCAGAAAAGGCTGGGCCTTAACTTAGATCATTGGATGACAATCCAAAGTGCTGAGCAGCCTCACAAGATTCCAGGTCGATGCCATGCTTTTGAAAAAGAATGGATAGAATGTGCGCATGGAATCGGTGGTACCCGTGCAGAGAAAGAGTGCAAGATAGAATTTGACGATTTCGTAGAATGTCTGCTTCGGCGGAAAACGGTGAGGAGTGATGGAGACGGGAGCTGAACTATTTCCTTGTTTCTTTGGGGCTGCTTTTAAGTGTTTTTAATTGGTCATTGGTAATGGCTTGTTCAATGCAAATTGGCAAAACTTTTGTGGTGAAACACTTTCTCTACATAGGTAGCATGTCAAGGAAGTTAAATGCCTTCAGATCTGAGGAGGGTCTGTTGTTCCTCAGTGTTCTTCCTCATCTTCTGACATATTTTCCTCAGCCTTGTACCCTGCTGTAGCCACCAGATTAGAAATCATATGTGTGTGTATTCCCATTTTTGCAGTAGGCTATAAAGCAGAAATTACCAACCAGCTTTGGATGTTTGTCCTTGAACATCTCTGGGTGAAAATGTTCCAAATTCATTGAACCCTCATTGGAGAAGAGGTTAAAACCTTGCAGATCTATTACAGTGAACCTGGTATAACAAACTCTGGATTAATTTCTACTCTGGGGAAGATGGAGGTGTTAATGAGATTGCTTTAGGTGAGCCTGACCAAAGGGCAGGGGAAAAAGGATGTTAACAGCGTGATGTCTACCTCCTCAAGAGTTGAATGAGTTGTGTAACATATGGGCTGTATTCTCCCTTAGAGAAGAAATCTTTGGGTGTGCGCTGTTATTTTGCCTGTTCTCTGCTCCAGATATAACAAATAGAAATGTTTTTATTACTCCCAACTCCTTGGAGTTCAGGAAAGCAATTTAGATTTTTAGTTAAATTTCTCACAGTTATTTGTATCAAAACTTTTTAATTTCCTGTCTTTTAACATCTGCTATTGGCATTTGGGTAAAGTGAAACCAAACTTGGAAGGAATTAGAGGCTATCAGGTAATAATTTTGTATTGATCTCTGCAGGAATATTGATCATTAAGTGAGTAATATTGTAGTATTACTGAGGGTCAGTAAGTGGGTCATAGTTAGTCACCTACCCACTATTTAGTTCACAGTGTCTTTTTTTTTTTTTTAAAGATTTTATTTATTTGACAGAGAGAAACACAGTGAGAGAAGGAACACAGCAGGGGGAGTGGGAGAGGGAGAAGCAGGCTTCCCGCTGAGCAGGGAGCCCGATGTGGGGCTCGATCCCAGGACCCCGGGATCATGACCTGAGCCGAAGGCAGACGCTTAGCGACTGAGCCACCCAGGCGCCACCTTTTTTTTTTTTTTTTTTTAAAGATTTTTTATTTACTCATTTGAGAGAGAGAGAGAGCAAGCAAGAGCATGAGCAGGGGGGAGGGGCAGAGGGAGAAGCAGGCTCCCTGCTGAGCAGGGAGCCTGATGCAGGGCTTGTTCCCAGGACCCTGGGATCGTGACCTGAGCTGAAGGCAGACATCTAACCAACTGAGCCACCCAGGCCCCCCTAGTTCACAATATGTCTTAACTTGTCCTCTTGTGGGCCCCAGTTACTCATTACTCAGATTAAGACTACTCTTCATGGAAAATTTACACCAAAAGGAGGCAGCAGTGTGGTGAGGTAGAGAGAACATTGGATTGGGAGTTAGGAGGGCTGGTGTTGTTGTTGGTTTTGTTTTGTTTTTTAAGATTTTATTTTTAAGTAATCTCCACCCAACATGGGGCTCGAACTCACAACCTGGAGATCAAGAGCTGCACACTCCATCGACTGAGCCAGCCAGGTGCACCTCCCAGAAAACTGGGTTTTGATGCTGGTTCTGCCACTACTGGTTTTGTGACTCTGGGCAAGTCACCTCCCTTTTTGGTCTCAGTTTCCGTATCTGGAGATATCCAGGAGTTGCTCTCAAGTCACTTCCTCATCCTGTGAATCTGTAAATAGGTCTGTTACTGTTTTCGAGGTCACCCTGAATGACTAGATACTTAGCCCTAGGCGAAGAAGCTAGTGAATCAGGGGATTAGAATCAAGCACTGTTCTAAGTTCTTAGCTTGTAGTAGTGGATTTATTTCACACAGTAATCCTGGGAGATGCCTTACTAGAATTTTTCTACTATACAATTAAAAACTTGGGGCAAGACAAAAAAAAAAATCAAGGCCATTGCCTAAAGTCACATTGCTGGTAAGCGGTAGAGCTGGGATTTGAACCTGGCAGCGCGGGCAGAGCCTGTGCTTCTGCTACAGCACTGAGAGGTGATTGTTCACCTCAGAGACAGACTTAACATCAGGTGTTGTGATAGCTCAGTCATGATGAGTTCTCTGTGGGAGATTCTTTATTTTTATTTTTTAATTTTGGGGGGGTAGATTCTTTAAGAGAGAAATGTCTAAGAATGCAGTCTTTTATATTAACGATACTGGAATTAAAAAAAATGCAATCTTTTAAAAATGGCTAATGTTTATATCATTATTTAGAACACCTAGAGGTTTTTCTACTGAAGTTATATCCTGACTGATTCTTTAAGGTTAATGGGATCTTTTACTAAATATACTAACCCTTCATGCCTTTTTGAAAACTTATTCACCAAAAAAAAAAAAAAAAAAAATTTATTGAAGCACCTATTATGTCAGGAGCTATTGTAGGTGCTAGGAATATACAGTAAGAAAACAGGAAAAAGTCCCTACCCTAACAGAGCTTATATTTGGGGTAAGGGGTGTCAAAATTAACAAACAAGTCAAAAAAAAAAAAAGTGTGTTAGGTGTTGGTAAGTGCAGCAGGGAAGATAAAGATAGAAAGCACTGCGTGTGGGAGCTAAGTGGATGCTCTTTTTTTTCCTCTCTTTTAAATAGAGTGGTCAGAGAAGAGCTCAGCCCTAGAAGATGTTTGAGCAGAGACTTAAAGTGAGCCATGTGGATGTGATGGAAGAATGTTCTGGTTAGAGGAAGAGCAAGTGCAAAGGTCCCTGAGCTAGAGCAGAGAGAATGAGGGAAAGTATTAAGACATCAAGTCAGAGGGAAAAAAAAACAAGACATAAAGTCAGAGGTAGGCCTAGTAAGTCGTCAAAAGGAAGGATTCAGCTTTTTTTCTCAGTAAAATGGGAAGCCATTGAGTTTTGGGCAGAGGAATAATGCAGTCAGGATTAGGGGGTCTATTTTTTGGGTCGCAGAATCCATGTGAATTACAGCTTTCCTACAATCTTGTATAGCATAGCTTTCGTTGGTTGGGAAAGAACCAGTGTCCTACCTGAGAGGAAGAGGCAGAACTCAGGGCTCAGTAGTGACTAGTAGCTGAGCACATACCAGGTCTTTATTTCGGTGTGGTGAGGAGAAACCTCACATTGGCCCTTTCTGCTTCCTTCATACCTAGTGAACAGTAACCAGCAGCAGTGCCAGGTTCACAGAGAGGTCAGGAGTGTTTCGGCTGTGAGATGATCATCTTTAAATACTGTAAAGATTTAAGTATGCACAAGTATGCCTCTTAAAGGTTTTTGATCTCTGTTACTGTTTGTTTGTTTGTTTTTAAGATTTTATTTATTTGACAGAGAGAGACACAGTGAGAGACGGAACACAAGCAGGGGGAGTGGGAGAGGGAGAAGCAGGCCTCCCGCAGAGCAGGGAGCCTGATGCGGGACTCGATCCCAGGACCCCGGGATCATGACCTGAGCCGAAGGCAGATGCTTAATGACTGAGCCACCCAGGCACCCCTCTGTTACTGTTTTTGTAAATACCTGTATTCCTGTATGTAACAGGAACATTTTAGTTATTATTTTTAAAGGAGGTATTATTATACATACCAGAAATTCATTAAAAGCTTGGGAAGTGGGGCGCCTGGGTGGCTCAGTCGTTAAGCATCTGCCTTCGGCTCAGGTCATGATCCCAGGGTCCTGGGATCGAGTCCCGCATCGGGCTCCCTGCTCTGCGGAAGCCTGCTTCTCCCTCTCCCACTCCCCCTGCTTGTGTTCCTGCTCTCGCTATGTCTCTCTCTGTCAAAAAAATAAATAAAATCTTTAAAAAAAAAAAAAAAGCTTGGGAAGTGATTTCAAGTTACTTCTTTAAAGAAGGATTTCATCTCAGAGGACCTCTGGGATGAACAGCTTCCATAGTTTAAAAATGAAACCAATTTGCATTCTGTTTCTCTAGCCCTCAAGTTTATGGTACGTATTTCCCCCTAGTTTAAATACTTTTTTCCTTTGACAGATGAAACGTCTGAGTGACATCAGGAGGCAGCGAGATAAACTAATAAAGGAAGGGAAGTACACACCTCCACCTCACCACTTGGGCAAGGAGGATCCTAGGCCCTGAGCAGAGCTGCTGCTGATGTCTGGAGGCTGATTTTCATGTTCTCTCTTCTCCACTGGAAAGTTCATTTACTGAAAACCTCTTTGTGAAAGTGTCTAAAAATAAAGGATTGCTCTATCCTATTTATTCTATTTTCTCTTGGATCATACTTTTCTATAATGAGATTGTAATCTTTTTTTTAGATTTGGAAAAATGCCTTCACCTATGCCTTAAAAATTAGCAGGTAGGTAATAATAAGCAGCATTTAATGACACTTACTATGTATAAGGTACTTTAAATACGTTAACTTGTTCAAGAAGTTGCAGTATTCTTTACTGCTGTCATTCTGGTTTATTCCCCATAAACACAGACTTGGGCTCAGGGGGCAGTAGAGAGAGTGGTTGTGTATGTTCAGATAATTTTGTTTTGTTTTTAATTTATTTTCAGATAATTTTTTTTTTTAAGATTTTATTTATTTGACAGGCAAGACAGCAAGAGAGGGAACATAAGCAGGGGGAGAGGGAGAGAGAGAAGCAGGCTTCCCACCGAGCAGGGAGCCCAATGTGGGGCTCAATCCCAGGACCCTGGGACCATGACCTAAGCCCTTCGAAGACGGACGCTTAACGACTGAGCCACCCAGGTGCCCCTATTTTCAGATAATTTTGAAGAAGCAATCCCATGGTTTCAATTCACTATCTTAAATCAGTGGCATATTAGTACTTCTAATTGACGTATTTAGGAATGTTTTGTTTGTTTTTTTAAGATTTTATTCATTTATCTGTCAGAACACAAGCAGGGGGAGTGGCAGGCAGAGGGAGAAGCAGGCTCCCCACTGAGCAAGGAGCCCTATGTGGGACTTGATCCCAGGATACTGGGATTATGACCTGAGCTGAAGGCAGATGCTTAACTGATGGAGCCACCCAGGTGTCCCTAGGAATGTTGTTGTTTTTTTTTAAGATTTTATTTATTTGAGACAGAGAACATGAGCAGTGGGGCAGAGGGAGGGATAAGCAGACTCCCTGCCAAGCAGAGAACTCAACGCGGAACTCAATCCCAGGTGCCCCTAGAAATGGTTTTTAAAAGAAAAATCCAGATGTAGAAGGGAGGTATGAACCTTAAAAATACAAGTGTTAAGAATACAATTAAGACCTCAGATATCTTCCAACTTTTTTTGTGTGTGTGTGGTAAAATATACATAACACAAAGTTTACCATCTTAACCACTTTTTTTCCCATTAACCCCTTTTAAGTGTACAGTTCATTGATATTAAGTATATTCACATTGTTGTACAACCATCACCACCATCCATCTGGAGAACACTTTTCATCTTGCAAAACTGAAGCTCTTTAATTCGCCCTACAGTAACTCCCTACTCCTCCTTCCCCCCCAGGCCCTGGCAACCCCTATTCTACTTTCTATGATTTCGGTTATTCTGCTTCACGTAAGTGGAATCATATAGTATTTGTCTTTTTGTGACTGGTTTATTTCACTTAGCATACTATTCTCAAGGTTCACCCAGTAGCATATTGCAGAATTTCTTTCCTTTGTAAGGCTGAATAATATTCCATTGTGTGTATACCACATTTTGCTTGTTTATCTGTTGGTGGACACGTCAATTGCTTCCATGTTTTAGCTTTTGTGCATAATGCTGCTATGAATATGGGTGTACAGATAATCTCTTTAAGACCCTGTTTTCAGTTTTTTTTTAATATATACCTAGAAGTGGAATTGCTGCATTATAAGGTAATTATATTTTTAATAGTTTGAGGAACTGCCATATTATTTTCCATAGTGGCTGCATCATTTTTTACATTCCCACCAACAGCACACAAGTGTTCCAGTCTCCATATCTTCACCAACGCTTGTTATTTTCTGGGGTTTTTTTGTTGTAAGTAGCTATCTAGTAGACATGAGGTGGTATCTCATTGTAGTTTTTTGTTTTTTTTTTTAAGATTTTATTTGAGAGAGAGCATGAGTGGGGGTGGGTGGGAGAGGCAGAGGGAGAAGCGGACACCCCACTGAGCAGGGAGCCCAACACGGGGCTAGATTCCAGGACCCTGGGATCATGACCTCAGCCAAAGGCAGATGCTTCACCAACTGAGCTACCCAGGTGCCCCTCATTGTAGTTTTGATTTTGCATTTTGTAGTGATTAGCAATGTTGAATCTTTTCATGTGCTAATTGGTCATTTGTGTATCTTCTTTGAATAAATGTCTATTCAGGTCCTTTGCCCATCTTTTAATTGAGTTTTTTTTGTTGTTGAGTTTTAGAAGTTCTCTGTATATTTGGGATATTGATTCCTTATCAGATATGTGATTTGCAAATATTTTCATTTTGTAAGTTTACTCTGCTGATAATGTCTTTTGATGCACGAAGTTTTAAATTTTTCACAAAGCCTAATTTGTTTTTCTTTGTTGCTTTCGATGTCCTATCCAAGTAATCATTTCAAATCCAGTGCTGGGAAGCTTTTCCCCTCTTTTCTTTTCAATTTTATAGTTTCAGGTCTTACATTTAGGTCCTGGATCCATTTTGAGTTAATTTTTGCATATGGTGTTATGTAAGTGTCCAACTTCATTCTTTTGCATGTGATATCCAGATTTTCCAGCATTTGTTGGAGACTCTTTTCCCTAGTGAATGGTCTTGACACCCTTGTCAGAAGTCATTTGGTTATATGTGCAAGGGTTTATTTCTGGATTCTGCTCAATTCTGTCCATGTCTGTCTTTCTGCCACTACCACACTGTTTTGATTACTGTCGCCTTTTAATAAGTTTTAAAATCAGGAGGAGTGAGTCTTCAGCTTTGTTCTTGTTTTTCAGGATTGTTTTGGCTCTTCAGGGTCCCTTGAGATTCTGTATGAATTTTAGGATGGGTTTTTCTATTTTGCAAAAAATACTGGGATTTTGATAGGGATTGTATTAAATCCGTAGCTTGCTTTGGGTAATATTGACAACAACAATAAATCTTTCAATCCATGAACATAGGATGTCTTTCTGTGTTTATGTCTTCTTTAGTTTGTTTTAGCAGTATTTCATAATTTTCATTGTATAAGTCTTTCACCTCCTTGGTTAAGTTAATTCCTAAGTTTGGTGGGTTTTGTTTTTTTAATACATGCAGCTGTCAATTTTTTAATTTTTTTTAAAGTTCATTTTTTAGTAATCTCTACACCCAATGTGTAGCGCTAACAACCCTGGGATCAAGAGTCGCATGCTCTACCAATTGAGCCAGCCAGTGCCCCTGGGGTTTTTTTTAATGGTATTTAATTTTAATTTTAATGGTATTAATTTTAATTTTAATGGTATTTTTTTAATGGAATTGGTATTGTAATCTCCTTTTTGTATTGTTCATTATTAGTCTTGCAGCATTTTGAGTTAAAAATACCAGCTGTAGGGCTTGAATGTAAGATTCTCCTCAAAAGAGAAAGTACATTGCATTGTAGTCTGAAAATTGGAAGGAAGGGATTTGGCGTTTGAGCAAGATCCTGCTTATTCTTTGTGTTATAGGGCAGATCCTTTATCCAAGCAGCATTTTCTTTGCTTTTCTTTTTTTTAAAGATTTTAATTATTTGACAGAGCAACACAGCAAGAGAGGAAATACAAGCAGGGGTAGTGGGAGAGGGAGAAGCAGGCTTCCCACTGAGCAGGGAGACCAACGTGGGGCTTGATCCTAGGATCCTGGGATCATTACCTGAGCCCAAGGCAGACGCTTAACAACTAAGCCACCCAGGCGCCCCCAAGCAGCATTTTCTTTCTTTCTTTTTTTTTTTTTTTAAAGATTTTATTTATTTGACAGAGAGAGACACAGTGAGAGAGGGAACGCAAGCAGGGGGAGTGGGAGAGGGAGAAGCAGGCTTCCCGCCGAGCAGGGAGCCCGATGCGGGGCTCGATCCCAGGACCCTGAGATCATGACCCGAGCCGAAGGCAGACGCTTAACGACTGAGCCACCCAGGCGCCCCCCAAGCAGCATTTTCTTAAACTACTCACTAATCAGTCACAATGGAGAAACAAACTGGAGTCCTTCCAGCAAGATCCCATGCCGTGTGTGTCCTGTGTCAGGTGGTTTCATTGCGCTCTGTGCACACAAGCTTTTCTGAGTTTTTTAAGTCCAAAATGGGATTCCATGCATATGTATTTTTGGAAAATGAGAGAGGCCAATTGGAAATGCTAGAGAAGAAAGCAGATTATTAATCAAGGCTTAAAGTGGGTACATGCCCTTTCATTCAAAGATCGGTTTTATTTCTGAGCTCTTGGTTGTAGAATGAAAGGAAACCAAATTCCATTAGATTGTATTTACCTGAAAGTAAAAAATGAGTGGCAGAGAATACTTAATTGTGTTTGTTGGAAAGCATTGCCTTCATGTCTTTACAGAATATAAAAGCCTTCATTTCTATCAAATACCCAGGGCGCCTGGGTGGCTCAGTTGGTTAAGCGACTGCCTTCGGCTCAGGTCATGATCCTGGAGTCCTGGGATCGAGTCCCGCATCGGGCTCCCTGCTCAGCAGGGAGTCTGCTTCTCCCTCTCCCGCTCCCCCCTCTTGTGCTCTCTCTCTCTCTCACTCTCTCTCTCAAATAAATAAATAAAATCTTTAAAAAAAAAAAAAAAAAAAAGATCTATCAAATACCCATAAATAGCTTTTGGACAAGCAACCTTGCCTTTTGCTTTTGTATGTTTGGTCAAATTTCTCCCTGTATTGCTTTTTTGAGAACTTTTTTTTTTTAATGAACTGTTGAAAGCAACAACCAGCTAGCTCCAAGACTCCTGCTCTTTAAGCAGTTTGAATAAGAACAAATAAGACTGTGTCTTTTTTTAATTAAGATTTTATTTATTTATTTGAGAGAGTGAGCACGAGGAGGGGACAGAGGGAGAGGGACAAGCAGACTCCCCACTGAGCGGGGAGCTGGACGGACACCGGGCTCGATCCCAGGACTCTTGAGATCATGACCTGAGTTGAAGTCAGACACTTAACCAATGGTTGAGCCACCCAGGTGCCCCAGGACTGTCTCTTTGGTCAACTAGGTTGGTGCAGAACTGAGTTTGGGAGGCAGGAGGGACAAAGCTGTGAGGTTCTTTGCAATTGATGATTCAACAGTCAGAGCGCAAGTTACTTGCTCCCTCAAAACAGCATTATTTGTTGCCCTTGCCCCTTCCTTTCCTATGCTTTGGTAAGTGGGACTCAAAACCCCTTTGGCCTATGCTTTTTTTTTTTTTTTAAGATTTTATTTATTTACTTGACAGAGAGACAGCGAGAGTGGGAACACAAACAGCAGGAGTGGGAGAGGGAGAAGCAGGTTTCCCGCCGAGCAGGGAGCCCGATGCGGGGCTCAATCCCAGGACCCTGGGATCATGACCTGAGCTGAAGGCAGATGCTTAGCGACTGAGCCACTCAGGCGCCCTTGGCCTATGCTTTTTGACCCTGAGTGCTGCAACTCAGCACACAAGGGAAACCACTGAGTGCTTTGGCAACTATGTTTTTCACTTAAGTTTTTTGAATAGGTAACTGATGTGGTTCAGAATTCAAAAGGTATAAAACATATATAATGAAAAATCTTACCCAGTCATATAGTACCCCTACCCAAAGGCAACCAGTATTTTTTTTTTTTTTTTTTAGATTTTATTTATTTGAGACAGAGAATGAGAGAGAGAGAGAGAGCACATGAGAGGGGGAGGGTCAGAGGGAGAAGCAGGCTCCCCGCTGAGCAGGGGGCCCGATGCGGGACTCGATCCAGGGACTCCAGGATCATGACCTGAGCCGAAGGCAGTCGCTCAACCAACTGAGCCACCCAGGCGCCCGGCAACCAGTATTTTGAGTATCCTAGAGATACTCTGTGCCTATACACACATACACACATTTTCTTTGCCCTTTTTTAAACAAATGGTAGCAAATTATGCACATCATTTCTGCATTTTGCTTTCTTCCCTTAACTGTATTTTCAAGAATGTTCCAAATCAGGCACATGACCCAATTGGAGCCAATGAATGAGACTTGCTTAGAATCCTAGAAGAGAGGAATGATGATTCCTCTGGATTCAGTGCAGAGGAGGTTTAAGTTCTATAGGTGCTGTAGACATGTTTTATTCATTTGATTAAGCAACCATGTTACTAATAGGAGAAATATAAAGGTATATATTCAGTAGATGGAAAGGAACAGTCATTTAGAAAAACTGCTGTCTGTTAACATGAGCTTCTACATCAACTTTTATAAAACTAGTCCTGTCCTTTGACTTTGAAGTTGTATGAGCCAATAAATTCCCTTTTCCCTAAACCAATGCCAGTTGGATTTTTGTCACTTGCAATAAAAAGAGGCCCCACTGAATAGCAAATACATCAAAGTTGCCTCATTTTACATCTTAGGAAACAGGCTTAGAAGAGTGAAGTAACTTAGGTAGTATCAAACATCTAAGTATTAGAAGCAGAATTTTTTTTAAGATTTTTTATTTATTTGAGAGAGAGAGCACAGGCAAGGGGAGGGGCAGAGGGAGTGGGAGAAACAGACTCCCCACTGAGCAGGAAGCCCGATACAGGGCTCTGATCCCAGGACCCCCGGATCATGACCTGAGGTGAAGGCAGATGCTTAACCAACTGAGCCACCCAGGTGCCTAGAAGTAGAATTTGATTCTAAATCTAGGCTTCCACTTCTAGATGATCTTTTGCTAATGTGATAAGAAAAACCTAGACAAAATAATTCAAAGTTTTCCATGTGCTAATAAAAAATGGTATATGCAAGGAAGCCTTGAACTGAACTCCAGAAAAAATACATATAGGTGACAGAACCGGTCAGCTTCCAGTATGGGGAGCAGGTGGTGGGCTCCTGGTGTGGGTATGGGGAGGCCTGCCATAGGTAGAGAGATATTGCAGGGTTAAGGGGAAATCAGCTGGGTCTAAGATGACTCTTTGGAAGGGGAAGTCACCTTGGAACCTGGAAGAACCTCAGACACAACAAAGTGCCTGATTCAACAATTCAGCCTTCACTCCTGCTGCCTTCCCTACATATAAATAATGTAGCTGTGTACATTCTTGGTGGTGATTACATTTTGGGACCCTGTCAGAGTTGACTCCAAAGGTGAATCAAGAATATCTAGAAGTGCAACCAACTCAAATTCTTCCCAGCTCAAATTCTGACAGGATCAAAAAGACAACATCTAGGAAGGTTGGGAGTTGGGTTAATCACAGGTGAAATCAATTTAAAGCTGCAACTCAGCCCTAACCCTACTCTAAGACCAATCTGAATGATGAGTCCCTCTGATGGTTAGAGAAAAGGGTTTCTAAAAAACAAGTATATTTTATTAGTTTTACTATGTTTATTTCTTTTTTATTGTTTCTTTAATATACAGTATCTGAAATACACTATCAAGTTGTAAGACCTGCAAAGAAGTGAGAAAATGTGACCCAGGGGTGCCTGGGTGGCTGAGTTGGTTAAGCATCTGCCTTCGCGGCTCAGGTCATGATCTCAGGGTCCTGGGATCGAGCGCCGCATTGGGCTCCCTACTCCCTGAAAAGAATAAAACACTTAGGAATAAATTTAGCAAAAGTGTAAAACTTAACTCTTAAAACATTGGCAAAAAAATTAAAGAAAATCTGTAAAATGGAAAGACATCATGTTCATGGATCAGAAGATACTATTGTGAGGATGGCATTACTTCCCAAATTGATCTACAGATTTAACATAATCCCTATCAGAATCCCAGCTAGCTTCTTTGTAGAAATTGACAAACTGGATCTTAAAATTCATATGGAATTATAAGGGACCCAGAATTGCCAAAGCAATCTTGAAAGTGAAGAACAAAGAGGAGGGCTCTCACTTCCTAATTTCAAAAATACTACAAAGCAATAGTAAGATAGTGTGATGCTGGCATAAGTGTAGACATATATAGATCAATGGAAAAGAAATGAGAGTCCAGAAATAAACCCATATATCTATTGGTCAATTGATTTTTTGACAATTTTTGACATTGGATAAAATTAAATTTCCACAAGTCCAAAGAGATCAGCCAGTAATATGGCTACCTGACAGAATAAAATCAACACTCTTGAGAAGATAATAACAGAAGCCAGAGTACTACTTTTGTCACTCACAATATTCAGTATACAGTAGACATGTATACTATAAACAGGAAATGTGACCCATAGTAAAGGGAAAAAGCAGTCAACAGAAATAGACCCCAAGATGATTCAGAAGTTCAATTAGCAGACAAGGACTTAAAAGCATCTATTAAAAATATGTTCATGGGGTGCCTGGGTGGCTTAGTCAGTTAAGCGGCTGACTCTTGATTTTGGTTCAGATCATGATCTCAGGGATGTGAGATCGAGTCCTGTATTGGGCTCCCCGCTCAGCAGGGAGTCTGCTTGAGCTTCTCTCTCTCCATCTCCTTCAGCCCCTCCCCCTCTTGCTCTCTCTCACTGTCTCTCTCAAATAAATAAATCTTTAAAAAAATATGTTCATGTACTATAATAGATGAAGAGGTAGGGTATCTTAGAAGAGAAATGAAAACATGGAAGAAAGCAAATGAAATTTTAGAACTGCGAAAACTACCATATCTAAAATGAAAAATTCATGAGGGGGCGCCTGAGTGGCTCAGTCGATTGAGCAACTGACTCTTGATTTCGGCTCAGGTCATGATCTCAGGATCATGAGATTGAGCCCCACGTTGGGCTCTTTGCTCAGCATGGAGTCTTGAGATTGTCTCCCTTTCCCTCTCCCCCTCCTCTCTCAATGGATACATTTTTAAAAATCTTAAAATGAAAAATTCACTAGATGGGCTTAACAATAAATCAGAGACACTAAGAGAGAGGTTCAGTGACACTGAAGATCAAAGAGTTTTAATACAAAGGAAGAGCAAAAAAGCCAATAGAAGGAATCTCAAAAGCAGGTTGTATGAAAGAAGTCAGACACAAGAGACTATATATACTGCATGATTCCACTCATAGGAATTTCAAGACGAAAGTAATCTCTAGTAATAGAAAACAAAGCAGTAATTGCCTATGAGGGACAATTGGATGGGGATTGAATGGGAGAGGACATGAGAACTTCTGAGGGTGGTGGAAAGGTTCTTTATCTTGATTGTAGTGGTGATTACATGGATGTACACAATCATCAGAACTCATGAAAGTGTACACTTAAGAGCTGTGTATTTCACTGTACGTACAGGATTAACCTAAAAGAAGGCAAGAAAAAAGGAACAGGAACAAAAAACAGGTGAAATAGGGGCGCCTGTGTGGCTCAGATGGTTAAGCATCTGCCTTCGGCTCAGGTCATGATCCCAGGGTCCTGGGATCGAGTCCCGCATCGGGGTCCCTGCTAAGCGGGGAGCCTGCTTCTCCCTCTGCCTCTGCCTCTCTCTCTCTCTCTCTCTCTCTCTGACTCTCATGAATAAATAAATAAAACATAAAAAAAAAAAAACAGGTGAAATAGGTAGGAGACAAGTAGCAAAGTGGTATACTTAAACCCAACCATATTAATACTTAAGAAATGGTAAATACATGAGTAAATGTAAAAGGTAGATTTTCTGCTTCTCTTAATGTCTCTGAAAACTACAAAATTATGAAAAAAATTAAAGACAACTGTGGTAGGCTGCTTCTAAAATGACTCCCAGTGGGGCGCCTGGGTGGCTCAAATGGTTAAGCGTCTGCCTTCGGTTAGGTCATGATCCCAGGGTCCTGGGATCGAGCCCCGCATCGGGCTCCCTGCTCCGCGGGAAACTTGCTTCTCCCTCCTCCACTCCCACTGCTTGTGTTCCCTCTCTCGCTGTGTCTCTCTCTGTCATATAAATAAAATCTTTAAAATAAATAAATAAATAAATAAATAAAATGACTCCCAGTGATCCCCATCCCCTGATATAATCCCCTTTTATGGTGTGTAAGCCTGACTTTGTGACTTGTTTCTAACAGAATATGTTAGAAGTGACAGGATGCATAGGACTGTTATCTCCACCTTGCTGGCTCTCTCTCTCCCTCACTCACTCTCCTCCCTTGCTCACTTTGAAGAAGCAAGATGCCTTGGACTTTGACAGCTAACCCCACCACCCATCCAGCAGCAGTGAGGTAACCCTCATCCATGCAGAGGAGGATTTTGGAGATGAGGAAACTGATGAAAGAGGTTCTTTAAAACATACGTGAGGAGTGCCTGGGTGGCTCAGTCGGTTGGGTGTCTGCCTTTGGCTCTGGTCGTGGTCCCAGGGTCCTGGGATCTCGCCCGCATGGGGCTACCTGCTCAGCGGGGAGCCTGCTTCTCCCTTTCCCTCTGCCACTCCTCCTACTTGTGTGCACTCTCAAATAAATAAATAAAATATTTTTTAAAAAACTATATATGAAGTCCTAGGCAGACCCCAGAATGACCCACAGGTGAAAATGAATATAATTTGTATGGCAAATATTTGGGAACTGAATTACAGTGTGGAATACCATGCAGGTTTTCAGACTGGTCTCTGGTAGCACACAAAGGAAGCAGAACAGAATAGCACTGCAGGCACTCTGAAAACTAAATTGTCTTTGGAATGACAGCTCTCAAAATTAAGCCAGGACCTGGGCACTAAATGAAATAGTGTGACTGCCAGCTAAAATAGTTTTAAGTAGGATCCAGAGTCTCGTAACCTAATACACAAAATGTCCAGGTTTCAATAGAAAATCACTCATCATGCTAAGAACTAGGAACTTGAGTAAGAAACAGAATCAACAGATGCCAACACAAAGATAATTCAGATGTTGGAATTATCTGACAAAGATTTTAAAGCAGTCATCATAAAAATACTTCAATGAGCAATTACAAACTCTTGAAACAAAATAAAAATCTCAGCAAGTAGAAAAACATGGAAACCAATCTGAAATTATTGAGCTGAAAAGCAGAACTCACTGGATGGGCTCAGTATCCAAATGACAGAAGAATCAGTGAATTTACCAGTAGTACAATTCTAGAAAATGTAAGAGTATATATATGATCTTAGGTTGGCAAAGATACCTTACAAAGAACACAAAAGCCACTAACCATTAAGAAAAATTGATAAATTGGATTTCATTAAATTAAAACTTCTGTTCATCAGAAGACAGTATTAAAAACGAATAGGCAAGCCACGGCACCTGGGTGGCTCAGTCGGTTAAGCATCTGCCTTCTCTCGGGTCATGATCCTGGGGTCCTGGGATTGAGTCCCGCATCGGGCTCCCTGCTCAGCAGGAAGCCTGCTTCTCCCTCTGCCTGCCGCTCGCCCTGCTTGTGCTCTCTCTTCTCTCTCTCTGTCAAATAAATAAAATCTTAAAAAAAAAAAAGAAATGAATAGGCAAGCCAAGATTGGGAGAAATCTTCAAAATGCATATATATGATGAAGGTCTTCTATCCAGACTATGTATGGGGGTGTGTGTGTACACCATATGCATATATAGCTTGCATTTCTACAAATCTATAGTAAAAGGGCTAACAACCCAGTTTTTTTTTTTAATGGCAAAAGACTTAAATACATATTTCCACAAAAGAAGATACAAATGGTCAGTGAGCACATAAAAAGATGCTCAAAAAAAAAAGAGCACTTGATATCATTAGTAATCAGGAAAATGCAAATTTAAAACATAATGAGT
Organism: Phoca vitulina; assembly: GCF_004348235.1. NCBI lineage: Eukaryota > Metazoa > Chordata > Mammalia > Carnivora > Phocidae > Phoca > Phoca vitulina. The sequence goes on along the minus strand of NW_022589705.1, from coordinate 71,318,217 downwards.
TACCTCTTCACACCAACAAGAATGGCCAAAAATTTTTATTTATTTTTTTTTTAAAGATTTTATTTATTTATTTGAGAGAAAGAGCACAAGCAGGGGGAGTGGGAGAAGGAGAAGCAGGCTCCCCGCTGAGCAGGGAGCCCAACCTGGGGCTCGATCCCAGGACCCTGGGATCATGACCTGAGCCGAAGGCAGATGCTTAACCGACTGAGCCACCCAGGTGCCCCAAGAATGGCCAAAAATTTTTAAAAACTAAAAATACCAAACATTAGTGAGAATGTGGAGCATCTGGAACTCTCTTACATTGCTGCTGGGAGTATAAAATGGTATTGCCCCTTTGGAAAATTATTTTGCAGTTCCTTTTTATTTTAGAGAGAGCACGTGCAGGCATGGGGGGAGGGGCAGAGGGAGAGAATCTTCAAGCAGACTCCCATGAGATCATGACCTGAGCTGAAACCAAGAGTCAGATGCTCACTGACTGAGCCATCCAGGTGCCCCCCTATTTTGCAGTTTCTTAAAGTTAAATATACATTGCCCACATGACCAAGAAGTTTCACTCCGAGATGTTTTCTCAGGATAAGTGAAAACGCAAGTTTAATCAAAGTTGTATTGAATGTTCATAGCAACTTTATTCATAACAGCAAAAAACCCAAATGATCATTAATATGATAAACAAATTGTGGTATATCCACATAATGAAATACTTCCCAGCAATAACAATTAATAAACTGCAGGAACTTGCAAGCACTCGGATAAATCTTAAAGTCTATGTTGAGGGAAAGAAGCCAGACACAGTGTACATTGTATGATTCCATTTACACAAAATTCTGATAAAGACAAATGGAACCCATATACAGAGGGCAGATCAGTGGTTATGGAGAGGGACAGGGGAAAGGGGTTGACTGGGAACCAGCATGAGAAAACCTTTTGGGATAATGGAATGTTCCATATTTTGATTGTGGTGGTGGTCACATGAGTGTTTCAAAACTTGTAGAACTATACACTTTCTTTTTTTAGTTTTTATTTTTTTAGAACTATACACTTTAAATGTGTGCATTTTATGTGTAAATTGTACCTCCATTAAAAAAAATTCTGGTTTATTGAATTCCAAAGCTCACACTCTTGAAAGATATTGAATCTACATCCATCTCTCTATATTCTCTGGTCAAAGCATTACGATTTATCAATGGAAAGAAAAGGTAAATTCCTTTGAGGGACTTAAAATTTAACCAAAATTCAATGCACAATAAGATAAATACAACTGGAGGGAAAATTTAAAAGACTGAAGAGGAGGAGCTTGTTTCTGGATTATCCTCTACTGAGCTCTATCACCTAAGTCACTTAAGCCTATCTGAATCACTGTTTCCTGAAATGAAGGGTTTGGATTAGACCAATTGTTAAGTTTTCTTCGAGCACTTAAGTTCACTGATCTGTGAACTTCCAGCTGATCTAGTGTAGGTTGCATGGAGACCTTGAAAGGTGGGGCAGGGTTTCTGCTGGCAAACTTGTGAGCAGGGCAGTTCAGGTAGAGTGTCCCACAGGCAAAGGTGTGGTCGTTGGAAAGCACGGCTCTGCTCAGGGAAGAGCAAGAGCCCCATTTTTACAGTGAAGGTTAGGGATATGTTGGGGAGTCGTGGGGAGAAAACCTAAAAAGGCAGGTGAGGCCAGGCTGGGGCTGGACTGCCCAACTAGGAATCTCACCCAAGAGTACAGGATTCCAGAAGTGTCTGGGAAAGAGGGGACAGTAGAAGGAAAGCAGACAGGTTCTAGATCTAGTGCTTCCCCACATGTATGTCCCTTTTCTTGGTCCTTAGGTGCAGTAAAAACGGTCCCAGATCTGAAAGATGTTGCAATCTTCCTCAACGTCACTGCTGTATTTGACCTAAAGCAGGTCCTCCTAAGTGTTAAACTAGGTCATGTGAGGGAGGACACGAGATTCAAGCTTTCAAAAGAAATTTAGAACAACATTTCCTAGTGTGTGCTCTGCAACTGTACTTTTATGAAATGGCAGTGTGTATTCTTTGGGCCCTTGGAAAAGGTCAAATATAATTCGGTAAAGCTGAGTAAACCAAGTTGTTGTTGTTATTTTTAACTGTAGAACTTAGAACTTTTACTATGCTAATAGAGTTTGCGAATCTCCAAGAAAAGGATAGGCTATACGATGTTACCCAACTGTATTTATTGCAAGAACATTATTTATTGATGAGCATCTCATTGGCCTGGTGTCCTAGTAATGGACACACATGGACCCAGTACCAAGTTTGGAAAATGAAGGATTAGAAGTTTTTTACCCAGGGCGCCTGGGTGGCTCAGTTGGTTGGGCGACTGCCTTTGGCTCGGGTCATGGTCCTGGAGTCCCGGGATCGAGTCCCGCATCGGGCTCCCTGCTCAGCAGGGAGTCTGCTTCTCCCTCTGACCCTCCCCCTCTCATGCTCTCTCTCTGTCTCATTCTTTCTCTCTCAAATAAATAAATAAAATCTTTAAAAAAAAGACTATAAAATAAAATATTAAAAAAAAAGAAAAAAGTTTTTTACCCACAAGAATAAAGAAGGAACTGGCCAACCTACTTTCGTTTACCTAACATGATTTTTATTCAAGGCATGGCATTAGACATGAAACCAAGTACAAGAGGGGCGCCTGGATGGCTCAGATGGTTAAGTGTCTGCCTTTGGCTCAGGTCATGATCCTGGGGTCCTGGGATCGAGCCCCGAATCAGGCTCCCTGCTCAGGGGGGAGCCTGCTTCTCCCTCTGCCTGCAGCTCCCCCTGCTTGTGCTGGCTCACTCTCTCTCTGTCAAATAACTGAATAAAATCTTAAAAAAAAAAAAAAATTAAAAAAAACTCAAGTACAAGATACTCTGTTGGGCCTTGTGGAAGAGTCAAGGGTGATAGAATATGGTCCCGCCCCTCATGGAGCTCACAGTACAGTGCGAGACGAAATATGGACACACAAAATCAGTTCGTGGTAGAAAGTACTCGCCCTGTTCCATGAGGCATATTCAAATCCTGTGTGAACCCGGGGAAGAGAGAAAGCCTTGCTGGTAGGAGAGTGGATGTTGGGGGGTAGGGGAACAGGGATGGGCTGGAGGCTTTGTGGCACTCGTGTTGAGCCTCAAAGGACAGACAGGATTGGACATGGAGATGGGCCTCGCATTCCAGACAGAGGGTACTTGAGCAAAAGCCTAGAGGTATTTGAGAGAAGCTGTGCTCAGAACTACTTGGTTCAAGCAATGGTTTTCAAGCAGAAGGGGAGAAGGGATTATTAGTGGGTCCCTCAGTTCCTCCTGAAGCAGAGGTCCTCATTGTGAAGAAGCTTATGTGTAGCATTCTGGTGCAACCAAAGAATGTTCAAGAACCATGGGGCCCAAATGCAGAGTAGCCAAGGGGGAGCAGATGTGAAATAGCCAAGGGGGAGACCTGACTAAATAGAAGAGATTGATGTGGGGAAGAAAGGCAGAAGAAAAATTATTAAATGTCCTTACTGTCTACAGCCCACTGACAAGTCCTGGAAACAGGCCGAGTGACCTTCCTCTAGGGACTCAGCTGCCTCGATGTTAATACTTTGCTAAGGTCAAAGGGCAATCTTAGCCCAACCCCCAGGATCCTGTAAGTCTACTTTAACATATAAAAATTCTTTTGGAAACTTCCTTTATCTCTACCCCCCAAGATGCATGTTGGCAATCATCCCTCAAGCCTATGACCCACCAATACACATCTGAAGGGTCTCATGACTCAGGTTTTACTAGATGGTGGTAAATGACCTTTTCCTAACAGAAACTAGCCCCTCAAGGTCCTGGAAATGTTGCTTCCAAAATCCCTAACCCCCTCCCAACTTGAAAGGACATAATCAGTCACTCCTCACAATCCCAGTGCACCTCTTTCTGCCCATGGGTCCTGTCCCTGTGCTTTAATAAAACCGCCCTTTGCACCGAAGACGCCTCAAGAATTCTTTCTTGACTCTGCTTCGAACCCTAACGTCTTTCCTACATCAAGATGAGCTATGAATGTAAGTGCAAGAGTTTACTGACAGCACTGGGGAGCCCCTATAGGTTTAGGAGCAAAGGAGTGACATGATCGGAGCTTTGGAAGATTGACCACGTGGCCTCTCAGAGGGACAGGTGGGGAGAGCAAGGAAGGCTTGATCTGTGTTTTTAGGAGGCACGTGTTGTCCCGCCATCGCTGGCTTGGAGGAAGCAGGGAGAGTGGTGGAGACGAATGCAAGGGCCCAGACTCGCCTAGAGTAGTGGTGGTTAGAAAGCAGAGGAGGGGATGGAAGGGAGGCACGCCTGGAGGCAAAGTCCCTGCCCTCCTAAGAGGGCAGCCCTGAGGTCCCTGCCCGGAGTCAGTCAAAATGGTGTCCTCTCTCCTGCCCCACTCTCCAGCCTCGGCACTAGGAGGACTCAATCGATTCCAGTGAGCATTCAAAGTGACAGTGGCACCTGTCATTTGCAGATCATAGAGATCTGAGCAGAAATGACCCAGGCCACGGTGACTTATTATTAATCTGTGTGTCATTTAGAGGCCCTTATCTGCCAGCCCTGGCTGGAGACCACAGCAACCCTGGACAGCCTGGACTTTTTCTCCTCCTCCTCCTCTTGCTCAGTATTATCACTATTATACTATATATGGCCAGCCCTCTCGAAGGGTCTCTTTGAGGCGAGTTTCCTCCTGGTTGGCACCAGTGCTCCTGTTTCCTCATGGCACAGAGGGCCAAGCACATGGCTCTGGCCAAGGAGAATGATGATATCCCAGGCCAAACACACCCTCAGGATGTATTGAGCTGGCACCCTTGCTGACGACCCAAATTGTTTTGTGTTTGATCTCCCAAAGACTGAGCACATAAGGAAATCCAGGGTCCCTCAGGAAGCTCCTGCCCTCTGTCAGTGGTTGGGCTTTGCTTCATCCAAACAGAGCAAAGAGGTTGCTCTCATTTCTCAGCTCTGTCCTGAAGCAGCGGTGGCTGGTCCTGCACAGAGGAAGGCCAGGGGTGATGCTCTGGGGACAAGGAGGGGTGAGGATTCAGGAACAGAAGATCGATGGCTTCCTCTTGATATTTCCCTCTCAGGAAGGAGCCAGAGTGCACTGGAGTGAAGAGACTAGGCAGCTCACGAGGTCTCATGTCTCCGAAAGGAGTCGGTGAACTCAACAATTTGAAAACATCTTCCCTGAGCATGACTCTGCCCAGCACCCCGACCCAGCCATGCTGACAGCTGACCAGGCTAATAGAACCACTTGCTGGAACCTGTGATGAGAAATGGACCATGGTTAGGCCTCTCCTTGGTTCTACGAACACTCCCACGTGGCCGGGGTCATCAGTCTGGCCGGAGCTTCCAACACAACATTCTTTGCTGTTTCAGAACACAAAGCTGCCTCCCCTCGGGGCTTCACTTTGCAGCCACCAAGAATCCGAGGCTTTTGCTGACTTATGTGTTTCTCTGGGCCAACTGGCTCACTCTGTCATGCTTCCACAAGAATGGGCTGGGAGCTTAACTCTGGGACGTGTCATGATTAGGGGTTCTCAAGAGGAGGGATGAGCTAGCTGTTTCCTGAGATGAGAGAGGAGGTTTTTGTGGGGTTTTTTTGTTTTGTTTTGTTTTTACTGTAACTGCTTAGAACAGTCTGTGCTAGAGCAGAGTTTTGTTTTGTGCTGGGAGAGAGAGAACATTTCCACGATGATAAAGCAGAATCCTTTAAGGATCCCACCAGTGGCTCCTTTTCTGGTGTCACATCCCATCTTTGCTGTGGCCAACACTTCCTGGAGCTCAAACACAAGTTCTTATACGGAGGCCGCAAGTTCAGACTCCTACCATACTATGAGAACTAGTGACACAAGTCTTTTATAAGTATACATACATTCATTCACTGGGAGAGGGCAGAACAATAGCAAGCTCATCATAGCCATCCATGGTGGCAGTGGATGCCCAGCTCCAGCCAAGTGTTACCAAGCAGAAATGCAGGCCAGGATGACTTCTCCAATGGTTCGTGAGAAATGGGAAGTCTACATTTTTTATGAGAAATGTGTGGTTTTTAAATGTGAGTCTTAATGTTTTTAAAAGATGTAGAGCAACTTCCACTTCTGGAAAAAGATGGAACAGACATATTTTCCTTATTCCTCCTGCTAAGTAGAGCTAAAAACCCTGGATTAAGTTAAGGATCTTGAGATAAGAGCATCCTGGATTTTCTCAGTGGGCCCTAAATCCAATGACAGGTGTCCGGGTAAGAGATAGAAGACACAGACATATTGGCGAAGGCCATGTTAAGATAGAGATGGACACTGGGTGTATGCAGCCACAAGCCAAGGAATGGGGGAAACCAAAAGAAGCTGGAGGAGGCAAGGGAGGATTCTCCTTTCAAGTCTTTGGAGGGAGCACGGCCCTACTGACACCCTGGTTTAGGACTTATGGCCTCCAGAGAGGAGAGGACAAATTTCTGTTGTTATAAGCCACCAACTTTGTGCTAATTTAAATATACCATGGAATACTACTCATCCCTGACAAGAACCAAACTCGATACAGCAACAACTTAGATGGATCTCAAGGGCTGAGTGAAAAAAGCCATCTCAAAAGGTCACACACTGTATAATTCCATTTATGTAACATTCCTGGAAAAACAAAACTGAGGGATGGAAAAGAGGTTACCAGTTGCCAGAGGTTAGGGATGGTGGGGTAGGCAGGAAGGTGATTATAAAGGGACCCCACTAGGGAGATCCCTGGGATGATGGAACACTTCTGTATGTTGATTGCGGTGGTGGTTACATGAATCTAAAAGTGATAGAATAACACAGAGCTATTGGGGTGCCCGGGTGGCTCAGTCGGTTAAGCGTCTGACTTGTGATTTCAGCTCAGGTCTTGAGATCGAGCCCTGCATCAAGCTCCACACTGAGCAGGGAGTCTGCATGAGAGTCTTTCCCTCTCCCTATGCTCCTCCCCCACTTGTGTGCATGCTCTCTCTCTCTAAAATAAATAAATCTTTTAAAAAAATGACAAAGAGCTATTTATTCACATTAACTATTCACATTGTACAAGTGTATATTTCTGCTCCTGATACTGTACAATTACGTGAGATGTAGCCAGTGGAGGAAACTGAGTGAAGGGTACATGGCACTCTAATGCGCTATCTTTGCAACTTCCTGTGAATCTGTAATTATTTCAAAATAAAAGGTTTTGGGGTGTCTGGCTGGCTCAGTCAGAGGAACATGTGACTCTTGATCTCAGGATCATGAGTTTAGCCCCACGTTGGGTATAGAGAATACTGAAATAAATGAATAAACTTAAAAACAAAATAAGAGTTTTTTTAAAGTTAAATAGCATAAGGGAAACTTTGGGGTTGAGGGACATGTTCTATAGGCTTTGTTTGTGGTGGTGGTTACATAAGTGAATACAGTTCTCAAAACTTACCTAACCATTCTCTTAAAATGTGTGCATGATGTTGCATGTAAACTGTACCTCAATAAACTACTTTAAGTTCAACAGCAACAACAGAATATGGAGTAAACAAAATATACCAGCTTTCAGCCTAAGTTTTTCTAGGCCAAACATTGCATGTAATATTTTATCTTTTGCCACCCAGTGCCTTCCAAATCAACACGTATTAGTGAGTACTAGAATGCCAGGGTCCCACTGCCTCCCCGACATCTGACAGGGAATAGAGATAGGTAAATGTTTACCAAATGAAGGTGTGTTTGCAAGGAGCTAGAGACTCCGGGGCTTCCAGCCTGATGGAGTAATTTAGATCATCTCTTGCTTACATATCTGGAGCCACTCTCTCCTTATAGTCCAAGGAGCAAACACATAAAGCCAGCCAACCATCGGTTATAGTCTCTTCACCCTAGAGAGTAAATGCTTCAGGACATCAGAGAAGCAAGTCTGGAGGGGGGTGATTACTCTTTGTATCACTTGGATTGTTATTTCTCTTTCTATATCCTGCTTCTCTATTAGACTGTGAGTTGGAAGGCAGGGGCCTTTCTCTGTTGTTCTAACCCTCATTCCTTACATGGAAGGCAGCAGCCACTCAGCAATCCTTTGCCACTGATGAATTGTAGTCCATACCCAGCTATTTGTGATACAAACAGGAACAAATTCGAAAGTGGACCTCTTCTATGTGCTGAAGACAGCAGGTGAAAGAGTTACACGGAAGCCTTTCCCATCCCAGATCAACCTACTTAGCTTCCGATCAGTTTACCATCGAAAGCAGCCAAAGACCACTTTGAGGAATAAAGCCTAAAGAAATAATAGCACGTGTAAATAAAAATGCACGCAGAAGAATATTTGTTGCAGCATGGTTGGGATTTAACAAATTGAAAATAATCAAAATGTCTAAGAGGAAATAGATTATTACATACCCCAAATGTCATACTAAGCAGCCATAAAGAAATGAGAGACAGACTTTGAAAAAGTTCTATATTAAAAATAAAATGCAGGGGCACCTCAGTGGCTCAGTCAGTTAAGCCACCAACTCTTGATTTTGGCTCAGGTGATGATCTCAGGGTCGTGAGATTGAGCTGCGAGTTGGGCTCCATGCTCAACACTGAGTCTGCTTGAAATTCTCTCTCTCCCTCTACTCCTACCCCCACTGTTTCTCTCTCTTTCTCTCAAAAGTAAATAAATCTTTGGGGCCCCTGGGTGGCTCAGTTGGTTGAGCATCTGATTCTTGGTTTTGGTTCAGGTCATGATTTTGGGGTCGTGAGATCAAACCTGGAGTTGGGCTCTGCACTCAGCAGAGAGTCTGCTTGGGGGATTCTCTCCCTCGGACCCTCCCCCAACTCGATTGCGCTTGCTCTCTTCCTCTCTCTCTCAAATGAATAAATATGTCTTTAAAAAGGATCTGGGGTGCCTGGCTGGCTCAGAGGGTGGAGCAAGCAACTCTTGATCTCAGGGTGGTGAGTTCGAGCTCCCTTAGGTGTAGAGATTGCTTAAAAATAAAATCTTTTAAAAAATTAAAATAAATGGGGCACCTGGCTGGCTCAGTAGAGCGTGTGACTCTTGAGCTCAGGGTGGTGAGTTCAAGCCCCATGTTGGGCATGGAGCCTACTTAAAAATAATAAATATAAATATAAAAATAAAATAATAAAGTAAAATGCAAATATCTAAAATAAAAACATAATTGGCAAAAGATAAAAAAAGAAAGAAAATGCAAGTTTCAGGGGCACCTGGGTGGCTCAGATGGTTAAGCGTCTGCCTTCGGCTCAGGTCATGATCTCAGGGTCCTGGGATCGAGCCCCGCATCGGGCTCCCTGCTTGGCGGGGAGCCTGCTTCTCCCTCTCCCTCTACTGTTCCCCCTGCTTGTGCTCTCTCGCTCTGTCAAATAAATAAATAAAATCTTAAAAAAAAAAAAAGACTATAAAAAAAAGAAAATGCAAGTTTCAGAGTCCAGGTATATTACACATGTGTATGTGTGTACATATATATGGATACACATGTGTATGTGTGTACATATATATGGATACACATGTTTACTTTTAAAATGAGATTATATAAATATATGTGAATTTAAGGAAAAGTCTGGAAGTACATAATAACACTTGAACACTAATTGTTTTTGGAATCTGGGATTAGAGACAAGTTTTTACTTCTTTAGATAATTTTTTTAAGTAGTAGGATTTTATTTAAATTTTTTAAAAGAAGATTTCATTTATTTATTAGAGAGAGAGAGAGAGCACACACGAGTGGAGGGGGAGGGTGGAGGGAGAAGCAGACTCCCCACTGAGCGGGGAGCCCGAGACAGGGCTCGATCACTGGACCCCAAGATCATGACCTGAGCCAAAGCCAGATGCTTAACCGACTGAGTTGCCTAGGTGTCCCTATTTATTTTAGAGAAAGAGAGAGAGAGAGTGTGTGAGCAGGGGAAGGAACAGAGGGGGAAAGAATCTCAAGCGGACTCCACATTGAGCGCTGAGCATGATGTGGGGCTTGTGAGATCAGGACCTGAGCCAAAACCAAGAGTTGGACACTCAACTGACTGACCCACCCAGACGCCCGAAGTAGGATTTTTAAAAAAACCCTCTTAGATGTATGAAAACATGCTGACCCTCACTCATAATAAGAGCAGTGAGAGTAAGGAGGGCACGTGATGTAATGAGTACTGGGTGTTGTACGCAGCTGATGAATTAGTGAACTCTACATCTGAAACTAATGATGTACTATATGTTGGCTAATTGAATTTAAATTTAAAAAAAAGCAGTGCGAGCTGACACTGCACTGGCATTTCATTTTTCACCTGTCAAACTAGCAAGGATAAAACATTTCGGTGATACCGTTTTGGACGGAATACAGTAAGCAGATCATTTCACACACTTCAGGAGGGAGTTTCCATTGGTACAACCTCAGTGGTGGGCAATTTGACAATATCTATGAAAAGTGTAAATGCATACACCTTTCGACTCAGGGATTTCACTTCTAGAAATGTGTATTTCAGATATGACATACCTGTGAGAATTGGCATTTATACACACTTCTTCTGGCAGCATTGTTTGTAATGGCAAAAGATGTGAAATCACCTAAAAACCCATCATTAGGGTACCAGTGAAATTAATTATGATACGTCCATATAATGAAATTATATACAGTTGTTTATAAAGAATAAAGCAGCTCTTTATGTGTTTTTCTCTGAATTGATTATTGTGGCCAAGAATTGCAATGTCTTAATTGGTTTAGGCTGAATTTACAAGATCCCTCCAAGTGGGTTGGGGAAGAAGCCCTGAGGTTGAATCCTGGATCATTGTCTTTTTCCTATAACCGAGCTGTACCTTGGCCAATTCCAGGCACTTGCTCCCTGCTTTGTACTCTTGCCTAATTTCGTCTCTGGTTGGGTGTTGACCAGCCCTCTCAGAGGCTAGAGTTCATTCATTCGTTCATTCACTCATTCACTCATTCAGTAAATATTTATTGCATATGATTTTGTGCCAGATACTCTTCTGGGGACAGGGGCGGGGTGGCGGTGGGGAAGGTGCAGCACTGATCAAACAGGCACAGATCCTTGCCTTCATAGAACTTATATCCCATGGCTCTCCCTGGGAACGAATCTCCCCATAACTGAGCCCCACTTTCTGCTGCTTATGCCCACAGCCCATTGCCCAAATGAGATAAGATCTGCAAAGCATCAGCTCTATTTCTGACACCTGAAAGACAATGTGGCATTGTAGAATGAGGTCAGTTTTTAGAGCTCACAGACTTGGGACAGATCTTCCCTCCGGCACTTAACTGGCTATGCAACCTTGCTGAAGACACTTCTCCATTCTGAGCCCTGATTTCCTCATCTGTAAAATGGGATGCTGACAGCACTTAGCTCTTGTAGCGTCGTAAGGACTGAATATAATATACTGTTATTTGTGAAACAAGGAGCATCATGCCTAAACAATGAGGGGTTTGCACATGGTAGATGTGTGAGTTTCGGATGTCAGAACCAGGAGACTCATGCCCCGCTTGGAAGGTAGAATGAGTCAGCATCCAGGAACTGGGACAAGAGAATGGAAGAGAGTAAAGGAGAAGCAGGCTCTAGGAGTCCCTAGCCAGAGCGCAGGAGCTCAGAGCGGAAGGAGGGGCAGATGGTGGGTGTCAGCCCTGCTGGGATCATCTCTGGTCTGGGGATCTGAGAGTGACTAGCAAAGAGTAGAGTGGGCAGCAGGACTGAGGCGGCATGCAGGTCCCTGGAACCCGGATGGCAAAGGGATGGGCACCATGGAAGGCTGGAACAGAGCCTGCCGTCACCAAGTCCCCAGGCCTACTTCCCTCACCTCTTAGCCTTCCTCCACTCCCACAGCCAGTCCCTGCCACCTCTTCGGGGGGCCCCTCCACACCATCGTAACCTATTCTCCCCAGCCTCTCCCTCTCTACGCCTCCTTTCAGATCAATTTTCAATCATGCCCAGATCTTTTCCTGCTTCAAAACAAACAAGCAAACAAACTCCACATCCCTCCAGTTACTACCCTATCATTTCTCCTTCCTTTCACTGCCAAACTTCTCCATCTCCTTCTCAACGCACTCCGGCCTAGCTCCTACCCTCAAAAGTCCACTGAGCCCGTTCACGCCCAATTACCAGTAACAAGGAAAGACGTGCTGTGCATCCTGGTGCAGGAGCTCTTTGTCTCTGGGCCTCGAGTCTGCAAGGGTGAAAGTGGAGAGAGAGAGAGATGGTTTCCCTGTGCAGCAGAAGAGGGATCCAAGGCCCCACGCTGCCTCCCCTATAATTAGAAACAGTATAATGATAAGGAACATGTGCGCTGCATTTCATGTCACAAAGGGACCTCAGATGTTCTCTGCTCAGAGCGCTTCAGTGGTTTCCTGATCACACACAGAATAATTCCAGACCGCTGTGCCCAAGGCCTCCCAGGGTCTAGCTCCTGCCCTTCGCTCCAACCAGCCTCATCCAGCATTCCGCCCACTCACCCCTCGCTCCTTCCCATGCCTGCTGGTGCTCCTTAAACACACAAAACTTATTCTCGCCTCAGCACTCTTGCGCGTACTGTTTCCTTTGCCTGAAACCTTCCTCCTCTACTTCGCCCAATTTGGAAACTACCAGCCACATGTGGCCGCTCCAAATTGAGACGCGCTGTGAGTGTAAAAGGCACACGGGTTTTTTGAGGACCGAGTTCACAAAAAGAGATGTTAAAATATCTAATTAATTTTGTACGTCAATTACATTTCAAAATGACAGTATTTTGGATATGTGAGATGTGGGGGATTGTTGTAAGGACTGAATACATGCCAATATTTTGAAATATATCATTCAAATTAATTTCACCTGTTGCTCTTTACTTTTTTTAAATAGACTTTATTTTTTCGACCAGATTTAGGTTCACGGCCAAACTGAATGGCAAGTCCAGAGAGTTTCCATATACCTCCTGCCCTGTAGACACACAGCCCGCCCTGCCACCATCGCCCCGGAGCACAGTGGTACATCTGTTACCATCGATAAACTTCCACGAATGCATCATCATCATCAGAAGTCCATAGTTTAGATTAAGGTTCACTTTTAATGTTGTACGTTCTGTGGGTTTTGACAGATGTGTAATGACATTTATCCACCATTCAGAATACTGCCTTAAAAACACTCTGTGCTCTGCCTATCCATCCCTCCCCTCCCCATAGCCCCTGGCAACCAATGATGTTTGCTTTTTTATTTTCCTTCATGTGGCTTCTAGAAAATTTAACATTATACATTTGGCTTGCACCCCATTTCCATCAGACAGCACCTTCTAGAAGTTCACAGGTCTGCCTCTCTTCCTCTCTTCAGGTCTCGGCTCCAAGATCACCTCCCCAGTGAGGCTCTCCCTGACCAGCCCACTCTATCTAAAATAGCAGTCCCACTGTCATATTTTCCTTTCTACTTTATTCTTCTTCCTGGCACTTATTAATAACTGTACCACACCGAAATGTAGCTATTCATTTAGTGTCTGTCTGCCCTACTAGACTTCAAGTTTTGTGGGCACAGATACTTCCTCCATCTTGTTTTCCACGGTGTTCCCAGCTTCTCTAACAGTAACAGGCACACAGTAGGCTCCCAATAAGTACTCGTTTAATTAATTAATTAATTTCAATATTGCTAAAGCCAAAAGTGTCTTGAGCCAAGTAACTGAAATGACAATGACAACAATGAGAAGCGACAGCAGAAGTCTCTCCTGGTGACTCTCTGGAGAGTAAGGAATCTTCTTTACCGATCTTCTTGGTGTCTCTCTGGCCTGAAGTGGCCCAGGTCCAGGCCAAAACCAGTCCCCGGGGCCAGAGGAAAAGCCTATCACCCACTGCCTTAGGCACTGCCATTTTCATTCCTTTCCACGCTCAACTTTTCAGCCACTTCCTTCTGACTGAAAACCTCCTCCCCGTTGTCCCATGACACTCTCCTACTTTTCCTCCTACCTCTTAGGGTCCAGTGTTGATGCAGCTCAGGGTTCTGTCCTCCCCCTCCTCATTCTTCACTTGCCCTTGGTGAGCTCAACATGGATGCTCAACTTTCTGTCCTTGTCCTCATGCAGAAACCCTCCCCCCCATCTGTTTCTGGCCTTGACCTTTCTCCTGAGCTCCAGGTCTGGGTATCTCCACTGAGCAGCCCAAGGGTACTTTGAAGGTAGCATGTCTAAGAATGAACACGGTATCTTTCTTCTCCCCAAACCTGTTCTTCCTTCTATATAAATGTAGAAAATGACATTTCATCTCTCTGGGACAGAAATCAGGAAGTTATGCTTGGTACCTCTTCTCCCTCACCCTCTACATCTAATTCATCCTTAAGTCCTGTTGATGCCCTTTTTTCTTAAGTAAACTCTTAAACTCTACCCCCAATGTGGGGCTCAAACTCATGACCCCAAGATCAAGGGTTGTATGCTTTATTTTATTTATTTTTTTTATAAAGATTTTTATTTATTCATTTGACAGAGAGAGAGTCAGCAAAAGAGGGAACACAAGCAGGGGGAGTGGGAGAGGGAGAAGCAGGCTTCCCGCGGCGCAGGGAGCCCCATGCGGGGCTCGATCCCAGGATCCTGGGATCATGACCTGAGCTGAAGGCAGATGCTTAACGACTGAGCCACCCAGGCGCCCAGGGTTGTATGCTTTATTGACCGAGCCAGCCACACACCTCTTTGATGCCCTTTTATTTATTTATTTTTATGTTTTAAAGATTTTATTTTTAAGTAATCTCTACACCCAATGTGGGGCTTGAACTCACAATCCCGAGATCAAGAGTCACACGCTCCACTCACTGAGCCAGCCAGGTGCCCCTTTTAAAGGTCCTTGATTCCTTACAATTCTCCCCATCTTCACTATTATCATTCTTGCCCAGGCTTGTCAGGACAAGTTGAAATGTGTTTCACTGGCACCCATTGGTAGCTTTCTCACACTCAATTTAGCTTCCTTGTAGTCTATTCTCCCAGCACCCAGAATGATTTTTTTTTTTCTGGAATGCCTATTGGATTAAGTCCCTGCCCTGTTTGAAATGTCAGAACGTCCATCATCAAAAAGACAAGAGATAACAAGTATTGGTGAGGATGTGGAGAAAAGGAAACCCTCGTGCCCTGTTGGTGATGATGTAAACTGGTGCAGCCGCTATGGAAAAAAGTATAGAGGTTTCTCAAACAATTAAAAATAGAACTACCATATGATCCAGCAATCCCACTTCTGGGTATTTACCAACAGAAATGAAAACGGAATCTCAAAGAGATCTCTGCACCCCTATGTTCACTGTACATTATTCACAACAGCCAAGATATGGAAACAACCTTAGTGTCCATCAACAGACAAATGGATAAAGAAGATGTGGTATGTCCGTGCAACAGAATACTATTCAGCCATGAGAGAGAAGGAAGTCCTGCCATTTGGACAACATGGATGGACCTTGAGGGCATTATGCTAAGTGAAATAAACCAGACAAAGACCAAGACTGCGTGGTATCACTTATATGTGGAATTAAAAAAAAAAAAAGGTCAAAGTTATAGAAACAGAGTAGAAAAGTAGTTGTCAGGGGCTGGGAGGTAGGGGAAATAGGGACAGGTTGGTAAAAGTGTACAAACTTTCAGCTATAAGATGAATAAGGTCCAAAAATCTAATGTAAAATATGGTGACTATAGTTGATAAATTGTATTATATAATTGAAATTTGCTAAGAGTAGAACTTAAGTGTTCTCACCCCCCCTCCCCAAATTGTGTGTGTGTGTGTGTTTGTGTGATTGGATGTGTTAGTTCACTAGATGGAGGGAATCCTTCCACGTATATGTGTATACCAAATCATCATGATGTATACTTTAAATATCTTACAATTTTATTTGTCAATTATACCTTAATAAAGCTGAAAAAAAAAAAAACACACAAACAAGCCAACACTCCAATGGCTTCACATGGAACTTGGGAGAGAATCTAAAACCCAACATTCTCCATAATTTCTCCTAACTACTTCTCAAGACTCATTTTAGACAACTGACACCCTAGCGCTCTTCATGCCAATTATTCTGAACTTCTTTCAATTTCATGAGCATTAGATACTCTCTCTCAACTTCAGGTCTTTGTACATACTGATCTCTCTGCTGTTCTCTTCCTCTGCTGTTCCCACTTCATTGATTCACTCATTCAAGCTCATTCATTCAACAAGTGTCTGTGCAAGCCTACTGTGTGCCAGGCACTGTAGGGATACAGCAGCGAACAGCACAGTGTCCTCACTCTCCTGGAGCATCCTGGTGGGGGAGACAGAAAAGAAACAAGTAAATAAGCAAGATAATGACAAAGTGATAACTGTTACAAAGAAAATAAAGATGTTTAACAGAGGTGGTTACTTTAGATGAGTGGTCAAAAAAGGCCTTTTTTGGGGCGCCTGGGTGGCTCAGTTGGTTAAGCAACTGCCTTCAGCTCAGGTCATGATCCTGGAGTCCGAGGATCGAGTCCCACATTGGGCTCCCTGCTCAGTGGGGAGTCTGCTTCTCCCTCTGATCCTCCCCCCCTCATGCTCTCTGTCTCCCATTCTCTCTCTCAGATAAATAAAATCTTTAAAAAAAAAAAAAAAAAAAAAAAGAGGCCTTTTTTAAGAGGTGAATTTTAAACTGAGTCCTGGATAGTGAAAAGGGCACCAATTATACAACATTTTAATTTTTTTTTTAAATTTTAAGTAGGCTCCATGCCCAACATGGGGCTTGAACTCATGACCCCAAGATCAAGAGTCCCATGCTCTACCCCCTGACCCAGCCAGGTTCCCCAATTATGCAAGATTTTAGAGAAGAGAATATCAGGCAGCTAAAACAGCTTTGCAAAGCCCTGAGATGGGAATGAGATTAGCTTGTGAGAGAAACAGAAGGTCTGATGTGTTGGAATCCAGTGAGCAAGGGGTCTCAAGTTTAGGTCTAAGCAGGGGCCAGATCATTATGGACCATTATAAGGAGTTTATATTTTATTCTAAGTACTAGTTGGAACTGTGTGTGGGCTGACATGACGTGATTTATGTTTTTTCAAAGATTTTATTTATTTTTTGAGAGAGAGAGAGAGACAGCGAGAGAGGAACACAAGCAGGGAGAGTGGGAAAGGGAGAAGCAGGATTCCTGCTAAACAGGGAGCCCGATGCGGGGCTCAAACCCAAGATCCTGGGATCATGACCTGAGCCGAAGGTAGACGCTTAACTGACTGAGCCACCCAGGCACCCCGTGATTTATGTTTAAAAAGGTTCAATCTAGTTGCTTCATGGATTGAAGTGGGTGAGAGCAAGAGTGGAAACAGGAAGACCATTCAGAAGGCTAGTGCAGTTGTCCAGGAGAATGATGAATTAAGGTGGTCATAGAAAGACAGAAGAAGTGGATGAGTTCAGGATACATTATAGAGGTAGTTTGTCAGCCCTTGCTGATGTGGAAGAGAATGAGAGAAAGAAAAATCAAGAGTAAATACTAGATCTTTGACTTGAGTACGTGGGTAGGTAGTGGGGCCATTTTTTCTGAGATGGCAGAGATGGGGAGGAACAGTTTTGTGGGTGGTGGGGGCAGATATCAAGAGCGCTATGTGGACATTGTGAGTTTGAGATGCCTATCAGATATCTGAGTGGGGATGGGGATGTCAAGGAAGCAGTTGGATCTGAATCTGGAGTTGGGATGAGATACAGATGGGATACAAATCTGGACGTCATCAGTGTCTGGATGTGAGGAAACACTTAGTGAAAGGTGGGCGGGAAATGTTCTAGGCAGAGCTTAGAAATCTTAAAGTCCCTCCTTGTTTGGGGATCCTGTGCTCTTGCTTCTGGATAGCATTACTTCACAGGGCTCCAGCCTCTACTCAGGTTCATGTTTACCTCCACCTTCCATTGGACACCTGTCTGATGCCAAAGGGTCCAGAGGAAAAGTTGGAAAAGAGGATAAAGTGAAAGGACAAGCCAGTATGGAAGATGTAGATAGGCGACTGGAAGAGTTTCCATTTAAGCAAAGATCTAGAAAGACAAGGATGAAAGTCCTGGTAAAATTATCTAGCCTCAAGCTTCTAGGAAGAGTCCCTGTTCTGTGTTCCCTCCCAGGGTGCCCTGTACTTCCCCACCATCTCCACACCATCGTTGAAGAATAATTGCCATTTTGCTTGTCTGTCTCCCCACCGAGACTGTGAGCAGCATGAGAACAGGGGCCATGCCTGTGTGGTTTGGTTTTGAACCAGCTGCACAACACAAAGCTGGGTGCTTGGCACTGATTCCATGCTTAATTAGTGTTTGCTGAATGGATGGATTTGAGAGTGAGTGTCATTTTCCTGATGTGGCTGGAAACCTAGGGGCCCAAGCTACAGTCTGGGGCCAAGTTCAGGACTCCAAATAGTCCTGGGTTAAGAAGTTGTTTTGGTGCCCCTCCAAGGAGAGAACCCTGCCCAGGTGTTTGGGGTGTGAGGTTCCCTAGTTCCAAGGCCACTAACTTCTGGAGGGAATTAGCAGAGGCCTTCAGTTGGTGAAATGGGGGACAGTAGTGGGGAACATTTACCAGACCCAGAGGACATGGTAGAAGGGAATAATTTTTTAAATGTCTGCCCCCTGCACCATGCTGCAAATCCTCAAGGACAGAGACCTGATCAGAGTCACTTCCGTGTTCCCGACAGGACGCAGAACTGTCCCCGGCACATAGTATTCCTCAACAAAAGATCGGCTGAAATGAATCGAAGCCCAGGAGCCCAAGGTTACTGGCCAGCTGCCTGCTGAAAAAAGCTTGGCAAATCTCACAAGCAGCTCAATCCCAGGGCAGCACGGCTGAAGCTAGAGCCCCGGGGAGACACAGCTGAATGTCCTAGGTCCTAAGTCCCGAAGCCTCTGGAAGCTCCACCTTCTCACAACCCACAGCATGAATAATTCAGAACAGGATTGGTGGTCAGATTTGGGAAGGACAGTGAGGTTGAGAAGAGTCAAACCTTCCGATGCTCTCCAGTCAGAGAGGCTGGGACTGCAGGCTTCTTAGGTGATGAGACAGCCCTGCCCCAGGAGCTCTCCGCAGCCGTTCCTGTCTCCAGAGCGCCGGGCCACAGGTCCCAGCCCTGCAGACACTCAGTTTCATACCCAGCCACCGGCACTCTTGCTATGTCTTCCCCTTGGCATCCATGTTGCCTTCTCACCAGAGAAGGGTTTTTGCACTTCTGCTTCTGCCTCACGGTTTCTCAGCCCATCCCCACAGGAACTTTCTTTCTTTTTTTTTTTTTAATATTTTATTTATTTATTTGACTGAGAGACACAGTGACAGAGGGAACACAAGCAGGGGGAGTGGGAGAGGGAGAAGCAGGCTTCCCGCTGAGCAGGGAGCCTGATGCGGGGCTCGATCCCAGGACCCTGGGATCATGACCTGAGCCGAAGGCAGACACTTAACAACTGAGCCATCCAGGCGCCCCGCCACAGGAACTTTCTAACCGGGCTGCCGAATTCTCCTGGGCAGAGGCCTCTGCAGGCTCCTGGGGAGAGACGTCCCATACAGGGACCTGCGCTATCTCCCCAGCTACACTTTAGGTTACATTTGTGGACCCCTGATCTTTCTCTGGAAATCTAAAAGGTACCTGTGGTCCACAGTGAAGAACCCTTGGCTGAATCAAAGGACTTTGGTTCTTTGCCTTGGCTTCAGACAGTAGAGAGCAATGGTTACAGCATGAGCTTTGGAGCCAGGCCTGGGCTTTAACCCAAGCCCCAATACTAGTTTGCTTTGTGGGCATCAGCAAGTTGTTTAACCTCTTAAAGTCTCTGTTTCCTTTTTCTAAAATGAGAAAAATAAAGATACCTACTGGTTTCTTATGGGGTTATGGGGAGGATTTATTCTTTTTTTTTTTTTTTTAAGATTTTATTTATTTGACAGAGAGAGACACAGTGAGAGAGGGAACATAAGCAGGGGGAAGTGGGAGAGGGAGAAGCAGGCTTCCCGCGGAGCAGGGAGCCCAATGTAGGGTTCGATCCCAGGACCCTGGGATCATGACCTGAGCCAAAGGCAGACACTTAACGACCGAGCCACCCGGGCGTCCCTATGGGGAGGATTTAACAAGATAATGTACACAAAATTCCTCAGGACATTGCCTAGCACTTAGTAGAAATTTAATAATGGTGGTTCCTTTTCTTTATTTAACTTGGGAGAATGCATGCAGACAGAAACCTAGAAGGTGTCAGTGGGTGGAAATCCCCCCCCCCACCCCCCATTCCCATCCCCATTGTCCCTTCCTGGGATCAGAGCCTCGCTACCTTTTGCTGGGACTATTACAGTAGTCTTCTGGCATAACCATCCACACCCATCTTGTGCCTGTCCTTGGGTTACTTTCACTCTTCTGCTTTCCTTCTTTCCTTGGCTGCTCATAACCATATAATTTAGACCAAAGTTCTTAGCTTGAAGTTCAAGGGCCTCTAAGTTGATCCCACCCACATTTGCCTAACCTTTACAGTGAAAAAGAACCAAGGATATGGAGTCTGAGGACATGGATTCTAGTCCTGAATTGGCTACTTTCTCCCTAGATGACGGAGTAAATTATCTAGCCTCATTTTCTACATCCAGAAATTGAAGATCATATACTGCCTCAAGGGATGCACTGTGATTTATGTCCTCTGTCTTTATTGCTAAGTCCAGTGGAATCAGTGGGCAGGGACCAGATGCATTTTGCTCATTATTGTATTCTTAGCACCGAGCCCAGGGCCTGGCACATGGTAAATGTTCAGTACGTATATTGGTTGAAAGAATGAATGAACAGGATTGTGAGGATTCCATGTGGCATGACCCAGGTAAGGCACGTCGCATGGTCCTTGCGTGGTCCCCCAGGAGACACACCCAAATAGTAGCTGTTGCTATGCAGGTTACTAGTGGAGTGACTTGAGGCAAATACCCTCCCTTCTCCGAAGATATTCACTTATCTGTACTATGAAAGCACTGAAGGCATTCCTGGCTCTTATTTTCTGTATTACTAGGCGGAGCATGCAGAAGCAGCTCAATAAATGTTTTCTCAGTAGATGCAGCCTCTTCAGAGGCTCTGAATGGGGCTGGTGCTGTCTAAACAAGAGGCTGAGTTGCCGCCTGGGGCCTGGTTCCCCTCTGCCCTTTACCCCGTGGGCAAGATGGGGCCTCCTTCTGATCCCTCCTACATTCAGATCCAGAAGCCCAGCGGGTATGTGGACCGGCTTGGGCGCTCTCCCGAGCGGAAGTAGAAGCCCCAGGAGCAGGGGAAGAATGTGGGTTTGGGGGGAGCGGGCAAAGGAGGGGCAGGCAGGGGAATGGGCCGTTCAAGAAGCAGGTCCGGGCTTAGAGGCAGCCCCGCAGCCTGGGACAGCGACTCGGGGACCGGCGGTGAGGAGCTCCAAAGGGGCGGGCGGGTGAGCCAGGTCCGGGTCAGCGAGCGGCCGCGGGGGCCCGGGCGGAGAGGGCGCGGGAGCACAGGGCGGGGAATGTGGGGGTGTGAGTTGGCCCGGGGACCCGGCGGCCGCACGGGAGGAGTTGCGTGGGGAGGGACCCAGAGGGAGAGGGACCGGGGGCAATGCGGAAGGGGCGCCGGGCTGCGGCCGGGCAGGGGCGCGCGGGGAGCAAGGCAGCGGCCGCGGGTGGGGTGCAGGGCGGGGGGGGGGGGGCGCCATCGGGGGGGGGGGGGGGGGGTCGGGGCCGGGGGGGGGGGGGCGGGTGGGGCGGCTGCGCCGGCTCCGCTTCAGCGGCGGCCGCTAGGGGGGGGGGGGGGGGGGGCTCGGCGCCGCGAGCTCGGCCATTGTGGGAGCCGCTCCCCTCCGCTCCGCTGCGCTCCAGCCCGGGGCGCGCTCCGCCGCCGCCGCCGCCGTCTTTGCTGCTGCCGCCGGCCGCTGTCCCTTGCTCCGGCTCCCAGGGTAAGGCGCGGGGCGCGGGGCTGGCTGCAGGCTCCCTGCCTGTCCGCCGGGTGCGCGGCGGCGGCGGGGCGCGGTGTTGGATGGCGCGGGGCGGCCGCGCCCGAGCCCGGGCGGCCGGCGGCAGCGGGGAGGCGGGTTGACAGGCGCCGGCATCGCGGCCGCCGGGGCCTCGCACCTGCAGCCCCGGCGGCCGGGGCGCGGGAGCGCCAAGCGCGCGGGGCGGGGGGTCTCCTCGCGGCGGGCGCTGCCCGGGCCAGAGGGAGGCGTGTTCTCCGGGAAGATGGGACACCGAGCCCTCCCGGGCCGGGCGAGACAGCTGCGGGAGCGGCCAGGGCCCGGCTGGGGAGGGCGCTTCCCGGCCCCAGGTCTCCGCCGCGGGCCCCGGCGCCCGCTCGGCCCTTGGTCGCGCGTCCGCATGGCGCGGCCCCGCTCTTTGTCAGCCGCGCGCGGCGGGCACGCGGACCCACCCGCGGCGCCCCGGGCTCGCGGGCGCGCCCCTCCCCCACCGCGGGGAAGGGGCGGGGGTCGGGGGCGGGAGGGCCGCAGCGGGCGAGCGCCAGGTGAGGAGCCCGTCGCGCACCGGGCCTATGGCCTTGGGAATGGGTTGGGGGCGTGGGCGCGCGCTCCGGTGAATCGGGGGCTGATGGAGTGACTCAGGTGACCGAGGGGTGGGGCGAGAGCCCCGAGGTCAAACAGGTGTTTGCGAGGGTAGGCTGACTGACCCGGGTAGAGCCGGGGAGGGCCGGTCTCCTCGGAAGGAGGCCGGGGACGTGCAGGCCTTTGTAGTAAATGGGCGTCTTGGGGAGGAATGGGCGGTTCTGGCTTGAAGCAGGTGGTCTGAGAGGAGGGGCGTGTTTTCCTGGCCCTGGCTGACCTTAGGGAAGGAAGCCTGGCCTGAATTTCCCCCGAGGCGGGGGCAGTCTCTTGGGCCTCCGACCTGGCTGTGGGAGTCGGGCACCAGAAGTAATTGCGGGGAGGGGGTAAATGCTAGGATAAAAGGCAAAGCTGTGCCAGAACTTGGGTCCTTTCCTGCCTTCTGTGGCTGGAATCCTTCTTGGTGTTCCATGGGAAGAGGGCCCGAACGCTTCTGGCACAGGAGGTGCCCTGGCAGGGCTGTTCCTGTCTGCCCGAGGCTGCTTGGAGGCCTCCTGCAACCGTTTGATGTTTCTTTTGTTATCTCTTCCCATTCTGTGCTTATGGTGGGGATCTGCCAATGACCCAGGAGCCTGTCCCTGCCCCTTGCTGCCTCCAGGCCGAGGTTCGTTCCCAGAATCCAGGAGGAGCTGTGCCCAGAGACTCATGGTGTCCATCCATTTAGGGAAATGTATTAGGGAAAATACTTCCCATGCTCCCACCTCATGCTCTCCACATAGCCCTAGGTGCAGATATTCCCCATAAGGGAAAACCGACAGTCTCCTGCCCACCTGGACCCTAGAGCCAAAGTGAGAGCTGGTTAGTTGAGCTGGATTTGGGACCTGCAGGGAGGCTAGTAGCTGAAGGCATGCACCATCCGGGCTCTGATGAGGCCGTTGGGGTGGTGGGCCATGTGTAGCAGATGGTTCTGGGAAGTGAGCTTGGCCTGGCTGAGGGATCGCTGCCCAGTCTGGCTGGTGGAGCCCAGCTGGCCCCAGAGTGGTTGTGTTTCTGTTCAGATCTCTCCACTAGCTAAACTGACCAGAAAAACTGACTTTCTGTACCACCTCCCCCACCCCCATGCTGTGCCACTTATTCCCACAATAGCCCTTGGAATAAGCTAATGAACATTTTATCTAACACCCATTGTGTGCCCTGTGTGGTGCCAGCCAGTTTTATATTTGCATTTCACTATGTTCACTATCCTCTAAGGTGAAATATTGCCCCCATTTTGCAGATGAGGAAACTGAGTCTCAGAGAGGTGAAGTGACTTGCCCCAGACCACACCAGTTGTAAAGTGGCCAGACCAGAGCTGATACGCAGGTCGGTCTTACTTCAAGTTCAGTACTTTTCCCAATAGACTTGCCAGAGATGGAATGGGAGAAATGTAGAATTTCTGTCTATTCTAGCCCATGCTTTGTTTCATGCCTGCCAGTGAGATCGTGCTTTAGCTTTTTGAAAATACTTCCCATCTGCTGCCCCATTTTATCCTTACAACATTCCTGGGAGGTAGGTCGAACAGGAATGTAACAGTAGATGCTGTTTATTAAGTGCTTATTAGACACCGTGCACTGTTCAGCGCTTTACCTGCAGGATCTCATTTGTGCTTTGCAAACAACCCTGTGAGGTGTAGGCGCTATCATCATCCCCATTTTATAGATGAGGATGCTGAGGCTCAGAGGTCAAATGGCTTCCCCAGGGTAGAACTTGAATCCACGTCTTACGATCTGTGGGACTTGAAAGCTCCAAATGTACCAACTAACAATAATAGCGATTACTAGTAATAGGAGCTTAACTTTTACAGAGTATTTTCAGATTTATTTATTTATTTATTTTTAAGATTTTATTTATTTATTTTGAGAGCGAGAGAGTGGGGAAGGGGCAGAGGGAGAGGGAGAGAGAGAGAATCTCCAAGAGACTCCCTGCTGAGCGCAGAGCCTGACTAGGGGCTCAACCCCACAGCCCTGAGATTATGACCTGAGCCGAAACCAAGAGTCGGACGTTCAACTAACTGAGCCACCCAGGCGCCCTGAGTATTTTCAGACTGATAAACATCTTCACACATATTACCTCATGGGATTTCTCTCAAGCCCGGTGAATTCATTTTGCCGTGTATTCTCATCATCCCATTTTCTAGATGAAGAAACTGAGGCTCAGAGAGGTGAAGAGGTCAAGTCAGTGGCAGAACTAGGACTTGCTTCCCAAGTCCCAGTGTGCCTTATACGACCCCTTCGCCTGTTCACGTGCACTCCTCTCTCCCACAGCTCACCTGTCCCTGGGCTCCCAGGCCCTCCCGTCGCAGCCCCTGCCGGCTGGGCGATGTCTTCCTCAGACGAAGAAACGCTCAGTGAGCGGTCCTGCCGGAGCGAGCGGTCCTGCCGGAGCGAGCGGTCTTACAGGAGCGAGAGGTCAGGGAGCCTGTCCCCATGTCCCCCCGGGGACACCTTACCCTGGAACCTGCCACTGCATGAGCAGAAGAAGCGGAAGAGCCAGGACTCGGTGCTGGACCCTGCGGAGCGGGCCGTAGTCAGAGTCGCTGGTAAGAGAGGCCCGAGTGACCGGGGTGGCGGGAGGCAAGGCGAGACCGGGCCCGTGTTTACGCGCTGGGGGGCGAGTCGTGCAGGGGGCCTCCTCGGAGCGCTCTGACAAGCCAGTTGGAATCCAACTTGGCATTATTACTGTTGGAAAGATGATGGCATAACGTCAAAGAAAACCCGAACAAGTAGAATCTGCCGCTCCTCATCCCTGTGAGCTAGCCGGAGACCTGGTTGCATTTTTGCACCTTCTCTGTCTTTGTCCCCACGCAGCACCATTCTGGATCTGACTTTTTTTCACTTACTCTTATACCCAAACGATTCTCCACATTACACCTTAGGCTTTAGAGTTACCATTTATAAAGGCTGTGTAACATTTCATGATTTTAAAAATCCTACTCATTTTCTACTTTTTTTTTTTTTTTTACCATAATAGTGCTGCAGAGAACATCTTTATGAATAATAACACTTGACTTCTGTCGAGTTATTTCCTTGGAATAAGTCCTCGGAGAGGGCAGTTTCGCTCACTTTGCTTTCTGAAAACGTGGTACACACGTCCCCTCGGTGCCTGGCGAGGGCTGGGCTGCCTGCTGCTGGGGGAGGTGCCCGCTTCTCCTTTGCAAGCAGCGGAGCGCGCTGGGCCGCGGTCAGGAGCGCGCTGGGCCGCGGTCAGGAGCGCGCTGGGCCGCGGTCAGGAGCGCGGGCTCTGCAGCCGGAGAGGAGGTGCTGGACGGCGGTCCTGTCACCCGCCGGCTGTGTGGCTCTAGGCAAGTCTCTTGTCCTGTCTGCGCCTCACTTTTCTCGGCTTGAGACTGCTTCCCGTGCGGAGCTGCCTTGAGGATGAGATAATGTATGTAAAGCTCTCAGCACGGTTTCTGGCTCAGGAAAGCGGAGTAGGTCGCGGAGTGCTCCCTCTGCTGCTTCCTCGGAGCTGCTTCCTCCGAGGGCATCCGGAGCCGCCTCCGCGGGCTGTGCTCAGCGTCAGCCGCCCGCCGCTGGGCCCGAGTGCAGAGGCAAAGCTAGACAAAGCCGGGCCGGCAGCTAGTTCAGTGACATCACCCGCTTTCATTCCATCACCAAGGCCTGTCCTGCTCCCTCTTTTGTGTCTCTCACGTAATGCGCCCCCCGGCCCGCCTCTGCTTTGTGCCCCGGCACCTGGACCTTCCAACCGGCTTCTCGCGGTTCTCCTCGTCCTCTTGCCCCTCCTCCACGTGACTCACAAGAGTATTTTGTTCTAACGTGCGAACCTGATCCTGTTTGTTACTCAGCGGCTTCTAAGCCTTCTGTGGCTCTTCCTTGCCTGTGGAATAGAGGCCCCTGGAATCAGGCCCCCTCTTGAGCTTCACCTTCTGCTAGCACCTTGCCACACTTAGCTGTACCTTGACCCCTAGAGCTGTGCGTCTTGCAGGCTCAGACCTCCATGCTTTAGCTTTCTTCTCTGCAGGGCACTGGGAAAGTGCCGCCTCGTCTGTCCCCAATACCCCCAGCGATATCCAGAGCTCCCTCCTCCGCTCTCCTATTGATGCTTTTCCCTCCCCTGTGTTCCTCGTACAGTATGGCAGTTATTTCCCAGGGAACCCGTCAATCCCTCAGGACTGTTAGCTACACTGGACCGTGTCTTGCTTACGTGTTTGCCCCCAGCTACTTGCATGGGGCCTTGTGCATGTTGGAGATCAACAAGCCCCGAATGACTGGAGGAGTGCAAGGAGCGTTTAGGGGAGAATATGTGACCGATTGTGATCCAGGAGCAGGCAGTGGGCTGTAATGGAATGCTAGGTAGGGAGAGGGTTCTATGGGCTCAAGTCCTGAGGAGAGGGTTCTAGCAGAAGGTGAACTTCCAAAGAGGAGACCTGGCAGGCAGGCTGGAGAGTCTGCACTCCTTTTGCAGGCAATAGGAAGCCCTTGGAGAAAGGTCTTCGGTCCTTCTCAAGACCTTTGGGCCTGTGGCACCAGCCAGCGCGTAGAGTTTCCCAGCTGCCTCTAGGATGCTGGGAGGGCTTTACTTGTCTCCAGCCTTGAGGGGCCCCAAACAAGGGGTCTCAGGACCCACAAAGCTCTCATTTTCAAGGCGGCCTCCTTCTCCCTCCATATGCTCTCTAGCCCCATCCTCCACCACATGGACATACTTATAGGTCCCTTTGTGATGATTTCCCCTTCCAAGCTGTTCTGAGGGGCCCCACGGGATGATTTGCCCGCTGTTTAACCTTCTAAGTCTAGAACAGAAGTGGAGTGGACTTGAGAGGGCTTCGGCCCCAGGAAACGTCCCTAAAGATGCTGCTGGGTCAACTAAGCCGAGGGACGGCGGGCGCTGTGTTGTGTTTCCGCATCCATGCTGATCTTCTCTACCTCCTGATGCTGCCAAATGACAGTCTTGAGGAGGGGGCTGGGCCAGGGAGGCTGAAAATGTGGAGACTGTCATGGTTAAAAATAACTCGTGTACTGCAGTTGGGCGTGTTTCGTCAGCAGCAGAGAAGAGGCAGGACGGCTGCTTCAGGGCCTGGCTGAAATCTTGCTGTGATTTTGGAATGTGGTGGGGGCTCGACCAGGGTTATTTAAAAGGCAGCCTGGCTTCTGCAGGGACTACTTCCTGTGAGGTGCAGGAAGGGCATGTCTGGGAGACCCCGGGTGCTCTGAGGCTCTCTGAAGTTACAACTTTCATTCTGGGAGGAAATGAAGTCAGTCTGGCCCTGGGAGCCAGCTGTGGCCCATGCAATTTTCTCCTCCTCGTGGGTCTGGGTGTGAAGCCAAGTGGGGCTGTCCGAATCAGTCTCACCAAATGCAGAGACCTCCCTCCTTCCCTGGACCCATTCAGTGTCCTGTGCTTGAGAGGCCTGATGGGGAAGGGGGGCGCTGCTAGTCACACATGTCGGACTGGAGAGGCGTGTCAGGGCTGAGAAACCTGCTGATCTCAGTCTACAAAGCCCAAACAGGTTCTGGGGGCTCCATGCATGCTGTAACCCGATTCTTCCCATCCTCATCCTTTCCCGCCAGTTTCCCTCTCTCTTCTTGGCCAGCCCTATTCTCAACTCCTTAAGCCTAGCCACATTACAATGGAACAATAGTCCATTAACAAGAAAGCCTGTTTCTGTTGATCAGTGTTTGGGTTTGCATAGAGATTTCACAATAACTGTGAGTTAGGTAGGACACGTGTTAGGATCTGAGGCCCAGAGGATTTAAACAACTTGCCTGTAGTCAACATTCTGGTAGAGACAGATCCTCCGACTCTGGGTACACTGCTATTTTCATTTCCTTAGGCAACGTGTGGCAACCAGGCCAGGCTGAATCTTCTGCAGGTGACAAAATAAAAAGCTGAACTGGTCTCCAGACTCACTGAGAACTCTTCTGATCACTTCTGGGAGAGGTCTCAAGATCCTGGCCTATAAAAAGGCAGAGACAAAGATCTCTGAAACTTTGCCTCTTTGAAGACCTCTGGCTCTCTGTGGTTGGTGACCAGCTTTAGGGATATCCTTACTCATCCATCGGTGGGGGGCAACAAGGAATGGGAGGGACTGGGGAAGATACTCTAGCAAGAAGCACAACCCTGGGGCACCTGGGTGGCTCAGTCGTTAAGCGTCTGCCTTCGGCTCAGGTCATGATCCCAGGGTCCTGGGATCGAGTCCCGCATCGGGCTCCCTGCTTGGCGGGGAGCCTGCTTCTCCCTCTCCCACTCCCCCTGCTTGTGTTCCTGCTCTTGCTATCTCTCTCTCTGGCAAATAAATAAATAAAATCTTAAAAAAAAAAAAAAAAAAAAAAAGAAGCACAACCCCACAAGAGAGGAAAGAAGGTTGTATCTCTTGAGGCTTGTGGAGAGCCCCCCCAGCCCTGGGAAAAGCTGGGTATAGGACAGAGTGTCACACGGTTGCACACTGTACAATTCTAGGGGGCGCCATTCCTACTTTTTGTCATTGTGGATTTGTATATTTATTATGACAAATTTCCTGCAGATGGCAGTGAAGTGTCTGGAAGAAGGGATCCTCTTTGGGCTGCGGCTGGGCTGGGTGCCGGAGGAATTCACCACCCACCTATATCCGTCGGGTATTCATCCATCACATCTTCAGGACCCTCCCTGTTCTTAGCATTGATATTCAAAGATGGCTGAAGTGCTCGCTTCGGCAGCACATATACTAAAATCAAAGATGGCTGAAGATGTGGTCCCTTCTTCACGGAGCTCGGTCTGGTTGAGAGGATAGCGGGGAAAAAATAATTACATTGCTGCGTGCATTGTGAAAGAGGGGGAGCACAGGGACTCAGGGATAAGGATTGGCCTCCTAATTAACCAGTAGAAAGCATCCATCGGATTTGTTCTTGGGGGCCCCTCAGCAGGTGCTGGTAAAATCATCATCTCCAACATCTGCTCCAGTGTGGCCTCCCCCAGGAAGGCTTCCCTGATCCCTCCAGTCAGACAGCAGTTGTATCTCTGCCCAGCCCTTGTTTCAGTTGACCTTCTTTTAGAGTTCATTGTTTCCGCCACCAGATCTAGAGGTTGCTATAGACAGGAGTCCCCATCTTACCCTGCCTGCTGTTGCCCCAGGATCTCACTCTGAGAGCATGGGCTTATTAGAATCTAGAAGCCCAGTGGGAGCTGTGAGATGCAGCTCTGATGCTGGTTTGCCCTGCTATCAGAGGTCAGCTCAGCTCGGCTGCTGGAGTCTCTCAAGGGCTTGCCTTTGCGGAGACAGCCTTTGAGAGCACATGCCTGGTCAGAGGAAGGGGCCGCACCTCTGCGCCCATGCATCTCTCCTCTGGGATGGAAGCTCTGAGAAGGAGCCTTTTTGCTTGTTCATTCATTTATGGAGACAAGTGGACCTGGAGTCAGAAAACTCGGGCGAATGACTTCACTTCTTAGAGCCTCAGAGTCCTTAGCTGTAAAAGGGAAATGATGGCATCTGCGTTGAATGGTCATTGGAGGAGAGTCGGAACGCGTTAGACAACACGGGTTAACATGCCTGTTCCTGCACTTAGCGTGTCATTCCTTGTAAGTTCTCTGGGCCACTAGAAGAGGCAGTGGAGTCTCCAGGAAGGCAGCAGTTTCCCAGATGAGCAAGGGAGGAGCTTCAGGCCTCTTAATTCCGCCCCTTTCTTTTGTTCACACTAGGGCTTGGTCAGAGGGCAGGTGGAAATGGTTTTTTCCTGGCCACGCCATGTTGGGAAGAAAGGAATGCAGGGGTGGGAAAGGGAGCCTTAAACACCGATTCCACTGGGAACCCTTATTCCAGAGCCACCAGTCTTGCTTGCGCCAGGCTCTTTGACCTTTGCACCGAAGGAGCCTCCTCTTCCTTGCTAGCTTCTTCCTGGCAGTACCCTCAGGAGTCCCTGATCCTGTCCTGGAGCTTGGTTTCAGTAGCAGGAGAGAGCAGCAGGAGAGTCCCATGAAAGTGGGGCAGAATGAATTGTAGCTACACACCATCAGCTCAGCCCCAGCCCTCTGAAAGTGAATCTGGGTCACAGTAGCTGCAGGGATGGAAAGTGACCACGTGGGCAGAATTTTGTGCAGGCAGCTGAAAAGACAGCCCAACTGTCTTTTCTCTGAGGCTCAGGGTCTTTGTGGGACCCCAGCTGGTGAAGGAAGGTGGTTGCCACATTGCAAGGTGTCGGCTTTGTGCTGTTGGTTTCCCATCATGCCTTTCTAGTGACTTCCCAGGTGACACTGAGACAGGTTTGGAATGGCAGTCTGACTCATGCCTTTCTGTTCTGGAGCAGCTAAGGACTGAGGTTAGGAATGCGGAGGAAGGACTGGTTCATCTGGGGGCTGCGGAAGGCTGTCATTTCTCAGTCCCACGGGGTTAGAGATGACATGGCACCAGAGGAGCAGACCAAGCCGCGGAATCTAGGGCGGCACTTTCTTTTGTTCCAGCAGCCTTCCCCCTGGGAGGAGGTCTGTGAACGTATCTGGGGGGGAGTATTAATAACCCACCATCACCAAGGTGCTATCCTGAGTCCGACCAGTTGCTGCGGCTAGGACCTGCCGTGATTTGGCCCTGGGTCTGCCTGTTGCCACCTGTCAGCTAGAAGTGGGCCAGCTTC
The DNA here is from genome assembly GCF_004348235.1 of Phoca vitulina. Classification (NCBI taxonomy): domain Eukaryota; kingdom Metazoa; phylum Chordata; class Mammalia; order Carnivora; family Phocidae; genus Phoca; species Phoca vitulina. Next base: position 71,287,280 of record NW_022589705.1, on the reverse strand, counting down.
CTGGCCCTGCCTTGGCGCTCCTGCAGGAGCAGAACTGGTGCACCTGGCTGCAATCTCTGCCTGGACTTAGGGTGCTGCTGCAGAGACGGTCTGGCAGCCCCTGGAACCTGAAAACTGATGATGGGTGGATGTTTCTGTCCTCAGCTGTGTCTCACCCCTACCCCAAGAAGATACCTGGCTTTTGCTTTGTGTCTAGGGGAAGGTTCTGCCTGGAGCCTCAGGGGGTGTGTCTCTGGGCATGCCTTTCCCTCTGCATTCCCTCCTTACTCGTCTCCTCCCTCCCGTGCTCATTCTTCCATTCATTCACTCAAGGGCATGGCTTTGGGAGTCAGCTGGAGTCCCAGTTCCAGTTCCATCACTTGCCAGTTGGGTGAGCCTGGGAAATTACTAACTTCACTGAGCCTCACTTTCTCACGGTTAAAATGGGGGAGCAAGAGTGCCACCGTGGGTGGGAGTCTTGTGGGGTGGGTTAAATGAGCTAGTGGGAGTGAGGTGCTTGGCCCAATGCCTGCTATGTAATCAGCGCTAGATACACATTAACCATTCTCATGAATATTACTCATTTGCTCATAAACTTGTTTGCTAATTCATGCATGCATCGATTCATTCCTTTGCTTATTCATTGATCATGCACTTACTTGTTTACCACATATTTCTAGAGCTGCTTTGTGCTAGGCTCTGACTGGGCTTCAGAACCCAGGTCCCTCCTGTGCAGGCAGCTAGCATGCAGCCTGAGCTGCCACATGGCAAGCTGGAGTTATCTGGAAGTGCTGAGAGGGAAGGCTTTCCTCCTACTTCTGCACCCTATGCTGGCTTAGCGCTATGATAGCATTTGATCTGGCCCTTGGAAAAGAAATAGGCCTTTGCCAGGACAACCTGAAGAGAAAGGGCATATCCCTGTTGCTTGTTTCTCTATTCCTGTTCTCCTCTCTTCGGCATCAGTAGAAAGGAAAGAAGGGAAATGAAGAGAGAACAGCCGGTAGGAGTTAGGAATTAAAGAATTCAGAGGGTGGCTTGGGGATTTGAACTCTGGACTCAGTCCAGGAACTCCTAGGAGCTGATGCCAGCCGGGATCCCCTAGTAAATAATAGTTGTAAAAGCTACTGTGTACTGAGTCCGAGATGTGTGCCTATATCATTCAGTCCTCCCAGAACCCTGGGAACTAGTTGCTACTCTCTCTGCTTTATAGAAGGGAGGTGAAGGAACTTGTCTGAGGTCAGCCGCTAAGCTGCTAGTGGAGCTGGGCTTCAGCATCGCTGAATGGGTATGGCGCCCCCTGGAGCACCCCACGTGCAGTGTGCCCTTTGGAGTTGTTCATTGCTGTGGCTCAAGTGGGCCTAACTCGAAATTCCCCGCGTTCTTCAGAACATTTCAAACATATACTAAAGTTGTGGGAATAGTATAGTGAACCCCCATCACCCAGATTCAAGAATGATCGATTCATGGCCAATCTTATTTCATTCACGCACTTCACTTCTGCCTCCCTAGTTACAGAGATGGAAGTTCCAGTAATCACATACTCTCACCTCCTCACATTTAAACTATCATATTGCCTTACCCCCCGTAGTCAATATATTGGTTTATCTGCTCAGTAGTCATATCTGAGCTGGAACTGTCCCACTTAACCCATTTCCCAGAGGCATCATGCGGGATTCTGACTTCCGAATGCCAGGGCCCCGGGCGTCATGTGTCCCTTCCAGTGTTGCTTATCTGATCCTCTGGCCCTTTCCAGCTTGCGGTTCATGCCCTACTCCCAGAACACGCAGAGCTAGGCTCAAGCATTCCTGGCTCTGTGTCTGGAAATTTGATTTCTGAGGATGGTGTCTGTCTGTTTTTCCTAAACCACTTCAAACCTATGGACCCTGGGTTTGAATCAGGACGCTGCCAGTGTAATTAAGGAAGTCCCCTGAAAATGGATTTCGAGGATTCAGTCTTAAGAGACTGAACTTGAGATGCAATAGGATTGAAGTATTTAAAATCACAAAGGGAAGGAATTCTGGTCTTGTGAGAGGGGCCTGCATCCCAGGCCTGCCCTGACACTGGTGAGCTGTTCCACATGAGCAGCCACCACTCTCTGGGGCTTCTTTTGGGATCTGTGCTCAGCTTCCAGGCTGCCTGTCACTGCCCCTTTAGAGCTTTCTGTCCTGAGGTAGTATTGGATGAGGAGATGTTATTTCCTTTTTTTTTTTTTTTAAGATTTTATTTATATTTTTGAGAGAGAGAGAGAGCGTGCAAGCACGAGTGGGGTGAGAGGCAGAGGGAGAAGCAGGCCCTCCGCTGAGCCGGGAGCCCAGTGCGGGGCTCGATTCCGGGACTCCGGGATCATGACCTGAGCCAAAGGCAGATGCTTAGCTGACTGAGCCACCCAGGTGCCCCAGGCGAGGTTATTTCAAGTGGAGGGGTTAGCCACAGCTCCTAATTTGGGGAACCTCCCAATTCCCCCAAAGAGTGCAGAGTGCCTACAGCCCTGTTTGGTAGGAACCAAAGAGGCCCTACACAGGATGAATAAGAAGGGAGATTGGGTGTGGTTGATTGAGTGGGGCTTGCATTAGCCTGTTTCCTTCAAGAGAGAGAGAGAGAAAAAAAATGGTTATAGTCACAGAAAGCCTGGGAGACCGCAGAGGGGCCAATAGCTTTCCTAGCTCCTATTGATATGTTCCCGGTGCCAGGTTTGTGCTTAGCAGCTTACAGGCTTTATTTGACCTCATCCTTAAAACAACTTTAGGAGGCAGATGTGCCACCATAGATGGAACAGAAACCCAGAGAGTCCCGTAACTTGTTCAAGGTCTCCCAGCCAGTAAGGGGCCACACCGGGGAATGCCACTAGCTCTGCCTAGGGCAACCCATTGCCTCCCCCATTACTGGGAAGGGTAGTTTAATAATAGCTAACATCTGCGCAGCACTTCAAGGTTCACAGAGTGCCTTAACTCCCATTATCTCCACTGTGCCTCAGGAAGCCCGGGGCGGGTGAGGCATTCCACGCCCCTTTGGGACAGCTGCCTATCAGGGGTCCAGCTTCTGCTCATTTCGCCCAGTAAGGATTGGAGATTCTTTGGCATTGGCTCTGACAAGCCAGGGGAGAAGGCCTAGGGAGAGGCTGAGGTGGAGAGACTTGGCCAGTTGCTATAGTAACCCAGATGGCTGAGTAACCATTTTGAGGGTTGCTATGGTGACGGGCTGCCTGTGGCAGGGATCTTGTCTTCCTGGGTGGCTGGCACCATCCAGACCTCTTAAATTAGCGACGTTGCACTCTCTGAACAGAAGAGGGCAGCATGATGGTGGGCAAAGGCTTCCTACCCCATAGTGGACTGGGGAACTGGAGGCAAAGCTTAGTTAAGTGTTTCCAGGGCCTGGGAGGAAAGGAAGTTTGGGCTGGAGATGGAAAGGCTGATGGGGCTGGGCCTGGAGGCAGGTGTCCTGAGACTAGAACTGGATGATATTCTTCCAAGATCTAGCTGAAGGATAGGGCTTGGGGCAGCCCCTTCAGTGTCTGGTTCCAGCTACTACCGGGGAATGTAAAAGGCACAGGAAACAGCTTACCCCTGCAAGGAGGAACAGAGCGCGTGCGCACGCACGCACGCACCCATGCACGCACACACTACTAGCAAAGAATTTATTTATAAAGCATCCATTAACACATGTAAAATAATGCAGCAGTAGGAGCCAAGCTGAAGAAGTGCTGGGAGTAAACCTTCTAGAGGTTGGAGGAGGAGCACTAGCAGAAGGAGAAATAATTTTTCACTTTCTTCTTTCTTCTCTGCACCTGAAACCCCTGGCCACTGAGTGGACACTAAATTGGATTCTCAATTGTCTTGAATCACAGATCCAGCCCACATCCCCCACCCCCACATGTCTTCAGTTGAGACATCTATGCCTTCAGCAAATATTTCGTGAACATCTACTAGATGCAAAGCATTGTATTAGGTCCTAAGATGAGGGAAGATGAAAGAGATGTGTCTGCCTCAAAGAACTTCTGAACCAGGACGTTAAGGAGGCAGTGATGCAAACACCCACAATACATGTGGCTGGAGCCCCGGGAATGAGAGAAAGAAAATGTGGCTGGGATTTTGAGAAGAGTCTCTTCTACCTGGGTTGATTAAAAATAACTTCATGTCTTTTGGGGTGAGCTTTCAAGATGGGTAGGATTTCATTAGGTGAAGTTGGGGAGTAGAGGACATTCCAGGCGAAGGCTCAGAGTTTGATTATAGGGGAAGACGCCGCACACGAGGGTATCATGGGAGTTCAGCTTGTAAAGGAAAGTAGATGTCAAAATATAGAGGACTTTAGGGGCACCTGGGTGGCTCAGTTGGTTAAGCGACTGCCTTCGGCTCAGGTCATGACCCCAGGGTCCTGGGATCGAGCCCCGCATCGGGCTCCCTGCTCCGCGGGAGGCCTGCTTCTCCCTCTCCCACTCCCCCTGCTTGTGTTCCCTCTCACGCTGTCTCTCTCTCTCTGTGTCAATTAAATAAATAAATAAAATCTTAAAAAAAAATATGGAGGACTTTGAATGCCAGGCACAGGTAAGGGATACTGTGAGAGACAAGCATATTCTCTTCTTAAATACTCTGGCCTTCTAGCTAGTCAGAAGCCACAGGCAGCTGAGTATTTTAGGATCATCTCTGATCCACTCATTCATCCACTGAATCAAAATTTTAAACAAATATTTGATGAGTGCCCTGCAGGTGCCAGGTCATTTGCTAGATGCAGGTCCTGTGGTGAACAAGGCAGACAACAGCCCCAGTCCTCAGGGAGCTAATGGTTTAGTAAGGATGAAAGACATGGAACTGATAGGTTCAAGTGTGATGGATATTACCAAAGGGGAGTAGAGGGGGAGGGAGGATCTACTAATCCGGGGGATCAAGGCAGGCTTCTCTGTAGGAGTTTCAGCAGAGGTGTGAGTAGGAATGAGCCAGGCCAAAAGAGGAGAGCAGTGAAGGGTTACAGCCTGGGAGAAGAGCAGGTGGGAAGGCCCTGAGGCGAGAGAACACGTTTGAGAAGCTGAAAGAAGTTGAAAGAGGCTGGACCTTAGAGAGAGGGCCCCTTGATGAGCCTTAAGTGGGGGGAGGACACGGAGGAAAAAATAAGGCTTTATTTACTTGTATTACCCTTTCCTCCCACTAGATGTCCTTCTGAGTACATCCTGCGTCCTTCGGATTCCCCATTGCAGCCTCCTTAGAAATGCAACAGCAGTCTTGCCATCAGGAGCAAAGGAAAATCATAGACCAAAAGGAGAAAGCCTCAGAGCTGTCCTGATTGTGTGGTCTGGCTATAAATTTAGACTGTTGCTTGGAAAAAACCAGAAACCTCCCCTTCATAGTCTTCCTTCTTCCCCCACCCCCAGCAGCTGCTTTGTTCCTCTATCCTTATAAAATTTTCTCTGTATAAAACAGAAACATCAGCCAAACATGTGGACTTCCCCTTTTCCATTCATTACAAGAATTCATTACTTCAAAATCTCATGGGAGCATTTAAATGCAAATCTTGTCAAGAAAGCTACTTGAGTCTGAGAAGCCCTCCAGCCACAACCCAAACCAGAACTTTCTTCCTTGATTACCATGTTTCTTAAGAGGAATCTCAACCTCTTGCCCTCTCCCCCCCTAAGTCCCCCAAGCCTTCAACAAAGTCTGATTCCCAGAACAGACTCTCTTTCCCTTCTTGCCCGTCTTCACTTTTGGCAAGCCTCGGTCACAATTCTTGAGTAACCTGCTTACAAAGTGGCACACGTAGCAGTCCCAGGAGGGGATGGCGGGACTTTTCTATTTACTGTAATGAAAATGAGGCAGATGTCTGGGGGTGAGGGTGGAGGTGTGTGTATGTGTATTTGTGTCTGGGCCTTCTTAGCCCTACTGGAATAAAATAATATAGGAAACGCAGATGACTCAGCACGGATACAGTCGAGGTCCCCAGAGTTAGCATTTCTATATTCTCTGCTGTTTACGAAAAATGTGCTTATGCCATCAATCTCCAACTCCTTCACCCTGCATTTTCCACTAAGTCTCTTATTTGAAAAATAATAAACCTCTAGTTTATTCTCCTTTTCTTAAACTGAACTGACTAGCAGCTGACACCAAACTGTGGTCTAGCTTTTTTTAAGCACAAAGGATTAAACTGGAAGGAAATGATCCTTTGTCCAAAGACCCTCCCTGTCTGCCCTCTTTTAGGCCCTTCCCTATGTGATTTCCATGCCTAGAACATGGGCAGGCCCGCAGAACTTGATGGATGGAGAAAGATATGATGAATGACTTGCTCACCTGATTTTTGATCATGGTATGATGTGGAAACAACCAGTGCGCACCTATTAGTGAAAAGCATCATCTCTTATTATTAATGTGCTGAGCATCGACCAAGTACTTGGCACTACTCATAGTCTATAAAGAGGCAGGCCTTGCCCCGGGGGAAGAAGCTCCTCTTTAAAAACCTTGAGAATAGGAACTGAAATGGAAACGTAAGTCCCAATTTTGCCTGCTCAATGTCTCACGAATTCTTTTTTTTACTTGCTAATATGCTGTATTGTGAGATCAGCCAGCTTAACTTTTCACCCACAACCATCTCCCCACCCCCTGAAAAATCAAGTTAACAGACTTGATGAGGCCCTGGAGGATAATGGCTGGATGAGGGGAGATGGGGGCAAAAAGATAATCTGCATTTACCCGAGTTGCTCATTCACAACTATGGGCCCCCAGTGCGGTCTGTAATTATTGGGACTGAAGGATACACGGGGGAATGGAGGATCAGATGATACTGGGAACTCCCTTTCTCAAAATGGTTCCAAATAAATCCCTACCTGTATTTACCAGTTTCCTTCCTTGGCTTTCCTTTCCCCTGACAGAGAATACTGGGCTTCTTTTTTTCATCACTGACCAGTTAGGCTCCAGGATCCTTTTCTTTGTTCCGTAACAGGTCCCCACATTTCTCCCTTCTGATCTAAGTCTCTCTGTTCTGATGGCTGTCACAGCGCCATAATCCTGTTGGGTCTTTTCCCTCTGTCGATTTATGTCCTACTGTCTCTCTTACTCACCCCACCGTGCGGTCAGAATCCCGTTTTCATTCCAACCCCCCCGTTGTCATTTCTCAGCTTCGGGCTCCTCATCCTTGGCCTGGTTTACTTCATGGTGCTTGGCGTGCCCTCTCATTTCAAGTTCAGTTTCTTCCGTTTCTGGAAAACCCTTTGTTTCTGGGATTCCGTGTGGCCTCAGTGTGGCCTTCGGCCTCACGCTGCGGCCCTGTCTGGATCCTGCCCCTGTCCTCCTTCTGACCGTGTCTGGCCCTGGATCTACCTACGTCTTTCGCTCTCCCCCTTGCTCTCAGTTCCTCTAGGCCCTTCTCTAGCAGCTGCACAGGCCCGGCTCGGTTTCGGCCAGCCAGGGGGCTCCCTCCTTTGTCCCAGCGGCGGGTGTAGGTCAGCGCGGAGCCGGGTGCCCGCCCGCCCTGTGGCGTCGGCCCGGTGGTCTCCCCGCCGCTGCGGCCGGCCCAGCCCTTCATTCGCACGCGCGTGGGGCCTTGGGCCCCGCGGCCCCCGCCCCCCTCGGCCCGCGCCCCCTGCCCCGCGGGCGGTGGTCCGCAGCCAGCCGGGCCCCGCGTGGGCAGCCGGGGGGCCGGGCCGCGCCGGGCGGCCGAGGCGGCGGGAGAGGGGCGGGAACGGGCCGGGCCTGGCGCTCCTGACAGGAGGAGTCGCCGCCGCCGCCGCCGCCGCGCCGGGGCGGGCTGAGGGAGGAGCGGAGCGAGGGGTGGGGAGGCGGAAACGCGAGCCGGGACCGGCGGAGCGCGAGCGGCCGGGTGCGGGCGGGCAGAGGAGCGGAGCGCGACTGCCAGGCGGGGCGAGGCGGGTGAGGAGCGGACAGCGGAAAGCGGACAGCCGGGGCGCCGCCGCCGCCGCCCCCGAGCCGCACAAAGGGCCGAGGCTGGGGCCGCCGCCGCCTGAGCGCGCGGGCCTGGAGCCGGCGCCCGCCGGGGCCCGGGGAGAGCGCGGCGCGGGCGGCCATGGCCGGCTACGTGCCGGGTCAGCAGCCGGCCAACCGCAGCCAGGAGAAGGAGTTCGTGCAGGCGTACGAGGATGTGCTGGAGCGCTACAAAGGTGCGGCGGGCGGCGCGGCGGGGGCCGGGGGCTCGCCGGGGACCCCGCGGGCCGGGCGGCCCGGCGGGGTGGCGCCCACCCCGGCGTCGGGGCTGGCCCGGGACCTGCTCTTTCTCGGGCCAGCTTATTTGCGGAGTTGAGATAAGCCTGCGGGAGACGGCGCTTTCCCCAGCACTGGTTACATTAGCCGCCCTATTATCTGGAAGGAGGCGAGCCCGGGCGCTGCCGCCGGAGCCCCGGCGCCGTGGGGAGTTGCGGGGAGGAGGAGGAGGAGGAGTCGGGCGCGAGGGGCCTCCCCGTCCGCTCCGGGTGTCCGGCTCCCCTCGCCGAGGCTCGGGCGGCCGCGAGCCCGCCCGGGGGCCCTCGCCCCCCTTTGTCTCCCTCAGTCTCCGCTCCGTCGCGTGGCGGCCGGGGTCGGTGAGTGTGCACTTTTGGGGGTGAGGCCTCCTCTCCGCCCAGCCCCGGGGGCTTCGAGCCGGTGGAAGCGGGGGTCTGCCGCTCCTCTCCCTCCCACCGAAAGGCTTGCGGTCGACTCGGGTTGCAGCCCAGAGGCGCTCTGGCTGAGCAGTCCCGCACTCCAGTGCCTCCTGCAAGGCCTGGGTGTCCGCGAGAAAGTTTTGACAGGCGGAGGGTCTGCGGACCGCGGCTCCTCGACGTGTCCCCGGCTGCCCGAGGTGCCCTTAGCGCTCGAGGCTGGGGTGCGCGGCCCCGGGGGCCCCTGCTCTGATCTTGAACATCCAGGCCTGGGCTTTGCTTTGTGTAGCAGTTGAGCTTTCCAGGCAGGGAGATTTCCCCCAGAAACTCCAGAGGCAGCACTTTCTCCTATTTTATTCAGCGGCGCCCTTGTGACTGGGCCTCTAGTTTCTTTTCATGGGAAGGAGAGGAAACTTCAGCCCTTATGCTTGAGTCTAGCATACTTGTTTACGACACCTACCCAGTGAAGGGAAACTAATGCAGAAGCTGTAAAACGCTCCCTCTTTTTCTTCCCTTGTGGCATTAGAGTTCTGCTCGGGAATGCAGCAGGAGAGAGAAGTGAAATGCTAAAAGGGACCTGCTGAGCAGTTCTGCTCCTTCCCTTCTGCATCAGCTCCTGTGAACTGTCCAGATTTCCCTGCCTGCAGCAAGTGTTCTGTCAACCCGCTGTGGTCTTTTAAGAAATGTAGGTTCATTTCAGAGCACAAAGAGGTTAGATTGTGCTGCTGAACTTCATTGAAAAAAATGCTGCTAAGTGAATGGTTGGTTCCCTTAAGTTTCCTTGCAGGCTTTTGAGCAACACTGCACTCTTCAGAGGGAGGACACTCTGCGCCTGTCTTGGGCTGTGACAGCTTTAACAACTAGCAGAATTGTAACACAAATAGGTGAAGAAATCTCAGCACCTCACTGGATCATGTTGCTGGTGGCCTCCAGCTGAAAGGAAGTTGGATTCCTAAAAAATGAAAGGAGGAAAGAAGGGGGAAGTAGGGCTGGTTCCAGGAGAGGCCTCTTGTGCTCAGTCCTTTGAGCTGGCTCACTTAGTTTGGTTTCCTCTGAAAGACTGTGATCAGGTGTATAGGAATTTGATCCTTTTCAGGCACAGATCTCTTTTTTGGGAGGAATGAGTCGAAAATGATTGGCCAAAATAAATTAACTTGAGCCGTTTGAATTGTTGTGCAGGCTGCTCTATGATAGGTGCAGAAGAATTTCTAATTCCACCCCCCCCCCTCCCCGCACCATTCTCACTGGGAAGTCAGGGTGGATTAGGATCCAGGCCTTTGTTACTTTGCTGTATGGAATTCTTGCATTTTCCAGACTTAGAAATCCCCTTACTGCCTTTATAGGAGAACTCTTTGCCTAAGCTGGAATCAATAGAGTGAGCAGGGGTGTAGTTTGTGAGAACAAAGACAGGAATTAGTTTTGGAGAGACTTGGGGAAATAGATATTGATGATGTTGGGGTGCTTGACTCTCATTGGTTAGCCACCAGATTTCTTGGATCTCTCTCTCTCTCTGCTGCTGTTAATTTGTAGTCACCTCATTCTACAAATGAAACAGGATTTTTGTATTCAGAAGGAGAGCTAAAGTTTTCAGCTGCATAAACTGTCCCTGGAAGGGGCAGAGGCTAGAAGGGAAGTGATGCATTTGCATTGTGAAGGGAGTAGAACAGTATGTATTGCAGCTGTATTAGGAATGGTTGTCAGGCATGGATTTTCCATAATTGTGCCTGGCAACCATTTCCCTGTGTGTTGGTAGTGAGCATGGTTTTGGCAGGATTAGATGATTCAGCATGGACATAAACACTCTCTCTCATTTCCTAAATATCCCAAAGGCTCTTTCAGAGCCTGACTATCCAGCAAACAGGAGGTATTAGCTAATAACTTTCTATTCTAACATTTCAGAGTGGGTAGCAACCAGCAGAGCCAGGATATGTTCTTCTTTCAGTTCTCCAACAAACAATTATTAAATATTTATTACAAGTAACACAGTGTTAGGCACTGGGGATGCCAGAATAATGAATGAGATCTGGTTCCTGCCCTTGGTTATTCACATCTAGCAAAGGAAAGACCTATGCAGACAAATAATTATGATACTATAGTGCTAGAACAGAGGTATATATAAAGGACTGTGGACGCAAGAGGAGGGATGAGTATTTCCACTTGGGGTTCATTGGGAGATTTGACAAAGGAGGTGACCCTTGAGTGGGCCTTTAGGGATGAATGGAATTTAGTCAGATGGAGGAGGGTGGGGAGAAGACAGGAATAAATACCACATGCAAAGATTTGAAGGTAAAAGTGAATGGAGGGGTTTGAGGAACAGAATGTGAGTAGTTGGGTATGATTAAAGGGCAAGAGTTTTGGGAGCAGATGATACTGTAAAGGATCAGAGTCCAATTTGTAAAGATTTTTTTATGGCTTTATTCCATGGGCAGCGGGGAGTCATTGAAAGTTTAAAACAACAACGAGTATGTCAATTTTATTAATTCATGATAGAGGACATACCTGTCTAGTGATTGGAATACTTACATTGCTGTCTGGGGCACCCTTTTCCTTGTACCATAGTGATTATGAAGCTAGTAATCAGATGGTTGCTTGGTACACATGGAAACAAAGAAAAGAGACATGCATTGTTTTGAGGAATATTTCATCCAGATGATTTGGGCCAGTTGCATAGTTTTCCTTTCAATAGATTGAGGTCCTTGTGAACACCAAAGCAAACTAGGAAGAACAGTCAGAGAGGTAGGAGAACCAGGATCTGATTCTTTTCCTGGGGTAGGGACAAACTCTATGGAAGCAGCAGTCCACATACGGGCATAGTTTTTGGTTTTAGAGAAGAAGTTTTAAAAAGAAATACAATCCGGGTTCCTGGTGGTTGGTTAAGCAGAAGGGTAATATGTAAGTTGTTTTGTGAGGAATTAGACTTTGTGTTTTCACAAAGCCCAAAAAAACTAAAGAGTCTTTACATGCCAGGCTCAACTAGGAGTAAAAAAACAGTCACATTTCAACTTTGGTAACATGGACTATCTGGTACTTAAAAACTTTGGAGTTCTCACTAGGTGCCATGAAGCTAGTTATGACCGATACTTGTTTATTTTATCACAAAAAAAAACTTATAGAACTTACTGTACAGAGGGAGTGAAGGGTCTGCATATTATTTAACATTCAGAACTAGCAAGGCAGCATAATATAGAAGAGATGAGGTTTTAATTTCTTTAGTCTTGTGCTCCAGTCCTAGTTCTGCCATTTAACATCTCCTTTGGGTTTCACATCTGTTAAAATGGGAATGATAATACTAATTCCTTGGGATTTGTGAGAATCCAAATGAGCTACTGACACATACTAGGCCATTCATGTTTAGAAAAATGTAGGTAATAGTTTATTTTTTACAAGGTAGTTTCATATTTATTATCTTATTCGATCTTTATAATATTTTGTAAGGAAGGTATTATACACATGGATACGTTTAGGCGTGGAGACTTAAATTATTGTCCAAGAGCCAGGATCGCAGATTTCTAGATGAAGGTTTCACATTATATCACAGAAGGAAGTCTTAAAATCAGAGCAGTGACCTGGGTTAAGTGAGATAATTGTGAAAATACTTTGTTAATATCGTTATTAGTTTTTAGCCTCTTAACTATACTCCCACTCCTTATGTGGCATACATTTCCAGATCTCTGAACTGTGGAGAATTTCTTTTCCTTTCCTTTTATTATGGGAGAAGTTTCATGGTATGTAAATTACTTTGACATTTAAAAAAATTTTTTTTTATTTTAGTAGGCTCCACGCCTAGCAGGGAGCCCATCTTGGGGCTTGAACTCACGACCCTGAGATCAAGACCTGAGCGGAGATCAAGAGTCAGACGTTTAACCCACTGAGTCACCGTGAGGCACTCCCCTCCCCTGAATTTTTTTAAGTAATCTCTATACCCAAGGTGGAGCTTGAACTCAGGACCCTGAGATCAAGAGTCATGTGCTTCATGGACTGAGCCGGCCAAGCACCCCCACTTTGAAATTTTTATACAAAAACAATGTAATACATGGGGCACCTGGCTGGCTCAGTTGGTTGAGCATCTGCCTTCGGCTCGGGTTGTGATCCCAGGGTCCTGGTATCGAGCCCTGAGTTTGGGCTCCCTGCTCAGCAGGGAGTCTGCTTCTCCCTCTCTCTCCCTCTGCCGCTCCCCCTACTTGTGCTCGCTCCTGCTCTGTCAAGTAAATAAATAAAGATCTTTAAAAAAAAAACAAAACAATGTAATGCAAAGAGATAAAGTTTTGTTAACACTGGTTAGAAAATATAGGCTGAGGCTTTGGTATTGTTTAACTAAGTGACTCTCTGAAGCAACCTCTTGGTTAAATGTAAACTCAATTTTTAAGTTCCTTTTTAGAACACAGCCCTTGAATCGGAGTGGATAGCTTCTAGACAGAACAATAGAATAATTGCTGCTTCTGGACATGGACACTGTTAATTCAGAAAGTGAGTCAAGTCCGTCTGCTGGGAAATCACAAACTTTAGCCACATTCATGCTGTTGAACTCATAAAATGTGTGCATGTGCTAACAGTGCTTATGGGAGCTACTGCTTTCATCTTGGGCTTGCTTGGCAAGTGACATAATACACACCAGGGAAATGCATCAGCTGAGGCCTTATTATCCTGTTATTTTTCAGTGCCAATTTCAGGTTTTGGAGATGATGGTAGAAAGCTGTTCAGAGTGCACATTCCAAGATCAAAGGTCACAAGTAAACAATTATGGGTTGCAAAATGAATTTGTAGCATTTTTCTCAGTGGTCTTGAAAACACCCAGGCCCTCCTTTTACTAAATAAGGTTGGCCCTTTAGCTTCTGGTAATTTTATGTTGAGCCATGTTGTGATGGGGTTATATGGTGTACTAAAGCTCCTGCTTTTGCTCTCCATGGTTTTTTGTTTGTTTAAGATTTTATTTATCCATTTATTTTAGGGAGAGCGAGAGAGAGAACACACAAGTGGGGGGAGGGGCAGAGGGAGAGGGAAAGAATCCTAAGCAGACTACATGTAGAGTATGGAGCCCAATGCAGGGCTGGAGCCCACAACCCTGAGGTCATGACCTGAACTGAAATCAAGAGTCGGTCACTCAACTGACTAAACCACCCAGGCACCCCACTCTTCATGGTTTTGATTGGAGTTTAAGCCTCTGTTGTCTTGCTTCTACCAGGGGCATTTGCTCATTTCTGGTCTGGAGGAGCCCTTTCAGGCCTGTTGGCTTGATGTGTAGTATCTAAGAATGTTTTTTCAACTTTTTGGGGGGTTACTTCTTTTTTTTTTTTCTTAAAGATTTACTTATTTTTTTGAGAGAGAGAAAGCACAAGTGGGAGGGGCAGAGGGAGAGAGAGAGAGAGACTCCAGCAAACTCCACGCTGAGCACGGAGCCCAACTTGGCTTTATCTCACGACCCTGAGATCACCACCTGAGCCGAAACCAAGAGTTGGATGCTCAACCAGGCGCCCCATTTTTGGTTACTTCTAATAAAATACTGTTTTTCCTTCCAGAATGTCTCAGTTCCTGGAATAAATTACAATGAATCACTGATTCTTTATCTGTAGCTTTCAGGGCCTTCCATTGTTTGACTTACTCTGCATACCTAACTGTATCAACTATTCTTGTCCAACACAGCTCTCTGCTCCATTTGGGCAGATCTTAGTATTCCTTCTCCCTAGGTCTTCATATCTGCCCCTCTGCCTTTATGTTCTCTCTTCCTGGAATGCCCTCTGCCTTTCTCTCTGATTAGTCAAATCTTATCTTTTTTAAAAAGAATTAAAGCTAAGTGTGGGACCTTTGTGCTCCATGCAGCTTTCTCCCCTTCCTCTTTCAGAAATTAATCTCTCCTTCCTTCTTTTTTTTTTTTTTTTTAAGATTTTATTTGAGAGAGAGTGAGAGAGAGAACGAGCAGGGAGGAGGGCCAGAGGGAGAGAGAGAGAGAGAGAGAGAGAGAGAGAGAGAGAGAGAGAGAGAAGCAGACTTTCCACTGAGCAGGGAGCCTGACACAGGATTGATCCCAGAACCTGGAGATCATGACCTGAGCCGAAGGCAGATGCTTAACCCACTGAGCCACCCAGGCGCCCCTCTCCTTCCTTATTCTTACGGTGTCTGCCTCACAGTCTCTTACGTCTGTTCTGTTTTGTATTATTTTTGCATTGCCTCATGTCTGTTAGAATTGTTTCCCTAATGAAGTTTTTTTTTTTAAATATTTTATTTATTTATTTGACAGAGAGACAGTGAGAGAGGGAATACAAGCAGGGGGAGTGGGAGAGGGAGAAGCAGGCTTCCTGCTGAGCAGGGAGCCTGATGTGGGGGCTTGATCCCACATCGACCTGAGCCGAAGGCAGATGCTTAATGACTGAGCCACCCAGGTGCCCCTCCCTAATGAAGTTTTAGGCTCTTACAGCGCAGGGACTTTTTATACTTCTTTTGTATGTGGTTGATTGGCAGGGAGTTTCTCTCAAGAGAGAAGGGGCAAGCATATGAACGCTTTCAAGTCATATTTTATTTTTTAAAAGATTTTTTAAAAAATTTATTTATTTGCCAGAGAGAGACACAGCAAGAGAGGGAACATAAGCAGGGGGAGTGGGAGAGGGAGAAGCAGGCTTCCCGCCAAGCAGAGAGCCCGACGTGGGGCTCGATCCCAGGACCCTGGGATCATGACCTGAGCCGAAGGCAGATGCTTAACGACTGAGTTGCCCAGGTGCCCCTCAAGTCATATTTTAAAATAATTTTCTTTTCAATTATAAAAGTAATGTATGTTTAATGTGGAAAATTGTAAAAAATACAGGAAGGTATATAGAGTTTTAGATAATGTGTGTGTGTGTGTGTTTGTGTGTGTGTGTGTGTGTGTGTGTGTGTGTTTAGGGGGAGAGTGGAAAGGCAGGCCGACCAACAGATAGGTGTGCTCTGCCCGGGGAGAATGCAGTGCTCAAGGATAGGCCCTTTTGCCATCTGGGGATCTGATACCCTCAGCTTGCTGTGGCTCCATAAATTTGTGTGACAGTGTTAAGTCTATTCTCATTGGGCACAAGCATTTATTTTTCTTTCTGTGTTCAGAATTTGCTTTCTTCTGCATAACCATGTGTCAGTCATCTGGGATGTGCCAGTCATCAGGGATGGTTTGGGTTGTTGCCTAGGACAAGTTAATTAATTGGTCAGTCAGTATCCTTCTTTTGGGCAAGGGCTTTGCCAGCTGTCCTACTGGATTCCCTCTTACCATAGCGAATTTCTATTGTGAATTTTGTTCGGAAAGGTAAACACAATTCCTTTGTGTCAATGAAAAGAATGAGCTTCCTTGAAGTGTCTTGGAGTGCAGATGGTTTCAACTCGCAGGAGCATGTTGGATTGAGACATATAGGAAGGGTTTGTTTTTTTGGCTGTACTTTTTGGTTAGTCAGCAACAGTAAATAAGCTCACATTGTACTGCATTCTGCTAGCCTATAAGCAGATACTGTGTTGGAGAAAGTGGTAGTGGGGAGTTGGGGGGGGGCTACTGAGAAACATTAAAAGAATGATATCAGGATTAGGGGTGGAGGGAGAGAAGGTCCTGAATGTTAATATGAGGAACCATTATAAAATGGACAGGATTAATGTAGTAGGTGTGTAAATGATGGATGAGAGTGGAGCTTTATTCTCTAGGAGGCCACTGTTGTAATTGTGTCATGAGGTTAGATTAAGGGATGTTAAAGAGGAGAGGTGTATATTTGAGAGACATTTTGGGCACTTAAGGGACTTAAGTTTAGATACTAACATCGATTACTCTTTTTTAGGAGATTTTGCCTTGAGAAGAATTAAATACCCCTTATGCCAGGGCTATTCCAAAATAAAGTCCTCTTTCTTCTTGTATAAAAATCTTTATTTTATTTTTTAAAGATTTTACTTATTTGACAGAGGGACACAGCGAGAGAGGGAACACAAGCAGGGGGAATGGGAGAGGGAGAAGCAGGCTTCCCGCGGAGCAGGGAGCCCGATGTGTGGCTTGATCCCAGGACCCTGGGAACATGACCTGAGCCGAAGACAGACGCTTAATGACTGAGCCACCCAGGCGCCCCTGTATAAAAATCTTTTGAAGATTTTACTCCATTCTGAACTTGTTAGATAGGGCTGTGCATTTGGGCCTATGACTCAAGGTTGTATTTCTGAGGCTTCTCATTTATTTATTTTTTAAGATTTATTTACCTAGAGAGTGTGCGTGAGCGGTGGGAGGGGCAGAGGGAGAGGAAGAAAGAGAGAATCCTTAAGCAGACTCCCCGCTGAGTGCAGAGCTAGTTCTGGGCTCAATCTCACGACCCTGAGATCTTGACCTGAGCTGAACTCAAGAGTCGGACGCTTAACAGACTGAGCCACCCAGGTGCCCCTGAGTCTTCTCATTTAAATCAACAATGCTGAATGCCCCAGAACACCTATTTTACCCATTCTCTGGACAGGCTTCATTATATGTTTCCAGGAATACCTGCCAAGAATTGCATAAGAAATCCTCTTAAATCCCTTCTAAAATCTTGAACTGCTAATCTCCTAGGGTGTCAGGGGGCTTGTTTGGAGGATCCATTCATTCATTTAATTAATAAACATTTATTGAATGTCTTCTCTGAACCAGGCAGTAGGCACAGTGCTGAAGTAACAAAGATTTTGCTCTTGCATCTCTATGATCTTACGTTTAATGAGGAAAACATATTGGTAAACAGTGACCATCCATTGTAGGGAGTGCTATCATAGAGATAGATGCTGGTGCTGTGGAAGTGAAGAGGAGTAGCCACTATGGCCAGGGTGGAAAAGGGTCAGGAAAGGCATCCAATAGGACATGACTGAGCTGTCACCTAAGAGATTCGGGACTTGGGGCCAAAAGTTCAGGTAAAGGGCATTCTGGGCAGCATGAACCATGAACAGAAGCGAGTGGATGAGAGAGCTTGAGGAGGAAATATGGGGTATTGGTAAGGTCGGAGTGTAGGATGTGAGGGAAGGAAAAGTGAGACTAGATGGGAAAAGTGGGCGGGCTTAAAGTGTTGAGTGGCTTTGTATGTCATACTGTATACAGTTTGGACTTGATCCTACGGGCTTTTGGGAGCCACTGAAGGATTTGGGGCAAGGAAGGCTATGATCGGATTTACGTTTTAGAAATATTTTCCCTGTGGCAGCAATGTGAGGAAGGATGGCAGAGGGGCAAGACCAGTGACAGACCAGTTAGGAGGCTGTTACAGTAATTTAGGCAGGGAGTGATTCGAGTTTAAGGTTGTGCAAGTAGTAATGTAGCCAAGTGGGCCAATCAAGAAACCTGGTTAAGGGGTAAAATCCATGTTTTGATGACTAATTGAATGCGGTATATGAGGGGAGAGGGGAGCACCTAGGATGACTTGCAGGTTTCTGGCTTGGGGTTCTCTGTGGGTGGGTGATACCATTAACTAAAAGGGGGAGTCTAAGAGGAGGAAGGTTACTTGCGGTGGTTTGGTGGCAGCGCTGGTGCAAGGAAAGATACGGAGTTCGTTTTGGTTGCGTTGAGGTCCAGGTTTCTTTGGGGTGCTGGGCAGAGGTGTCCAGCAGGTAGGTGGCTGGGTAGAGTATGGCGCTCAGGAGAGCTATAGATGAGGCAGTCGTCGGCGGATGGAATCACAGGAGTGGACACGGAGATTGATGGGAGCGTGTGTACCGTAAGAAGAGGTTTGAGACAGAAACTCTGGGGACCTTCAAGGGGGGAGGGGTGGCTTGGGAGCAGAGAGAGGATCCCCTGAAGGAAACTCCAGCAAAAGGGAGTGCCCAGAGATGTAGGAGGGAGAGAAGTGAGTTCAAGGAGGAGGCCGTATCACGCAGTGTCTGATTATGAAGAGGTCAAGCAAGATAAGGACTTTGGGCTCTAGAATATAAAGGTCACCTTTCCTGGAGCATTTCTGGTGGAGTTGTGGGAAGCACGGTCCTGAAAGCAGTGGGTTGGGAAGTGAATGAGAAGTGCAGACATGGAGTCCGGGAGTTTTGAAACCTGGACTTGGAAGAAACAGAGGAGGAAGGCATTTGAAGGAGGGGGGTGTTGGGTGGAGGGAGTTTTGTTTGTTTCTTGTAACATAGAGACATAAACATGTTTTAGTGCTGTTTGGAAACAGTAGAGAAGTAGAGATATAATAAAATTCAAAGAAGAGAATAATCCATGGGAAGATGGGTTCTGGAGTAAAAAGAGGAATGTGTCTGATGAAAAAGATTAGAAGGGAGGAAGGCAAGAATGCAGGTGGTTGGCTACAGGTGTAGGAACTTGAGGGAATGTTCCCTGATGGCTCTTACTCTGTCTTTGAAGTGGGGGGTGAAGTTATCTGCTGAGAGTAGGGGCTGTGTGTGCGCACGCAGGTGTACGCACTTGTATGTACGCGCACATTCCTTCCCTCTAGCTGCAGAGGGAAGTGACCTGGGTGTAGATACTGAGAAGGCACACGGGAGGATTGACCTGGGATCAGCTTTCCAGCATAGATTTGATGGAAGAGTAAGTGGTTCTTGTAGAATAAGGGGTCCTTCCCCCAAAATGTAACATCTGCTTGATGCTATTATTTGTATTGCTCTCTGGCTGGCTTGTGTTTTGTTCCCCCAGCAATATTGTAAGCTCTTTCAGGGCAGGAACCAAATATGTAACTTTTACATTCCTTTCTATCATTTAGTAAAGTGCAGGGCAGAAATTGATATTTTTAAAAATTTCATCTGACTTTTGTGATCAGGGGCATCTTGACTTTTTTTTTTTTTTTTTTAAGATTTTATTTATTTGACAGAGCACAAGCAGAGGGAGAGAGGGGGAGAAGCAGACTCCCTGCTGAGCAGGGAGCCCGATGTGGGGCTCGATCCCAGACCCTGGCATCATGACCTGGGCCGAAGGCAGCCGCTTAACCGACTGAGCCACCCAAGCGTCCCGGGCATCTTGACTTTTGAGACTTTTCTCACCTGTGGTCTTTAATCCTCATCTTACTATGTGATATGGAGAGTGCTGGACTCATTGGTGAGAGAGGGGAACTCCATGCTTAGCGTGGGCATAAATCTCACGGGCTAGCTTCACTTACTGTCCCAGAGTAGTTGAGCTTAGAAACATTTGTGCTTTCCATGAAGGCTGTGGGATTAGTATTCCCTAGTCTGTTTGGACCAGGCTTGTGAAGACCGGGCTTCTTTGTAAGACTAGACAGAGTGGCTATTGTCTCCACAATATGCAGCCTCCTCCTTGTTTATTTTGGCAGGCAGGCAGCGAACGTGATGGATTTGTTCTCATGACTCAGAGTCCTCCCTGCCTTACCTTAACAGGTTCAGTATAATCACTACCTTTCAGATGGCGATAATGTCCTATAGCATTTATCTGACCTTTATATCTGAAAAGAGTATTGGTTACCCTTTCCTTTGTCCTCTGCTTGCTTGGGTTCTTTCCCTTTAGTCTAGGGAGGAGGATATTTCCTAATGTATTAGGTCCAGCTCAGAAGTGACTGAGGTCTTCTCCCTTTTGGCATACTGAGCATCCTTCGGTTGTTAACTGGCATGCTCCCCACAGTGTAGCTTGTTTTTTGCTCCTTGTTTTGTAAATTTGGACTCTGTATCGGATAAACTTGACATGAGTCACTCCAGGGAGTGGAAGGTGTGTCTCCACCAATTTGGAGAATCTTTGCTCTTGTTTCAGTCCCTGGTTTGACTTATCAGGTACAGTTTCTCTCTATGTCCTGCAAGAGCTGTGTGTGTACACTTGTGTCTCTTGCCTCTGGTTTCACATCGTGCAGTGAGTATGAGGGATGCCACTCTGCAGGTATGGCTTCTCTCTATTCTCCTTGTCATCGCTGGCAGCAAAAATGCCTCTAAGAGCCTCTTCGGTGAATGTAGTAGAGTATCTAACACTGAATAAATAGAGTTCATAAGCCCTCTGTCTGCCCTGTAGGAGTTTACAGTAGATAATAAACATTACAAATGACAAAAGACAATAAGGAATGTGTAAGCAGTTGAATAAATAATGGAAGGCCACTCCTCATTTAGCTAATATTTTCAGTTTCTCTATAATGTCCTTTCTTGTCATGCAGGACTTTATTGCTGTGTTATCTTTCTGTGCATTGGGGACAGGGTCCTAACAGGGCCCTCCCTCTCCAGCGACCCGAGGCTGAAGTGGTAGGCAGGGAGAACATCCAGAAGACATGGGTCTTGTGGTACAGTTATCTTTGTAGTATGAGGAAGTTCATCCCAGACCTACTGCAAACACTCCAGTGCACACAAATACCACAAATGAGCCACGAGCCCTGGGGGTCAGGGTTGGGTTCGAAAGAAGCTGGTCTACCCTGGTGTGGGGCACCTCTAGAGGGTAAGAATGTAGGACCCATCCCAGCCTCTGTTGGCTAGTTTCCCAAATGGAAAACTGGGACTAGGGGCGCCTGGATGGCTCAGTCGTTAAGCGTCTGCCTTTGGCTCAGGTCACGATCTCAGGGTCCTGGGATCGAGCCCCACTTCAGGTTCCCTGCTTGGCAGGGAAGCCTGCTTCTCTCTCTCCCACTCCCCCTGCTTGTGCTCCCTCTCTCGCTGTGTCTCTCTCTGTCAAATAAATAAATAAAATCTTTAAAATAAAAAAGAAAACTGGGACTAGAGTGGTTTAGTTGAGGTGCTTTGAGGTTCTAACATCTCTCTCTCAGAGGACTGATTGTTTTTATTCCTGTTACTGTTAATAAGTATAATAACAGTATTCATATAATACTGCTTTTTTTTTTTTTAAAAAGATTTATTTATTTAGAGAGAGAGAGAGAGAGGGAGAACGCGCATGTGAACTCGGGGGAGGGGTAGAAAGAGGGAGAGAAGCAGACTCCCTGCTGAGCACAGAGCTGTTCGTAGGGCTGGATCCCATGACCCGGAGATCATGACCTGGGCTGAAATCAAGAGTTGGATGCTCAACCAACTGAGCCACCCAGGCACCCCAATACGGCCTTTTTAAGGAAGAATGGGGAACTGTCAGGGGCTGCAATTTCCCTCCACCCTCACTGTGGGAGAGAGAGAGAATTAGATTCTCATTCCTTAGGCCTCCTCTCTGATCATCCTTTGGGTGGCAGGAAGGGGTGAGGCAGCCGAGGCCCTGGCATAAATATGTTGTTGAGAAGGGATAAGAGGCAGAATCTGACATAGCTATAGCACAGGCAGTATGTTAGCAGAGAAGATAGGTGTGGGGGCAGGATTCAGGGGGCTGGTAAAGGCAGAAAATATTTGCTGCCATCATTAGTTGCTTCTCTTTGCCTCTGCCTACATATGTTGTCTCAGAGCAGAGCCAGAACCCCTGCATTCTTTTGCTTTTCCTCCTTCTCCTTTTCTTGATTCTGTCTCATTTTCTGAGTTGTAAAGATAATACCTTCAATAAATAGACTTGTGAGAATATGGAAAGTTAAGTAAAAGCTCCAGTAAGTTGAAAAGCTAAGTGGTGATTTGATTCTGGTCTTTAAGTATAACAAGTGTTTTTCTTGCAATTCATCATAAACCAGAACTACCTGGCAGCATTTCTTACTGTGTTTTTTGTTAGTTAACTTTTTGTGTGTATTTGTCTGAACTTCCCAACCTCATTGTGATCTTGTTGAAAGTATAGGTTATAGTGAGTAAGTTGCATTTCATGAATTGAACCCCTTTGCAGATGGCGGTGGTTGTTCTATTTCTTTGTATTTCTGGCAACTTCAGGCGCCCTTTATGATAGGTTTTTCCATGTGGTTGTCCCATAGACATCTCCAACTTTTTGTGTCCAAAATGGGTGCCATCATCTCTGTTCCTACCTCCAGACCTGCTTCTCCTCCTGCATCCCCATCTCTTGTGAATGCTTTCCCTACCCATCCAGTGGGCTTCATGCATTCTTCCTCTCTCTCCCTAGTGCTGCCCAGGCAGCCAATCTTTCCGCAGGTCCTGTTGATTTCATCTCCTCCATCTCTCTCCTCTGTCACCTCCTCTAGCCTCATTGCTAAGGCCTGAGCTCAGGGGCTTATTTCTGCTGTGATTCCTCCTAATAGCTTAACCCTTTCTTCCCCATCAGTCTTTCTTTCACACTCCTACCAAAAAAACCCCACAGACTTCAGAGGTACAAAACTGATCATGTCTGGTGGTGTGAGTAAGAGAAGATAGGTGTGGGGGCAGTATTAAGGGGGCTAATAAAGACAGAAAATACTTGTTGCTATCATGAGTTGCTTCCTTTGCTTGCATATATTGTCTAAGATCAGACTTGGATTCCCTGCATTCATTTATTCTCTTCCTTCTCCTTTTCTTGGGTACATTTCATATTCTGATTTGTAAAGATGTATGCTGCTTGAAACCCCTCAGTGGTTCCTACTGCCCATACAATAAAGACCAAGTGTGCAACAAAAAGTTTAGTCCCTGCCTGCTTCTGTAACCTCATTTTCCGTGCATTATTCACCTTGTCAGGAAGAAGCTATGTTCAGCTGCCTTAGCCTGCCAGGCTGGAGAATGTCTCTGTGTGACCATGTTGTTCCCCTTGCCTGCAATTCCTCTTTCACCTGTTAACCTCACCTGCCAGCAAATTCCAGTTTACCCTTAAACACAATTCAGACATTGTTACTTTTGGGAAGCCTTTCCTTACCCTTTCCTCCCACATGGTTAGTCTCTTTCCTCCCTGATACAGTCCTCTGATATGCATATCACAGTGGATTGTGGTTTGGTTGGTGTTATGATTATCTCCTCTACACACTTTAAGCTCCGTTCCCAAGCCTTAGCACAGTGCCTAGCACATATAGGTGCTGGAGAAGTGTTTGGTGATTGAAGACTGTGCACAGATTTGTTACAAATGTTGTTCACTGCATGAAATCAGTCTAAATAATAAATAAGAGGATATAGCACTGGATACTAGTAGAAAACATTCCAGGGATTCCTGTTATTGGGGTAATAACATTAGATTGTTAGAATGGCATGCCATTTTTGCTCTTGAAGAATTTCAAAAAGGAAATAGAGCCCTCTCATGGATGGTTTAATTCTTCATTTGGTAAAGATAGGAAACTGAACCAGTTGTTCTTCTGAGGATCCTTTTAGGTCCCTGGCTCTCTGTCTGAATGTGTGGCCAGCTTACATCTAGGGTTCAGTATGGGATACTTCTGTGCTAAGTGCTTTGTGTACACTAAATATATAATCTATTCTTTTCAAGAGTTGAAGGCCAATGTGTTCCAGTGGATGGAGAATTCCACTGTGCAGAATATAATACAGTTCCCTTATATGATCTTCTAAGTCCCATCTTATGAAATTTTAGAACGGTATATGCCCCTAAACTCTATTTCTCAAATTCCCTTGCCCTTTTGGAATGTTATAATTCTATTTCACCTTACTCCCAGAACTCCTGGTTACCATTTAGCATATTCTACTTTGTTTATTGTCTGAGTTTTCCTCTCTACTAGAATGTAGCCTCCTTGAGAGTAGAGATTTTTATTTATTAATTCTTGTATTCCCAGCACCCAGAAGAGTGTCTGGCATATAGTAGATACTCAAGAAATATTGAGTGAATGAACTGGAAACGATCAGTTCAGCTCACTCTTTTTATTCCTTGTAGGGGAATGAAATGAGGCATGGGAAGGGTTAATAACTGGCTCAAGGTTATATAACTAGTTAGTGCTAATGCCAGATCTCACAGGTGAGTGGTGTTTTTTTTCATGAAATCATGCTTAATCATAGTTCCTTTTATGTGATTTGATACTGATGTGTGTTATGGACTTAACTGTATATCCCTATGAGCAGAGTTTGAGGGAGCAAATTAATATGGATGGAGCCCTTACTAAATGCCAAGTGCTTTATCTCATTTAATCATCACAAATAACATCTTATGACAGTCCAAAGACATTGGTAGATTTCATAGAGGAGGAAACTAGGGTTTAAGGAACCTAAATAACTTGCCCGAGGGTCACACACCTAGTCAGTGACTGTACTGGGTTTTGAACTCCAGACTGATAAACTCCATTTGGCAATAGGCCCTTTTACCTTAAAGTGTTATAAAATTTTTTGGATTTGTGGTCCAAGTTGTTTTAAGATTTGCAAGTCAGACTACTCTTGAAAATGGTCTGATTTGAATGGCTCAAGTAGAATTGCAGAAATTGTTTATATTAAGACAATCCCATGTAACAGTGGGGTTGGGTTATGGTAATAGGGAGGAGTCTGTAGGGCTCTTGAGTCAAAAACAAAAACAACCAACTATCCCATGCTGTGGGATATACTCCTACTCAGTTATATCACATATAATTCAAGTTCAGACTTCCTTTTTAACCCAGGCATCCAGGACCACTATAGGAAGATGATTATGTCACACTCTTGTGCAGTGCAGCCGCTTCTGAGTGTGTTTGGTAGTGCTCTTAAGTGCCCAGAGCGCAAAGACAGGGCCTAAAATGTAGGACAGGTAGAGCAGGAGAGGAGTGAACTCAATTGAAACTAGCTGTTTCTGTGGTAAGTAGGCAGACCGTAATTACCTGTGTTGCTCAGAGACCTGAGCTGAGAGTGGGGGTGGGAAGAGGTCACACCCATTCTTTGGAGAAATGATGGGAGTAAATAACTCTTCGTTTCCAATTTACTCCAGAAGTATTCGCTCACCATTCAGAGTCACAGTGGTGATGTGGACTTTTGAGTTGGCACCTTGTCACCCCAATCATCCAAGCATAAGGTTCACATTTTTTTTTTTTCCATTAGAGAGGTCCCCTTGGATTCCACAGCCATTCATTTTCATCTCCCTGTTAGCTTCCTCTCAGGTAGCTTCGTGTAGCCTGCCTTAAAAAGAAGAGTAGGGACAGAGCCTGGAGGAGAGAGGAAGGGATTGCGAAGGTGGCAGAGAAACAAAGTCTTAATTAGGAGGTTCCACCGTCATTTGGGACTTGGGTCCTTTTGTGAGCTGATTGCTGAGATGGTGGAGACCCGGGAGGAGAAGTTGTAATGGGGTGTAAAATAGTGTGGCACTTAGTGGTGGTGGTGGTGGTGATGGTGGTGTGAGGATCGTCAGCAGCTACAGCCCCTGGGGACTTTTAGAAATGCAGAATGTTGGGCTCTGCCCCAGACTGGCTGAGTGTTTTCATTTTAGCAAGATTTCCAGGTGATTCTGTGCACATGGAAGTTTGAGAAGCATGAAGTTGGTGATTAAGTGGCTCAGTGCAAGGGTCTTTGGAGTCTGATAGACCTGGGATTGGAACCTGGTTTGACCATTTAGTAGCTCTGTGAGCTTGCGTAAATTATTTAACTTCTCTGTGCCTCAGTTTCTCATATGCAGAATAGGGGAACTCTTAACTCTGTAGGGCAGTTGGGGGAGAATAAATGAAATATTGGTGCATTTTGCAATCGATGGTGCCTTAGATTTAATGAAATTTAGTAATGTCTGTAACATACCATTTACTGAGCCTGGCACAAAGTAAATAATAAATGTTACTAATAATTAAGTTAGATTTATAGGAATAAAGAGCCTCTCTCTCTTTTCTCTCTCACTGAGTGTATTTATCTGCAATTTTATAAACGTATAGTCAGTGTGTATATATTTTTGGTGTTTTGCTTAGCATTATTTAATAGTAATAGTTGCAGCGGCAGTTAACAAATATAGCACTTATTAATGTGCCAGGCACTATTTTAAGTACTTTATATATAAATTCTTTCAGTCCTTAGAACAACGATGTGAGATATGTATTATTATCTCTATTTTCAGGATCAGGAAACAGAACAGAGAGGTCGACTTGCCCAAGATCACACAGCCAGTAAATTGAAGAGCCAAGATTTGAATTGAGGCAGTCTGATTCTAGCATCCATGCTCTCTATTTTCATGTATTGCTATTGTCCTCAAATTTAGTGGTGTAGTGAATATCAAAAGACTTGGGTTGGTTACCTGACTCTGCCACTAGCTTATTTGTGACCTTGGTCAGGTCACTTTACTTCTCTAGGCCGATTTCCATGCTATAAAAATGGGAGACTTAGAATTTATAAGGTCTCTTCATTGATTCATTTGGCACATAGTTATTAAAATAGAAAGTTTGGTAGAAAATCATATCTAGGGAATTGGTTCAAAAGTTCTTGTTCAAGCAGGTTGGTGTATTTAAGAACAGGGGGTTTGAATCGGCTCAGCTACTTCCTGGCTGTATGGTGTTGGGCAACGTAACCTTTCAGACATCGATTTCTTCATTAGTAATGGGAAGAATAGTCCATACCTTGCGGGGATGTTGTGAAGTGTGAATAAGATCATGTGGATCAACACCTTGCATATGTGAGCCATACAGTAGATAATCAATGTGCATGAGCTTTCTTTCCTTCTGTCCGTTCATCCAGGCGTGATTGGGAAGCAAATATGCCAGGTTCAGAGTAAGAATCTATCTTGATCCTAATGTGTTTTTTCCATAATGATATTCTCACTGTTGGGAGATGAGAAATAGTAGAGAAAGAAGTGTACATATAGCCAGGTCCTGTCATTTAAAAATAACCTACGTTTTGATTTAAAAAAAAAAAAAAGATTTATTTATTTATTTGAGAGAGAGCAAGAGCGAGAGAGAGAGCGCACCCGTGAGCAGGGGCAGGGGCAGAGGAAGAGGGAGAAGGAGAGAAGCAGACCCCTGGCTGAGTGTGGAGTCTGATGCAGGGTCGATCTCATGATCCTGAGATCATGACCTGATCTGAAATCAAGAGTCGGCTGCTTAACCAACTGAGCCACCCAGGCGCCCCACCCACATTTTGATTTTAAATTAAGATTCCCTTTAAGAATATATAGTTTATGATAGGATAAATATCAATTAAAAAACATGGTATATTACTTTCCTGGGGCTTCATGACAAAGTACCACAATCTGGTGGGGCTTAAACAACAGAAATGTATTGTCTTATAGTTCTGGAGGCCAGCAGTCTGAAATCAAGCTGTCAGCAGGGTTAATTCCTTCTGAGGACTGTGGGGGAGAATCTGTTCAGGCCTCTCTCCTAGCTTCTGGTCGCTTCAGAAGTTCCTTAGCTTGTAGATGGCATTCTCTCTCTCTGCTTTCACATCATTTGTATGTGCCTCTCTGTCCAAATTTTCCCCTTTTATAAGAACACCTGTCTGATACTGGGTTGGAGTACATCCTAATGACCTCATTTGAGCTTGATCATTTGTAAAGGCTCTATTTCCAGATAAAGTCACATTCACAGGTACTGGGGGTTAGGACTTCAACATCTTTTTGGGGACACAATTCAACCTATAACAGAAGGTTTAGCTACTTTCTAACCTAGAGAGAGGAGCATATATGAAATTAGCTTTTGCTGGTCTCTTAAGACTTATTTCTAAGATTCTCTCAGTAGGGACTCATGAAGAACTCAGATTTAACCCTGCTCCTGCTAATTCTGCTCTCTGGTTTGGCTGTATTTAAGAAAGAGCTGAGATGAACCTGGTTTTGTGGCTTCCATGGGTGATGTTTCACTTTTATGGGCTGAATGGATTAATAATAGTAATAGAAATAATAATAATAGGGGTGCCTGGATGGCTCAGTTGGTTAAGCATCTGCCTTTGGCTCAGGTCATGGACATCTTGGGGCCCTGGGATCGAGCCCCATGTGTGGCTCCCTGCTCAGTAGAGAGTCTGCTTCTCCCTCTGCCCCTTACTCCCAGACTCGTGCTCTCTCTCAAATAAATGAAATCTTAAAAAAAAAAAGAAAAAAAAAATAGTTCCCATTAGTTGAGTTTTTACTGTGTGCCAGGGACTATGTTAAGCACTTTATATACATTATGCCATTTAATTTGCAAAATGGCCCCGTGAAGTAGGTATTACCATTTTTTTACGGAAGGGAAGAGTGGGGCTCAGCCAGTGAAATAACTTGCCCAAGGTCACACCTAGTAAACGGTAGAGCAGACATTTAAATCGAGCTCTGTGGGACTACAGAGCTCCAGCTGTTAACCATGATCTTATACTTTGCCTTCATTTCCTTGAATAGAACTGTCTGGCCCAAGTCTCTTTCTTTTCTCTAAAAACTCCTGGTTCTGGATGCATGCCGACTGAAGGGGTCAGGGAAGTGACCTTTACTTGCATTCTTGTGAGCTCTTACTGTTTGCGAGTGGGAAAGGGAGTGTGACTTCAGCTTGCACTTTTTACCTAGTAGTTTAAGACTTGTCAAGGGGCCCTGGTCAGGTATGGGACATTGGGAGTTCCTTTAAAACACAAATAGTGTCCTAGAACCGAAGAGGAAAAAACACAGTTCGACTATGTTTATCTAATCTCTTTATTATTACTACAGAATTACACATGCTCATTATAATAAATTTAAGCAGTACAAAGGAAAAGGTAAACGTTCTCTTTTCTAGTCTTTTTCTCTACTTTGTCCCACTGGTCAGGGTAACCAGTGTTCCAGGCTTGTTTAGTCTGTATTCTTCCAGCTTTTCCCTTACCAGGCTTATTTCGGAACTGCCCCCTTCCTTCCTTTACTCTTTCGTATTGGTCACGTCTCCTCTTGTCTCATAGCCTTACCTCTTATTTATTTTTATTGCCGTGCATCCGGCTTACTTTGGGGCCTCCATTTGGTACTTATGATTTATGCCATTGCCAGAGCTGCCCCCTCTTCTGAAGAGTCTTTCCCCGTCTCTCCCAGTGAAATCCACCTATTTGTGGAGTTCAGCTCCAGTCCTGCCTTTCCCAATTAATCCTTTGTAAGCCATACTAACCTGAGATCACTCATTCTGCTTCTGAACTCATAGCATTAACTTAGACCGCTCATTTGCCCGTTGACGGTGTAATGCTGTATATCGTCATTGGTATTTTATTATTTGCATTTTAACTTCCCACATTTTTGTCCAATTAGATGTGCTCCTGGGACTCATATATTATGATTTATTCTTTCTACTCCACATTTTGCGTAGCACAGTGCCCTGCATTTTGGAAGTATTCACGAGATGTTTGATGTGATTAGATTTTCTTAATACTTACTTAACACCCTTTTAAACATTGGGTGCTCAGAGCCGGAAGGCTGAGGGAACACTTAACTAATGACATCATCTTTCCTGCCTGTCAGGATGGGGCGTATGCCACCAAGAGGAGTGTCGGCACATGAAATACTTGTGCGACAGATTCTATTTCCTCCTCTAATAAATGGGATTAAGACTCCACATTGGGGAAAAGAGATAGTGAGTGTAGGAGGAGGACTGAAAAAGGGATGGAAGGAAGGACGCTACATCCTTCGACATAGGGATTTGGCTTTATTAAAAATATAAATCAAAGGATGATGTAATGCTGAGAGAAACTTCTTGGAACCAGTAGGCTGATTAGACAAACCAGCTTCTCTGGTGCAAACCAGTTATTAATTGCTATTTATTTTCTTTGCAATAAAACTGTACCACCCAGCTACTTGCTTTCTCATTAAGGTGAGTCTGGAGAAAGGGCTTAGTTTAGGATTAGGAAATCCAAGAGAGATGTAGGATAGTCAGAGCAGGTTAAGGGATGGGAATATTCCTTTCTCTCGTTTGTCTTATCAGCCCTACACTTTACTGGTTGCCAAGATCCCCTTGCATTTACTAGTAGGGGTTGCTACTGGAATGGTGTAAAACCTCGTATTTCCACCCCTACCACTTCCTTTAGCCCCATCTTGTTTTCTTCCTTCATCTGATTCCCTCCTACCACACATGCTAGATTAGTCCTCTTTCCCATCTCTGAGGCCCAGGTGTGCCCTGGACCACCCTGCCATGAGCTGTCCAGATCTCAAATGTAATTTGTCTATCTTCCACTCCTCTGCCTTTCCCAAATAGTAGGAAGGTGGAGAAAAGCAAATGGAGTGTGATTGGTTGAAGTCTTCTGTGGCTTAGAGGGCAGTATGTTTTGATTGCTGGATTTAAGGGTCTTGGGGTCTCCTAATATGAAGACCTATTCTCTTGTTCATGGAAAGGCATCACTCCATTCTTCATTCTTTTACTCTGAGTGTGTTCTCCCAGAGACAGATTTGTATTGGGGGGTTGCTACCTGTCCCTGAATGGGAAAAGACCACTCTTTGACTTGACTTTTTTTGTTTTTATCTGTTACAGGATACTGCATTATCATAAGATGAGAATTAATGGTATTTTGAACAGACTATGACTATAGCCAAGACCCTAATACGTTTATAATGATTGGGCTTTGGGTTTTAAAAACACCCTTTTTATTATTTTATTTTTATTTTTATTTATTTATTTGAGAGAGAGAGAGAGAGAGAAACAGCATGAGAGGGGATAGGGTCAGAGGGAGAAGCAGGCTCCCCGCTGAGCCGGGAGCCCGATGTGGGACTCGATCCCAGGACTCCGGGATCATGACCTGAGCCGAAGGCAGTCACTTAACCAACTGAGCCACCCAGGTGCCCTAAAAACACCCTTTTTAAAGTACACTGTTTTAGGTTAGATGCCTCCCTGCTTTCTTTGGGATGATTTAGCTGCAGACTAATCTAGAGTGAATAACAATGCTAAATGATGGGGCGCCTGGGTGGCTCAGTCCTTAAGCGTCTGTCTTCGGCTCAGGTCATGATCCCAGGGTTCTGGATCGAGCCCCGCATCGGGCTCCCTGCTGGGCGGGAAGCCTGCTTCTCCCTCTCCCACTCCCCCTGCTGT
Source organism: Phoca vitulina (assembly GCF_004348235.1). Taxonomy (NCBI): domain Eukaryota; kingdom Metazoa; phylum Chordata; class Mammalia; order Carnivora; family Phocidae; genus Phoca; species Phoca vitulina. The sequence goes on along the minus strand of NW_022589705.1, from coordinate 71,256,227 downwards.
GTTCCTTCTCTAGCTTTGTCTCTCTCTGTCAAATAAATAAATAAAATTCTTTAAAAAAAATGCTAAATGACTTTTTGTAGATCATTAAATATTGTGACGTTACGTGAGACTGTCTTGGTGGGGAGAGTTTTGGTCCATGGGAATAATGTGGGTTGTGGTGTCTTCTTTCTCTCCACGTCTTCTTCTACGCGTCCCATTCTCTGGCTCTGGAAGGGATGGACAAGGTGGCGGGGGCAGATTTAGGACACTCATCACATTGTTCAGGTCCTTTCCTGGGTGCGGTTCTGCAGAGCTTCCTCCAAGAGCTGACTCGAGAGTTCTCTTCCATTGTGGTGGTGGTCTTGTTTTTACATGTTGTACCAATTTACAGCCTTGGCATTTTGGGTAGCATCATTTGGAGGTGTTAAGTTGGGAAGGAGGAAAACAGAAATGTTTTCAGAAGTTTCTTGAGAGAAAGTTTCCATTCACTGGCACACCAAGTCTCCCTAGATGCTCTGGCTGGAGAGCTAACGAATTGTAAGCATATACTCTTCCTTTTTGTTGTCACCAATTCTTCTGAATAACAGTTATTCGTTTGTCTGTCCTCCATGAAACTGAGCATTTTGAAAGCTGGGATGGAGTCTTATTCATCTTTTTGTCCCTAATGTTTAACACAGCGCCCAACTCAAAGTGCTTATAAATGAATGTCAAGTTGAATAGTGGAGGGAAACTTTAAATGCATTGACTGCAGGCAGATGGATGCCTGGCATACTGAGTTGGGAGACATTAGTAGAGAGTAGAGATGGATAAAGAAAAGAATTTTTGTGGATAGGACACAGAGAATTTTTATTGCCTAAGAATTTCTCGAGAAATACTTGTTTTGCAGTTTTCCTTTATGTGGGAAAGCATTTAGAAGTTGTGAGTGTTAGTTTCATCTGACTAGCTAATGACCTTGGGCAAGGCTTCTAGTCACTGACCTTTGTAGCAGGGACTACAGATACCTACTTGCCTTTGCTTCCCCAGGGAGGGATTCAGCAAAGGGTGGGGCCCGGGATGAGACTGGGAGTGGGGAAAGAAAGCTTTGGCCCCTCCTGGCCAGGCACTGTAGAAATATAAAGCTGTTATTACGATGGTTGTTGTTGCAAACAGGAAAGTCTCAGACTCTTGTCTGGTGTGTATCCCACACCCAGCCAACAACCTCAGATTGGGTGGATGCAGACTTGAATGTTGGGGTCACCTGTGGCTGTTGGCAAATGCCCCTTGTGGTTTCTTGGAGTCCTGTGCAAACATTACTTTTTGGCTCTTTTCCTTCTGTCCAACAGCAAAAAGTAGGAAGTTTGTGGAGATGTGCTTTTGTTTAGCATTTGAGCATGAGGTGCTTTCATTTTCCACATTTAATTATTAAATATCTAAACTGGTGAAGATCTATAACAAGATAGGCCAGGTTTGGACATTCTTACGTAGGGAGTGACTGAAGCCTGAAGGAAACTAGGCTTTGCACAACCCCCTGCCTTGAGAAGGGAGCAGTTGCTTCCCTGGGAGAGGCTTGGATCCTGATCAGCTGATTTCCTGTCTCTACAGGGATGTGATTCCTCCCCCTTCCTTCTGGAAGAAGTGGATATTTTCTCATTTCCTGTTTGATAGCATATTTTCTGAGTACCAGGAGACACTTGCTGACTATAAATCAGTTGGGGTGTGGGGTGGGAGGGAGGCTGCTTTTGTTTTCAGCAGAGTGAGTGGCTTTTGTTTGAGGAATTCAAAGCATATACATGAAACCCAAGCTTCCTTGTCCCCCCTGGTAGACACACAAGACCTAAAGGGTTTGTTTTGAATCCCTGTCCTACCTGACCTGTGGTGGTGGAGTCTCATCTCCCACTTGGCTCAGAAAAGCTTCACCCTCATGGCGACCTAGCTGCGGATTCCACATCCACATCCTCTGCTCAGCCCTTTTGGTGCCTGGATCTACTGGGGAGCTACTCTTAGTCCCTGGTGGAAGTGACCCCACCCTTGGAATGGAACCTGGCAGGATGCCCCTTTGAGTCCTGACTGACACGGGCTGGAGATTTCCTGTCATCTGTCCTTAGGAGCGGACCCTCTAGCTTCCTCTCTAGCCGGGTGGGAGCTGGTTGTTAACGAGCAGCGCCACCTGTGGACCTGCACAGCCCCTCTGTGTTCCTAACCGGGAGCTACCGGCCAGTCCGGACTGGCCTGTTCCTGATCCATCTGGAGTGAGAGCGGAGGACTAGAGGAGAGGACTGCGGAGGAAGCCATCACAATCCACTTTGCTTGTGGCAGAGCTCTGCTTAGCGTTTGGGAAGCTGGAATTTAATTTGCAACATACTAATTCTTAGGGGTTTTTTGGTTGTTTTTTTTTTTTTTTTTTTTTTTTGGACCTTGGAGAAGTCCTTAAAAATTCTTACAAAATAGGACATTCCTTGGTAGGTTATGAGAAATGTCATTTTTAGGTTCTGTGGTAACACAAACAGCTTTTGCTAGTTTGCCAGGGTTTTACATGGCTGGGTAATTGGTATGTTTAAAGTTCTTGGAGATCATTAGAGGAAGAACAGCCTTACAAATAGAATCAGAGAGCACGTGCCTAACTTTTAACAGTAAATTCTTCCTCTTGTTGCGGACCATGTGCCCTTTCTCCTTGCTACAGGGACTTTCTGGTTTGGGGCTATTTTACAGTATCAGATAAATTTCTCCTGTGGGGTGGAAAGCAGCATCTTGCAGTGAAAAGGATGTAGGTGTTAGAATCATGGTTCTGCTACATACTAGCTTTGTGACCTTGGACAGTCACTTAACCTGTCTGAGCTGTGAGTGCTTTTTCTATTTCATTAGCAGATGTTGGTGATAGTAACTATCTTGCAGGGCTTTTGTAAAGGTGAAATGAATGAATGCATGTAAAGCTCGTTGGTTGGTACATAGGGGGTATATAATTGGAATTTTTAGTAGAAAGAGTCGTAACAACAAAGTATACATAAGATAAAATTTACCTCTTTAACCATTTTTTTTTAAAGATTTATCTATGAAAGAGAGTGTGTGTGCGCACGCAGGGGGGGAAGAGGGAGAGGGAGAGAGAGTCCCAAGGGGACTCTGCACTAAGCACAGAGCCCGACTTGGGGCTCGATCCCATGATCCCTGAGATCATGACCTGAGCCAAAACCAAGAGTCAGTCGCCTGAATGAGCCACCCAGGTGCCCCCTCTTTAGCCATTTTTAAGTGTACAGTTCAGTGGCATTAAGTACATTCACACTATTGTGCAACCATCACCACCGTCCATCTCCAGAACTTTGTCTTCTGAACTTAAATTCCATACCCATTAAACAGTAACTCCTCATCTCCCCCACCCCCACCAGCCCCTGGCAAACACCATTCTACTTTCTGTCTCTATGAATTTGACTACTCTAGGTACTTCATGGAAGTGGAATTGCTTATACTCTTGTGACTGACTTATTTCACTGAGCATAATGTCTTCAAGGTTCATCTGTGTTGTAGTGTCAGAATTTTATTCCTTTTTAAGGCTGAATAATCCTTTGTATGTATATACCACATTTTGTTTATTCATTCATTCACTGATGGACATTTGGGTTGCTAACAATGTGATTATTTTTTTTTTTTTTAAGATTTTATTTATTTATTTGACAGAGAGAGAGAGAGCGAGAGCAGGAACACAAGCAGGGGGAGTGGGAGAGGGAGAAGCAGGCTTCCGGCAGAGCAGGGAGCCCGATGTGGGACTCGATCCCAGGACCTTGGGATCATGACCTGAGCCGAAGGCAGATGCTTAATGACTGAGCCACCCAGGCGCCCAATGTGATTATTTTCGATATTACTATTGTTGGATTGATTCCCTGCAGTTAAAGGTCCAAAGCTGGGGGGAAGAGGATGAAGTGAAGGAAGATAATCATTGTTTTTGTGTTGACTTCATCTCTCTGGGCTTTGGTTACGGGACCTATTTTGATAGGAGTCTGATGGATGATGGAGCCTGTTGTGATAGGAGCCTGGCATATGATGGACCCACTGGAGCCCATACAGAGGGTCCAGGCATGGCAGAACTCTAGGGGGGAAAAATTGCTTCCTGGTCTAATTTCTCCCAAGGACAGAGTGCTTTGCAGTGCCTGTGGCTTACCAGCCTTGCCTGCGTCCCTCTCTCCTCTGCTCTTATTATGAATGGGATTCTTGCTGGTGGAACATACCTAGACTCTTAGTTTGTTGTTGTTGTTTTTAAAGATTTTATTTTTAAGTAATCTCTACACCCAACTTGGGGCTTGAACTTACAACCCTGCGATCCAGAGTCACATGTCCTACTCACCGAGCCAGCCAGGTGCCCCTAGACTCTTAGTTTGTGTTACCTAGGTCAGGGGCTGAGGAGGAGTTGCTGTACCATGGGGTGGTGAGCACAATGAACGATTAGCCGTATACCAGCCTGGCTTGCTAGGGTACAGGTTGCAGGATATATATACACATGTATGTGGTATGTGTGTTTATATGCACATGTGTATCCACACACATATCCTGTCATTGACAGTTGGCACAACATAGAAGCTACATGTTCTCCTCTGGCTTCCCCTCAACCCAGCCCACCACCAGAATGTATACACTGGCAACAGGGGGGGTCCCAGGATGATGGGAGAGATTTTCTAGGGAATTGAAGCGTAAAGAACCTTAGTAGGTGGGTCTTGATAGTTCAGGCTCTTGCAGTTTCAAACAAAATTCTGAAGAGAGTGTGACTTCTTCGCCCCACACCAGACCTGGGTTAGACCTCTATACGCCTGAGAGCCCAGGCTTCTGTATCCTGTGCTTATGCTGGACACAGGAGATGGAGGTTGAGATTGAGAAGGAGAGACTGCCCCTCCAAACTCCTGGATACCTATAATGTGGACTCTCCTGTTTGCTTATAGGGCTAATGGGGGGTTTGTACTGATTTGTCTCCAGTCCCTTCTCTCTATGCTTAAGAGGACTGCAGTGTCACTGAGGTTTTTTGCCCCATTGTATCATGGATACAGGGACACATCCCTCCAGTGTGCTCCCCCACCCAGACTGGCCTAGCTTCATATTTCCTGCTTTATACTTCCAATGCCTAGATACCAGTTATCTTTCAAAAGCTATTCAGGATGATTTTATGTTGTCAACATAATGAATACATTAATTCTAAAATAAGTTAATAAAGATTACATTTAGTAATATTCAGTTATGGTTGTATAAATATATGTGACTAAAGAATTATGTTTGTGCTTTGTGAAGGCTACTACAGGAGAGGATATGAAAATGAATGTAAAAAAAAATAATCTAAAATTAGAGAAACATAGGTTAAATACAAAGGACAGTAGGGGGCACTTGTATGACAGCGGAGTAAAGACATGCACAAGAGTGTTCAGTTTGATTTTTGAGCTTTAACGTGTTTCTTGGAAAGTTAATATTTTTTCCTTATGCAGTTTTCTTTTTTCCCCCTTATGCGGTTTTCTTTATACAAAACTGACAGTTGGATTTTAAACATAAAAATATTTGGCATATTCAACAAGTTATATTTACTCTGTCAACTAAAAATGGACTTTGTTCAAATTTGTTAAAATTTATTTTCTTACTTTCAGATACTCTTCGGCAAGCAAAAATTACTAGATTAAATATTACTTCATTTGACAATATCAACATACAAATCTTTAAAAATTTGTCTGAAACAATCTATTGGAAGCCTCAATTTCTGTATCGGCAAATTCTTACTACACTAGATTATGTACGAGCCGTCACTCAAGGATCTTGTTGAAATAATTTCTTGTACAAAAACAATGAGTGAAAACAAACAAAAACCAAAACAGAACAAATGTACTTCATATTGTGTGTGAATAGAGGTACCAACAAACACTTGAAAAATGGCTAAGAGGTTTGAACCCTTTCCACTTCATTTTATAACTGGTGTTAGATGAACATAGCTTTCTCTTATTTGAATAATGTCGTCAAAATGTCCTAAAGGCCAAAACAATTAGTTGTGAGTGAGTGATCCCTCTCCTGAATTCCCTATGAGCAGCTTTGATGAGGAATAACAGTATCACTTTCAAATTGGCCCATACACAAACTACATAGTTAAAGGTATTCCTTTTTCCACACATATGATATAGTTGGCTCTTAATCAACCCATGAAAATGGAGCAGAGAGCGTGAATACTTCAGACTCGCAGATAAATCCTAAAACTAATTTTAACCAACTGTTCTATCATTACTCCTACTTGAATTACCAAAGATGTTTATAAGGGGAACAAATGAACATATTTTCCCCCCTTTGTTTATTCTTTACCTCCCTTTTAAATGTTCTCACCCATTATTCTTTACATTCCAGCAAAATGAACTGGTGCCCTTCCTATATGTGCCCTGAGTTTTCCTGCTTCTGTGCCTTTGCTCAGGCTGTTTCCTCTGCTTGGATTTTCCTTTCATTTCTACATCTTATTTGTCCTTCCACATCCATCTCAAACATCACTGTTTTTGGTGCAACATTTTCCTAATCCCTTCAGGTAGAAGTCCTATCATCTTTCTGAACCTACATAATATTATTGAAAGAAGTTCACTTAAAAGTAATAGTAATAACAACTGACAACTAACATTCATATAGCCTTTTACAAAATGCTATTCATGTATATTAGCTCTTTTGAGCTTCATGTACAGTTTATGCCTTCTGCTTTACAGTTGAGGAAACTGAGGCTCAGGGAGGTTAAGTGACTTACTTACCTGAGGTCACATGCAGCTGGAACTGAATATAAATCTTATGACCTCAAACCCCATGTTCATTCTACCAAACAATGCTATCTTTTGATTCTTATCTCTTGCTACTGTGTGTTATAGTTACTTGTGAAAACGTCTTATCTGGTGCATTACTTTGTGTTGTCCTTGTTCTCTGTGACCCTTATGTCCCATAGCACAGAGTATTGCGTATAATAAGCCATCAGTAAACGTTTGAAAGGCTGATGATGAGTCAAGGAGATGTTGGTGAATGCATTTACCTAGCACAGTGCCTGGCACGTAGATGCCTAATACTTGGTTGGATTTAATTGTAACATGGATCAAAGACTGTAGTTAATCAGCACTTATATGGCATTTACTAAGTGCCAGACCCTTTTATAAATGCTTTGCATGATATTAAGTCATTTCATCCTCTCAACAACTAAATGAGGTAGGTACTGTTTTTATTTACATTTTACACTCTGATGAAACTGAGGGACAGGAAGGCTAAGTGACTTGCCCAAGGCCACACAGGTGGGAAGCAACAGAGCTGGGTTTCACACTGACAGGCAGTTGGCCCTAGAATCCTCATGCACTCCTAATCATTATGCCAGAATCCGTTGTTTAGAGTATTTGTGCACCATGCAGTTCCTCCTGGACTCCTTCCTGTCTGGGGTGTGCGCACACAGAGAAAAGCAGAAGCCGTGAATGTAGTGTAGAGCAGTGGCTCGCCCGGGAGGGCTGGTTCAGACACAGACTGCTGGGCCCCACCCCCAGTTTCTGATTTCAGTAAGTCTGGGGTGGGGCTTGAGAATTTCTAATTTCTTTTTTTTAGATTTTATTTATTTATTTGAGAGAGAGAAAGCACGAGAGAGGGGAGGGTCAGAGGGAGAAGCAGACTCCCCGCTAAGCAGGGAGCCCGATGAAGGATTCAATCCTGGGACTCCAGGAGCATGACCGAGCCGAAGGCAGACGCTTAACCAACTGAGCCACCCAGGCACCCAAGCATTTCTAACGTCTAACACGTTCCCAGGAGATGCTGCTGCTGCTGGTCTGGGACCACTTGTGTAGAGTATAAGGGTTAAGGGGCGCCTGGGTGGCTCAGTCGTTAAGCGTCTGCCTTCGGCTCAGGTCATGATCCCAGGGTCCTGGGATCGAGCCCCGCATCGGGCTCCCTGCTCTGCGGGGAGCCTGCTTCTCCCTCTCCCCCTGCTTGTGTTTCCTCTCTCGCTGGTCTCTCTCTGTCAAATAAATAAATAAAACCTTTTAAAAAAAAAAAAAAAAAAATAGAGTATAAGGGTTAAGAGCATGGACTCTGGAGCTAAGCTACCAGGGTTTGAATCTCAGCTCTGCCATTTACTGTGAGCCTGGGGCAAGTTCTTAAGCCTTTCTGTGCTTCAGTCCTCATCTATAAAGTGACCATGTTGATAGTACCTACATCATACGGACTGAATGAAATAATACATGTAAAGTGTTTAGAATGGTTATTGGCTCACAGTAAACGTGCAGTGTTAAATACAGTAATGGTGGTAAGACATGGTTCCTTCCTTCGTAGATTTTACAGTCTAGTTACAAAGACTAGACTTAAATTGAATAGATAATAAAAAATAGTGTGAGATTAGATTATTAGTTCTGACCCTAAAGTCCCTTAGAGGTGAAGTGTGTGTATGTTGTGGGGCAGGAGAGGCAGTGGGGGTCAGGAGGAGGAGAGGTACATGGGGCTAGTAGATGATAGAAAGTTCTATAACCAGAATTTGGAAAGATTGGGGTTGTCAGTGGTTTTTGGTTTTACAACCAGAGAATTGAAGGGATTGAGAGAGAGAGAAAGAGGAAGAGAGAAAGAGAAACAGAGAAGGGGATGGGGGAAGAGAGAGAGAGATGCCTGCACTGTGTTTGCCAGAGATAACCAACTCCTTTTCTCATTCCTCTTTCATAGAGCTGGCAGCTGGTCTGATGGTGAAGTTCCCTCCTGGCAGTTTGCTCTTTGTGGAGAACAATAGCTAAGGAAGTGGTCTGCCACTGGCTTCTGAAGCTGGGCTCTGCAGCCTTGATCCTCCACAGCTGATTCACATACTTTTGATTCTTGCTGAGAAGGGCAGTTGTTAGGTTTGGGAGTTTTCAGATTCCAGAGCCAGCTGGACAGCTGACCCTCTGGTAGCTATTTCCCAAACTACCAGCCCTCTGTCGCCTCATTTCCCTGGGCCCCTTCTTTTTGACTTTGAAGCAATATCCTATATTTAGTAAACTAGCCAGCTAGAGGTTGGAGGAGGTTTGAGGGGGATGTCTCTCCCACCTTAGAATTCTGGGTGGATGGAGTATTTGGACCCAGGAACATGATGTGTCCTGTTAAAAAAAACTTTAACCCTTTCTTCATCAGCAGCCATGTTCAAAGGTCAGCTTACAGTGCTAAGAATGTACCTCTAGCTCATGGGCAAGGAGCAGTGTTTATTTTTGGGTGTCCTGAAGAAAATATTTGGGAAAGGAGTAGGGAGAAGTTCAGACAGCTCCATTTATGGTTGAGCAATGCTTGGTATTCTACAGAAGGGACCGTATGGACGGTGGGGAAGAGTTTAGCATTCTGATTGTTCACCTCTTGCTCCCTCCATTCAGGGATGATTAGGGACACCTCATTAGCCATCAGAGCAGGACAAGTATTTCTTGGACTCACATGAACCTCGGCCCCACATCCTGGGCATCTTCTGCTTTCCCAGCCTGCTGAATCACCACCTAGGAATGGCAGGAGCCAGGCTGCTGCCTGGAGCACCTGGAGCGCTCTCGGTATGATGCACTGTTGACTGGTCTTGGTCTCCTAGACACGGCTTGGGCCTCTCCAGGCCTGTTGGAGTGATAGGCTGGGTCTTAGCCCCCCCTCCAGCTTGTTCCACAAGGCGTTGACCTACTTTTCAAAGACAATTAAGTGTTTGTGAGCAAAAGAAGGCAGTGACCCAAGTGAAGGTGAACCAGAGCTGCATTAAACAAACATTTGCAGTTACTTTTTTTTGTCTCACACAGCAGGGTCCATCTCAGTGCAAATGGAACAGCCAGCCAGGCTGATGTGGGGGCCAAATTCCAGATGCTTATCCGGATAGCCTCCCTCGAAATCTCAATCCGTCCATTGGTGTACTTTAATATAAGAAATTACCTTTTGTGATCATTGACCCCTTTGTTTTTGGGTGAAGGGAGAAGGTTTGGAAGGAACCTGGGGCGTTCAGAGTGAATCGGCATTATAAACCGGCAGCCCTTTTTGGTGGCAATGTCCTGGCTCACCCTCTGAGAGGATTCGAGTCTCTTTCTTTTTGTATAGGCTGGGCTAAGAGGCTGCATGGGAGCCTAAACATTTAGGGAGTGAGTGAGTAGCTTGTTGAGGTTTTCCTGTCCTATGAGACAAGAGTTAGATCCAGACTTTACAGTGAAACAGTGTGAACTCACTTTCCCACCTCAGTCCTAGATGTCACCTAGCAAACCCCACTCCTGCCTCCCTATTGAATATGATTATGCTTGACTTGTTACCTTACTGTTGTCCTTTAGCACTGGGGGAAGGATCCAGGGCCCTGAGAAGGGCTGTGACTCCTGTCCTACATCAGCTGGCTCCAGGACCCTGAGGGAATTGCTAAACCAGCAATTAGGCAGTTTCTTAAACTTTTATTTTTAGCAACTCCACACACATGACAATTCCTATAATCTCCCAGTCAATAAAAATAAGTTACTGATAATGCACCCAGAGATCCAGATCAAATCTTAAAGTTCAGGAAGGAAGAAGTTTAGGACTCAGTCCTTCCACTCTCTCATTGGAACTCTGTCTAACAGCCTTTGAAGTGAGAGCCCATCTGAAGATCTAGGTTACATATCAGAGCATGGCTCGGAAGTCAGCATGGCATCAATTTGGGTCATGTAAATGGCTAAGTTTCTAGGGGAAGAGTATTTGAGGTGACCTGAAATTGCTCCCTTCCTCCTAGAAATCCGAGTCTGGTCACAAGCTCCTTTCTTCTGCTTCTGTTCCTTTATGCTTACGAAGCATGGTCTCTGCCTGTTTTCCAGTCTCTCAGCCTCTGAATGGTGTCATGGCCTTCCCCACCTCTGTCCTATAGACAACACCTGTCCTGACATTTCCAAGTCTCTTACTGCCACACCTTACTTTCCTTTCCCCAAAGCTGGACCCATGTTCATTTTCTCCACTGAGCTGCCAAGTTCTGCTGCATAGCATTGTGCTGACTGATTCCTTTACAAATTTACAAGCTCCAGCCACAGCTTGACTCTGAACCCTGCCCTGAAGTTTCTCTTCTCTCCTGGTTGACTTCTGCTCCTTGTCCCTACAGCAGCTATCCCAAACTTTCCCATCTCCTGAGACTGCTGCTCCACCCCCCACCCTCCCCAACCCCCCGGTAACTCTCAACAAGTCATGTAGCCTTGCACTTCCCATGGCTTTGCCTCTCAGTACACCTGTGATCTTCCAGTCCTCTCTGCATTCCCCCTGGGTCAGAGGCAGGCCTCTGGGCATGCACATGGTTTGTATTCTCAGTCTCTCCCCACCTAGTGACTCTTTATAAATATGTTTAGGTTTCCTCCATCCTAGGACAAAAATTCTTTTAAGCTGGTCTCTTCTTTTTCTTTCTGCCTTTGTTTGTTTGTTTTTGGAACCACTAGTCATATTGACCCCCTGTAACCTGGCTGTTGTGACCACCATCCCAACTGAAACCGCCATCACCTGTGCTGACCTGCTTGCAGAGTTCCCAAGTCTCCTTCACTTCTCCTGCTGTTTGACCTTGTCGCAGCATTTGACCCTCTTTGGACCTGTTTTCCCTGTCACTCTGTGCACTCTCCCTGGACGAGTTTCCTACTCTGGTGATTTCATTTATCAACATTGTTGGTATGTGTATGGTGATGACTCTCAAATCAAAATCTGTAAGGACTTTTCCCTGGGGTCCAGATTTGTATTTCCAAATAACTACTGTCCTTTTCCACTTCAGAGTTTGCAGAAATTCTTTTTAACATATCTCAAACCAAAGCTCATCCTCATACCCCTTCTTTCCCCTGCGCAACCAAACCCACTTCTCGTGTACCCTGTCTCCGATACCAGTATCATTCTCCACCTACTTGCCCAAGCTAGGAACTTTGGGTTTGTTTGGTTTTTGTCTTCTTCATTCTCCATCTCTCACTGGACACTAAGTTCTGCTTGTTCAAGTTCAGAAACGTCTCGACATCCATCCTTTCTCATCCATCCATCCTGGCTGGACCGACCCACTGCCCTATTTTAGATCTTCATCATCTTTGACTTACTGCCAGTGACTTTTGCGGGTCCAAAGTCATTGCACACTTAAAAGATTTTTAGATATATTTTGCAAAAGTACCCTCCATGGAGTTGTAGAATGTGGTTGAGTTTTACAAGTTATATCTTGTTGAAAACTCCAATGCTCACTGCTTTCTCTTCCTTCACAGGGTGAAGTTCAGACTTCTTAGAATGGGTACGAGTCTCAGTTTTATCCCTTGTTTATGCACTTTCCTATGCTTTAGATGTTCTTTCTACTCCATCTGCTCACAAACTCCTGTTGGTACTGTAAAGCAGTCTTCCATGCTAGCTCAAAACTAGCTAGCTTTTTATGATGTTCCGGCTTCTTTCCCCCTGCCCCAACCAGAAAAAATAGAACTTATCTCCTCATCTGAGTTCTCATGGTACTTATCTTATTTTACAGTTATCTGTTTAATCGTCTGGCTCCTTGATGCCATGAGTTTGGTGAGGGCAGACCATACCTTCTTCATCTTTGTTTCTTTGGTGTCAAACACTTGGTCGAGTTGTTGGGTTGTATATACAGATTCTGCTATCTCCACATTTGGGAAGTCTAAAAGAGCTATGCTACTGTTGAATAGTAGTTGTTGTAGAATCTCCCCTCCTCTTTTTATTTCACAAAGTATCCATGTTTACGGTATGAAAATTACAAAATAATGAAAACTATAAAATTAAAGTCACCTAGGGGTGCCTGGCTGGCTCAGTCGGTAGAGCACGACTCTTGACCTCGGGGTTTTAAGTTTGAGCCCCATGTTGGGTGTAGAGATTACTTAAAAATAAAATCTTTTTTTTTTTTTTTTAAAGATTTTTAAAAATTTATTTATTTGACAGAGACATAGCACAAGTAGGCAGAGCGGCAGGCAGAGGGAAAGGGAGAAGCAGGCTTTCTGCTGAGCAGGGAGCCCGATGCGGGGCTCGATCCCAGGACCCTGGGATCATGACCTGAGCCGAAGGCAGCTGCTTAACCGACTGAGCCACCCAGGCGCCCCTAAAAATAAAATCTTAAAAAAATAAAGTCACCTAAAATCCCATCACTTGGATAACCACCATAAACATTTTGCTATGTTTTCTTTCAGATATTTCTTCTGTGAATACATGCATGTAAATATATATTTTGCAAAAATATATTGTTTGTAACGTGTTTTCTTTATGGTGAAAATCAGTGTCAAGAAATATGTACCCATATAATAGTTTATATTGCTGTCAATATTCCAGTGCATGGGTGTACTGCACTTGAGCCAGTCCCCTATTGTTGGACTTTTAGGTAATTCTGCATTTGATGTTTTAAACAATGAGATGAATATTCTTGTACATATATCTATATTTTTTTCTTTGCACACTTGACCACATTTCTTTTGTATGAATTCCTAAAAAGGAAATTACAGGGTCAAAAGTCATTGCACACTTAAAAAAATTTTAGATACATTTTGTTAAACTGCCCTCCGCAGAAGTTGTACCACGTAGTTGAGTTTTTACACTTCCTTGAGATTTTTTTCCTCTGGTAGGTTTTATGTTGCCGTTGAAGGTTTTATGTATTGGAATGATTTAATTAAGGCTTTGTTTTAGGAAGACTGATGTTGCACCGCGTGCAACATGGATTGGGTGAGAAGGAGAGAAATCCATTCTTTGGAGGCCATTTTAGCAATTCGGGTGCCACATTACAAGGATCAGAGGGGAGAGGCCGACTGTTGAGTAAAGGAGAAGACAATGAGAGGCAGTGGGAAGAACTGATAGGACTCAATAGTGGACTAAGTAAGGGTGCCATTACTTGAAGTGGGAAGTTAAAAGGAGGTATCAATTTGGGGAGGGAAGCTGTGGAATCACTTTTAATAACCTGAGTTCTAGCTGTTGCGGCATGCTCAGGTGGAAACGCCCACAGGCAGTTGGCACGGCACAACGGCAGTCGAAGAGAGGCAGGGCTCAGTCATCTCATCCCGATACTTAAAGCCCTCCATAATAACCTTTCCAGTACCCTCTCCATCTGCCACCTCAGATCTAAGCTAGACAAGACTGTCTTCCTGGAGGGCCTTCACTCACTGTGTCTGCCGTGTGGAATCTTACCCGTTGCTCACGACCCACCTCAGAGTCCTCCAGGAAACCTTTGATCACCCCCACTGGAAGTTAGTTCCTAATTTCTTAAATGCTAAGGGTCATATTTTTTTTTCTGTATCTTTTATATTGTACTTGAATATCCCATTTGTACATGTGCAAGATTGGAAGCTCCTCGAGGTTGAGGACTGTATCATAAACTCCATTTTATCTCCCACATCATTACCGGCACATAAGTGTCCAGAAATAGTTGGTAATTTATGGAGTAAATGGAACCAGTTTTAATGTATTATTAATATATTGGATTATTATTCTGTACCTAACACTTAATAAAATGCTAACACTATGTGCATTTTCCTACTAATTTTTCTTAAATATTTAGTCACTCGTGTGACTAGGTGGAAGACAGTGCCTTAAAATAAGGAATAGAAGAGAGAAAAGCAGACTTGCTGGGGTGGAGATGAAGGGTTCAGTGTGGAACGTGCTGAGTAAAAGACACCTACAAGATATGTAAAAGTCCTCCAATACCCAGAGATAAGTGCATGGAGCTCAGGAGAGAGCTCTGACCCAGCAGTTGAATCTGTGGGTCTGAATAAGCTAAAAAAATATAGATATATGTACAAGAATATTCATCTCATTGCTTAAAACATCAAATGCAGAATTACCTAAACAAATATTTTATGGGAGGTGAAGTGGAAAAAAAGAGATGTTAAATATTTCCTCTTTCACAGCCATGTTCTTTGTTTCCTCCAAGGTTCTTAAGTGTGGTATACATCCCTGCCCTTTAGTTTCCAACCCCCTCTGCTCTCCTGAAATTGCTGTTGCCAAGGTCATTAATCACCTCCTAATTGCCAGATCCAATGGGAATTTTTCAGCCCTGGTCTTATGTGACCTTCCTATGTACTTGGCTCTATGAAACGCTCCATCCTCCTTGAAAGTTTCTCCTTCCCTAACTTATTGTTACCATATCCTCTCCTGATTTTCTTCCTTCATTTACAGGTTTATCTTCCTTTAAATAAAGGTGCTTTCTAAGGTTTTGTCTTTGGCTCTCTGCAAAGTTTTCTTGAGTGATCTTATTCAGACCCATAGATTCAGCTGCTGGGTCAGAGCTCTCTGCTGAGCTCCATGCACTTATCTCTGGGTATTAGAGGACTTCTTCTACATATCTTGTAGGTGTCTTTTACTCAGCACGTTCCACACTGAACCCTTCATCTCCACCCTGGCAAGCCTGCTTTTCTCTCTTCCATTCCTTACTTTAAGGCACCGTCTTCCACCTAGTCACACGAATGAGATATTTGGGAATCATTTGAGAATCTTACCTCACATGGTCCATCCACCCACCCCACCCTAGCTCAAATAAAATAGTGATCAAATGCCGTATAAATAATTCTACCTCAGATTGCAAACCCCTTCCTTTCTTCGCATTACCAGTGCTGCTTTTTTTGTTATGATTCTATTATTTCTTAGCATGTAACTATATAGTGTCCTAACTGGTTCCCCTCCCTTCTGTCTTGCTCTCCTCCCTTTCACAGCTGCTAGAATGCACTTTCTGAAATTAAAATCTAATTATAAAAAATAGTCACTCCCAAGCATAAATGCTTTCAATGACTTCCCATTGTCTTCAGGGTGAAATATGGTTTCTTTAGCATGGCATGCAAAGCTTTCACGCCCTGCCATCATTCTTCCAGGGTAGGGAGTACCCTACACTCTAGCCATGTCAAACTTTTTAAGTACCTTAAATGCGTTGTGCTCTCTCATGTTTCTACTTTGCTTTTTCTGTCTACAGCACTCCTGCCCCCATCAATCTAGTTCTGTCTGGTCCTAAAGTTCCAGTTGCAGCAGCATCTCCTTTGGGAAGCCTTCCCTAGGCTTCCATTTGCTTCTTTGCTTCCGTGCACCTTTACCAGCATCAGCTGCACTGTATTGCATGTTGGTGCACATGCTTGTCTCACTCACTAGATCATATACTGCTTGAGAGAAGGGACTCTGAGCTCTTTACCTCCATCCTTGGTGCTGTACAAATTTGGCATAGGGCAGGCTTGTTGGATGCATGAATGATTGAGTGAGGAGGTATGTGGTCAGTGGTAGTGCTGGGATCAGGATTTAGAATCGCCCGTCCTTGGCTTTTAAGCTCTCCTTTATTTTTTGACTAGGTAATATGTTCACGTAGTTGACTATTCAAAAGGTACGAAAAGGTGTTCAGTGAAGAATCTTCTTTCACTCCAGCCAACCTTTCCCCCTCCCTGAAGACAATCAGTATTATCAGTTTTTTTGTGCCTTCCAGAGATGATACGTGCACTTATTTATTCAACAAATATTTGTTGAGTGCCTACTATGTGCCAGGTACTAAGCTAGGCTCTGGGGATAAACAGTGAAGAAAACAGATAAAAGTCCCTGACTTTCTGGAACCTAAATTCTATATATTTTTCTTCCCTCCTTTAAAAAAAAAAAAACAACAAACCATAAATGAGAGGATGACATACCCTCTGTTTGACCTTTCTTTGTTTTACTTATTATATCTTGAAGATTAATCTGTTTCAGCTCCTAAAGACCTTCTCTTTTTTCCCCCTGCTTATTATTCCATTATGTAGATGTACTATCATTTATTTAGCCAGTTCCCTACTGATGGATGTTCTTTTGTTATTACAAAATGCTGCAGTGAAAAATCTGTTGTACACTTGTCATTTTGCATATGTATATCTATAGGAAAAATTCTTAGGTGTGCAATTGCTGGGTCAAATAGTGTATATATTTGTAAATTTGATGGATAGTCTGATCCATGACTTTAATTTTTTATTATGAATATTTCAAGCATGTAGACAAGCATAGATAACACTGTAGCAGATACACATATACGCACTACTCATTAAACAGTTGTTGACCCCTTACTGAGGTTCTGCCTATTAGGTACTTTTAGACCCTCCTTAACATTGTGATATTTTCCCACTGAATATTATCTTAGACTCAAGATACTAAGTTTCTTAAAACTCATACCCTGCCATCCTGGAGTCATCACTGTACAGTCTATCTTGGACTGTTTTTTTTTTTTTAATATAACCTCATTTTTAGGAAAAGGCAGCTTCAGAGGAAAATTCCATTATGCTATTTTTAGTGTCTAGAATCTGAGTTTCAAAAATGTTTATTTTGCCTCCTTCCTCTGCTCAAAAGCAACATAGGAATGCTACGGGAAGTTGGTGGCCTGTCGTCTTGGAGACTTGTTTTATTTGTTGGTGGAGGAGCTCAGGTGAATTGAGCCGGCAAGAGCTTTTTTCCCCCCGGGTTTGTTAGAATAACTAAATGTGGTTCTCCTTAGCGGGTACCTTTAACTGACGCGGAGTGCAGCTGTGTCCTCTGGGTCCTGATGGATTTGGTGAGAGGAGCTGTTCCTGGAGGAGGGGGAAACTGTTGATCTCTATTACACCTGGATACCTGTAGCTGTGTCAGGATGCTTTTGTTGAAATAAATGTCCTTCCCTCCCATCTCCCTGCTGGAGGTCCATAACCTTGTTCCAGTAGTAGGTGACTCTTGTCTCTGACCATTTTCTTAGTCCCCAGAATGCCTCGTGAGGCTTTTAGGTTACTTTAGGATGTTATAAACCTGGAGGGGTTCTTTAGTCTCAGGTAGAGCTAGAATCAGAGGTCATGGCAGGTACAGATTGACCTTAAGAGCAGGTATTTTTGCCTTTCCTCCCAATTGGTCAGTCCTTTTCACCCTGTTTGGTCTTGTAGTATTATATAACCACTGTAGGAAAGAGAGGACTTCTAGGATTCACCTGTTTTTCCGTGGACCACACAGCCAGAAAAAAAGGATCAAGGAGAGAGAACTGATTTGCGAGCATGTGGCCTAAAGCACAAGGCCTTTTTAAACTTGTTGCCAGACCCCAGAGTGTAAGTCTGGTCTACACAAAGTAGCTCTCCAAGCCTGGGGTGAGCACAAAATGGTCAGAGCTCCTTGGACCTTTGCTGCCAGGCCCACACGTAGTTCCCTTTAAAGCCTCTCTTGGTTTTGCCATTTCGGTTCTCTCCTTCTAAGCATAAGGTCTGACTTCTTTTGTCTTCTGTTCTTCAGCCCTGCAGAGGCAGCTCTGGCCCTGGGGACAGCTCTTTCTTCAGATGGCAAACTCATCTTCTCTCTAGCAGACCAGAGGGACAAGGTGTAATTCAACCCTTTCTCCATCAGACGCTGCTGCCCGGGGGAGACAATGAAGAAAGTGATCTTTGTTGCTCCCTGAATAGGACCATGAACCTGGCACCTGCTTTTGTTACTGGCTTCTTAAGTCACTGGAGACATTTTTGCTGTCTTCCTGGGTCAGCAGCTGCTTTGGAGTACCAGTAGCAGCTGGCCTCAAAGAAAATGGATGTATTTATATGAGGAGAGCTACCTTTCATGTCCCTAAACCTCTTGTCTTTAGGGCTGGTCTGGAGAGTGAGCAGTTGGAAGTCAGCTGTGCCTTCAGTTGGACCACCTATGACCCTCATCTTCCCTGAATCTGAGCAGACAGATTGATTCCTTTTTTGTCCTGCTCTCTGTCCCGTTAGACTCTGAGTTCTGTGTTCCCAGCACCCAGGTTGGTGCCTGGTGTGTGGTGAGTAGGCAACAAATGTATGTCGCATGAGTGGCTGGGCGAATCCCTTGAACTGGCTGTCCAGGTTTAGCTTCCCTCACCCTGACGTGGGGGTGCCTTGGGAGAAGGACCTTTGTTTTTAGAAGAAAGATTGCTTCGAAAGAATTATGGAACTTACTGATTCGTAGAGGGGTTTTGGGGACTATGTGAACTCCAAGGTAGGGCTTTTTCTCTCTTCATCAGCCTAGAACTTTCTCCTCAGTTGTAACTCTCTACCAGCAGACTTGTCCTCCTGTTTCAGGATTTATATCCTGAACCTGACTCAGGCCTTCACTCCGCCGAGGTCCTGGTGTCCCTGAGCCCACTCAAGGGCAGGGCAGCTATTCCTTTTTAACTGTCATCCTGTTACTAGAGAGCAGGCAGCCCTAACGACTACATCTCATGCACTGTCCTCTGCATTCCTGATCTTCCCGCTTTCAGTCAAGTTCCACTTCATTCCGAGGTGTCTGTGCGTTTGTCAGGGCTGTTGGAGACAGCGACGCTTTTTTCCCCCTCTGTCAGCAGCTGGCCAGAGAGTGCCTATTAGACTGCCAGATTCTGAGCCTTTCACATTGTTCGTCTTTGTCTGGAACTTAGGGGAGCATCCCTCCTGCCACCTGAGGTTTCACCTCACTCTTTGCCATGTGGGACCTATGAGGATAAAAGATGAACAGTCACAAAGAGCATGTAGAGGTATTGGACTGTGGTGCTTTGAAATGCTCTGAAATTGAGGAAAGGTCCCTGGGCTGCAAGAATACAACTGCTGGCCACCCCCCCCCCCCCGCCCGCTTCCCAAAAGCCTTGAGTTGGAACCACCCCTCACTTCATAATGCCAAACATCCTTGTTTTTGTTTAATTTTTATCTGACAAAATGTTATTAAACCATTTCAATGGTGAAACACACAGAGGAAATGACAAACTAGCATGTGTTGTCTTTTAAATGCACTTAGTTCAAGTGGCTATTTTAAAAGTCAGTTTTTCCTGCTGTGAGATTCCTGTTGTCTGGGCTGCTTTGCTCGTTCAGGTGGGAGGAGTCTCTGAATAGGATTTTATAGTGGCATTAAAGCAAGAGGACCCAGCTCTGCCCTGGCTAATTGATCATTCTTTTACATTCTTATATTCACATTGCACTGTGTTAATTGCTTTCAGATCATGACCCAGGACAGATCATAGAGATCAGTTTAGAGGTTATCTACCTGTGGTTCATTGACCCCTCTCCACTTGTAAACAACAGTTTGTATGTAGGTGAATATGTCCCTTTTTCTAGGGAGAGTATCCTTAGTTTTCATCAGATTCTCATTAGAGTTTGTGACCTAAAAAGAAAAGAATAACTAACATTTTATAGGAATTCGGGGCTCCTGCTCACGTAGCTAGTTGATGGCAAAGTTGGATCTTGAGACAGACTCTGGAATCCAGGTATTTTGACTCTACAACCCAAATTCTTTGCACTGTACTCTATTATCCATTCTCTTCCTGGAGAAATAAGTGGAATAATGCCAGGAAACAGACACACAATCTGAACTGATGTTTCATGTTTGCCTTTCTCTGTCCACGGTCTTATTTCACAGATGAGGAATCCAAGGACCTGGTCTTTTGGACTAGGTGACCTCAGAGATACAGTGATTCTCACAGTAATACATCATAGAATCTGAATTTTTGTTTGTTTTTTTACTGTTTCCCATTGCCTAATTTATGCTCTGTAAACATTAAGGTCCCTTTTAACCGTTGAATCTTGCCCATGAAATTGTTCTTTTGAGAAAAGGAAGCATATATTGTGTCCCCCTTGACTCCTAATAAATACTTAGATCTGCACACAGTGCTTGGCTACCGTGTTGGTGCTGTTGACTGACTGGTAGCATCGGAAGGCACAAAAGCTTGGGTTGGATACTTCTATTATTTAAAAATTTCCCCTCTCTATTATCTTAGCAGCTGTTAATATTATTTAGCCTGATCTTTTCAAGTGGGCACACTCTCTTTTTTGTTTTCATAGTGTTTTTCTTACATAGTTTCTTCACCTGCATCCAACCTGCATAATTGGGAGTTTTGTGGACATTATATTTGACACACTGTGAGTTCTACGCCAGGTCACTGAATGGCAGCCTTCAGGACTGGGAGAGGGGCGTCTCTCTTGTGAGGGGTTCTTCTGTGGAGTCTGACTCCGTTGGTTGCCCATGGGTTTCTAGGATGCCAAGGCTTTTATGGTAGATGAGCCAGAATACTAGAGTATGACTTTTAGACAGATTGCTTAACCTATTTTCTCACATGTAATCTAAAATTTACAGTTTTTTTTTTTTTTTTAAGATTTTATTTATTTATTTGAGAGAGAGAATGAGAGAGAGAGCGCATGAGAGGGGGGAGGGTCAGAGCGAGAAGCAGACTCCCCGCTGAGCAGGGAGCCCGATGTGGGACTCGATCCCGGGACTCCAGGATCATGACCTGAGCTGAAGGCAGTCGCTCAACCAACTGAGCCACCCAGGCGCCCTACAGTTATTTTTATAAAGACATTTTTTTTAAATTTTTTAAAGATTTTATTTATTTGAGAGAGAGAGACAAAGTGAGAGAGGGAACACAAGCAGGGGGAGTGGGAGAGGGAGAAGCAGGCTTCCCGCCGAGCAAGGAGCCCGACGTGGGGCTCGATCCCAGGACCCTGGGATCATGACCTGAGCCGAAGGCAGACGCCCAAAGACTGAGCCACCCAGGTGCCCCTATAAAGACATTTTAAAAGATGAGTATAATGATGCAGATGAACCACGTTTTAAAAAATTTATTTGAGAGAGAGAGCGTGGGCACATGTGCACAAGTTGGGGGAGTGGCAAGAGGAGAGAGAGAGAATCTCAAGCAGACTCTCCACTGAGCACGGAGCCCCATGTGGGGCTCGATCTCACTACCCAGAGATTATGACCTGAGCTGAAATTAAGAGGGGCTCGATCTCAAGACCCTGAGATTATGACCTGAGCTGAAATCAAGAGCCACCCAGGTGCCCTGCAGATGAAGCACTTTGAATTTCTTACAATGAGATGCTATAGAAATTTCAGGGGGTTTCCCCCTCTCTTATTATATAATCTGTTTAGCTTATCCTACGAGCCTGTTTTTATTGGGCTGGGGGGGCGGGTCATCTTTTTGAGGCTAATGGAATAGAAGGAAATTTACAGTAGCTACTTATATCATTAAAGCAAACCAAAAACAAGTCAGCTGAGTGTAATAGTGCCCTGGAGTGGGGAGTATGTGGGGGTTGTCTGAACTGCATTTTCCCCTGAGTTATCTATGGAGAAGGTCCTGCCTCCCTGAATTGTGCATTTAGCCCTTAGGAAGTGGGCTTCACAGTTTCTGCTTCTGTCTCCCCGCCTTGGACTGTGTTGATCAGCAGTGTCTCGCCTGTGTGTGGCTCTGTAAACAGGACTGCTGTAAGTGGAGTGCAGCGTTGGTTGTTTATTTTGTAAAACCTGCCCCATTGCCATGTGATATTTGCCCAAGCGCTCCTGTACTGACATTCTTGTGGTGAGTGTGGCCCTTTAAAGGTTTCGTTCTCCAATGTTAGATGAGCCCCTAACTGGTGTCTTGAAAAGCATTAAAGCCTCTTTCCCTAGAGTTTAAACCAGAGGAGCGGTAATCCCAGTGGAGCCCGGGCTGGAGCCCAGAGAGAGGGTGGCAGATGAGGTGGCAGATGATAGGCAGGGGCCTGTTGTGGTCTCCCGCCTCAGTTTTGCACAAAGGAGGGGCTGTCGCCTCCTGGGGAGGTATTTCCGCTCGTTGCAACAAATGAGGGAGCACAGAAGGCTGTAATGTAATAAGCCTTCTCTGGTGACGTCATTTGTAAATGTGGTCAAAGTCCAGTTCTTGGGGGCTCGGAGGCGCGGTGGTAGAGACCAGTCTGTTCGAACGCTCACACTTCTCAGCTGTCACCGTGCCATGCTGCCTACTTCTAGCCACTGAACCAACACAGCTGGGCAGGGGCATGAACGCCTACAAGTACCAGAAGTTCCTGGAGGGACTCAACAACCTTAGAGGTATGATGGGGCTTCTGGCTCCCTGCCTTTATCCCTGCTGAATTTGTGAACACTTACTGTTTTATGTGTTATGTGGGGTCTTTACTTTCCCTCAGTTGCTCAGGAGCTTGGAAAGCCCTCTTACTCTGAGCTGGCCGTAGTTCTTGGTGTGTTTGGGCAATGACATAGAAGGGCTCGCATTGCAAATGTGATAGTGGGTGAGTAGGAGCGGATCCTCTCAGCCACTTCAACAGCAGTCTGTTCTCTTGCTTGAATGGGCAGTGGAGAAATGTCCCCTGCTCCCTTGAGTTGAGCAGAGCTCAGGGCACTCCCGGGGCGGTGTGTGTAGAGGGCTCTTGCCATCGGGCACTGCAGCCTCACCCAGGTGTAGCTGTTTCTTGGGCCAGGTATGCCTGTGTCTACAGTGAGTCAGAGTCCCCCCCTGGAGAGAACAGGGAATAGGGAGTGGTTGGGGGAGGAGGAATGCAGGTTGCCAGGCCAGGAAAGCCATGTAAAGGGGTAAATCAGTGACTTTAAAGGAGGCAACTTTTTGATAGAATAATGTTTAAAGGGGATAGTGTCTGCTTTACATGGTTGACAAATTCTTCACTGACCACAGATGAGAAAAATGCAGGCCTCTTTGGCTCTTAAGGAGGAAGATGAATGAAATCTTTTTGCTGCTGCTTCTCTAATTAATTGGTGGTTCGATTTCCGTCTGCTTAGGAAGGTGCTCAACCCCTCCCTCTCTCGTCAGCAGTCTGGATTCTGGATCCAGAGCAACCATGGGGTGGGTGCAGAGAGAGTAGGGGAGGCAGAGAGAGGAACAGGGTAAGTGGGTTTCTTCAGGGAGGAGGGAGTAGGAGACTCCCATCCTGCCAGGGTCTGTCGATATTTTCCTTTCTTCCATTTCTGTTGAAGAACTGTTTGTAAGAGAGCGTATACATGGAGAGCTTTGTATGCTATCAAGGGATATGCAACTGTAAAGTACTGTTCTACTAATTTCTACCTTCTCTTCCCTTTTGTCTCTCCCTACCCCCACTGCATAAATATTTTTTTTTTTCCAGGGCCTCTGCAAACTCATCAGGCATCAGGCAGGTCTTAGTAAGAATGAGTCACATTAACTATTGTTTCCCTGTCAAAGGAAGTTCTGAGAGGGCAGAAAGAATCCGGACTTCTTCATCCAGACTCGTGGGGAGGAGGTGTGAGATGCAGGACAGAACCAGTGGAGCTTCTCAGCAACTCTTCCAGTTCTTGGGCCTTGTTGGGCCCTGGGTGAAGGCAGGTACAAGGATGTACCCTTGTGCCATAGAAGAGCCCCCTTGTCTTGCCCTATTTCCTGTCTTAGAGGGATCCTTCTATATTCCTGGGCATGATGCCCACCCAACAGCAGGGGCCTTTCCCTCCTCTGTTTACAAAACTCATGGAAGGATTATCAAACTTAATAACTTGCATGTTCCTTCAGTAGAAGAAAAGGTTTGGGGTAGGACCCTAGGCCTCTCCTTGGACACTGAGCTCCTTAGTGTAGTTTTATTCCCTATAATCCTTGGCACCAGTCTTGTGATAAAAGGCCAGCGCTTCCTGAAGATGGGCAGGTGGTGGATGGAAACTACAGGATATTTATTTATCTACAGAATTGGAGAGTATGATTTTTCTGTTTGGTTCCTCTTTGTGTCAAGGGTTTAGATGAGAAGTTAAACCACATGAGGATGGCTGTGGCCTAAGCGAATCAAGTTTAGCAGTGACCTAGGTAGATGCCTGAGGTTCTCAGGAGACCACACCACACATAACCCTGTCCTCCTCTGCTGCAGGTGCTTCAGGAACAAAGTGCAGATATGACTGGTGGGGGCACTTCTTGTTTTCCTCTCACGAAACACGCATGGAGGAAGGAGTCCTTTTTCACTCCCTAAATAGGGGTTGCTTTGGTCCCCAGTTTTCTCTAACTCTCCTGACTTCCTCAGTGGGGCTAATGGTACAAGCAGGTCTTGATTTGATCCTTTTGGGGGTGTAGAGGTTAGAAATTGCACCCTAGCAAGGGTTATTCTGCTTTTCAAAGAGGTTATATTAAAACCAGCTTGGCAATCATTTTCTTAACCTACCTATAAAGTTTTTCACCCCCTCCCTCCTTTGCCCTGTCTTTTCTGGGAAGGAATGAGTAACAGTGCTAGGAATGAACAAGTAACAGATGAGATACACCTATCATGGGGTGTGTCCTGTGTAGGGCTGAAATCAGAGAAGGGAAAAGACCGCAGTTGCCGTGGCAGCTCACACTCTACTCTTCCTACCCCAGATCCTAGGCTTATTTTGGTTCTGCCTCTCCAAGATGAACTCAGAAGCACTTACTGCTGTGGGCATTAAACAAGAGGATATATATACAGTTGAGTGTCTGGAATGTTGGCAGAGTTCACCAGATGTTGGTTCTATCTCTTCTTTCCTCTGTCCCTCCCGGACACTTTGAATCATGGTGAGTCCTTGTGCCTGCTTTAGTCCAGGATGAGCTCGGTCAAGTCACATTCTGGTTGGGGAGTTGTAGCCCTAGTCACCCATCCACATGGTTGGCTCCAGGGCTTACTTGATCTCCCTGTAGGACAGTTATGATGGTTGAGACGGGAAGACAATATCACTAGTGATAATAGTAATAAAAGCAAGCATTCAGCAAATGTTAGTTATGGACGAGGCCCTGTTCTAAGCACTTTACATGAATTAATCCATGTAGCTCGTTAAATACTCCCATAGCATAGGTAGTTTATATTGGAAAACCCAAGGCGTGGCTGGTCTGAGAACATGGGTCCTGCTAAGGACGTCCTGGGAGTATAGCAGCCAAGATGGCTACATTGTGCTGCTGTCCGATGCTGGGGACCCTGTGCTATGTGGGAGAATACCCACAACTGCTCAAGTGTGTATGTAACACACATTGGGGCACCTTATTCCCTGGGGGAGAGCAGAGTACGGTGCTTTGAGGTGAGGGCAATAGATCTTTTTTTTTCTTTTTCCCCTACCCTAACCTCCTTGAGCTGTGTCCTGTTTTCTAATCCTACCTTCATTTATATACACTGTGTAATAGTCTTTATAGCATAAAATGTATAAGATACAGCAGTTTGTCTTGTTCGTTCACCTAGAGAAAGCATCTGATTTAACCTTCCTTCTTTGCCAGAACTTGAATCTTTTTCAGGTGGGAGAGGTGCCTGGAAAGAGGGCACGTAGTTGTTTTGGTTTGGTCTTTATAATCATTTCTGGAATGTCATCATAGGTCTTAGACAATTACCTCCCCAACCCTGGGCGGCCAGGCAGACAGTTACAAACCACTGCCTTGGTCAAACTGTCCTGTGGGCCAGGTGTCACCCACTGTGCCCCCTGATTATGGTGAATAACTACTTCCCTTTTCCTTCTCACCTGTATCTTTGTGTATTCCAGAAGGGCTGATACAAAGAGGTCCTCGGCTCCCCTTTTTGTTTAGTTACTTACTTTGCTTTTCTTGACATGGTTCAGCTTACAGCCGTTCTTCCATCTAGTGTTGAAGGGAGCCCAGTGGGAGAATAGAGACATTGTAGAAGTCTTTTGAAGTTCTGGTCCCCAATTTCCTGTGAATCTTTGGTGCTCTGACACCAGTATTGGGGTGCAGTGTATCCCATTACTGCTGCGGCTTCTGGGCTTTAATTTCTACTTCTCAGGCCTGCCAAAAACCATAGTCGTTGAGTGATTTCTGCCCAGATGGACCTCTCCTGTGGGTATGACAGGTTCAACTGTTGGCCTAAGTCCTGCTCTTTGGCAGAGTCCAGGCCTGTGCTGTGGGTTGGTAATTGGGGATTAATTAGGGAGGCAGAGAGGTAGTTGCAGTTGAATGACGAGAAAGTGGTGCTTTAGTCTTTGCTTAAAAAAAAAAAATTGTGATGTCTGTGAGGTAATGACTGATTTTTAAAAACCAATATACTCCAGCATACCCACACACTTTCACCCTTCTCTTCCTTTGCATAGACTGTCCTGTTGCCTTTGCCTGGAATACCATTGTCCTCCCTCTCTCCCTCTCTTTTTTAAAGATTTTATTTATTTATTTATTTGAGAGAGAGAGAGAGAGAGAGAGAATGAACAGGGGAGAGGGACAAGCGGACTCCACCCAGACTGAGCTTGGAGCCTGGGCTCCATCCCAGGATCCCAAGATCATGACCTGAGCCGAAACCAAGAGTTGGATGCTTAACCGACTGAGCCACCCAGGCGCCCCGTCCTTCTCTTTATATACCAAACTTCCACTCACCTTTCAGTGCCTAGCCCAACCTCATTTTCCCCCATAGTTTCCTTCCTTTCCTTTCCTTGCTCTCTCTCTCGTTTTCTTCTTCCTTTGCATTTTGAGGTAGAATTCTCTCTTCCTCATCTGTACTGCCATAGCACTTTAAACGTACTTGTTTTAGAGTATGCTTATAGTTACCGTTATTAACTAGTTATAGTTATTAAACATGTTATCGTTATGTTTTAGTTACAGTTCTTAAGCATTTGATTTTCCTCCTAGTCTTTACTTCTTGGGTAAGTTTCCTGTAACTTCTATAAGCCTCAGTATTCTCACCTGTAAAATGAGGATGATAATAAAATTTACCTCACAAAATGTTGTGAGGATTAAATGCAATAGTAAGGGTAACATCTGGCACAGAGTTAGAGCCCAGGAGATGTTGCCAAAGGCGGGAACTGACTCCTTTCTTCTTGCATCTTCATTGCCCGCCCGGCATGTGTTAAGCATAAAAAGACATTTGAAGAATTGAGCTAAACTCCTTTATCCAAATGTCCTTCAGTAGTCACCATAGGGGGTTAAAAAAAAGCCACTCTGACATCGGTGCCTGTGCTGTATACATTTATAAAAACGCTTTTTGTGGCTTTTTTCTTCACCGCCAGATTTATGACTCCCGTAAGAAACTACAGTCATTTTATAGTCCTACTTAATTTTTGGTCAGAAAATGATACTAAGACTCAGGCTGTTTTGAAACATTAAATCCAATCTCAAAGAATGAAAACGGATTGCTCTTGAAAACATTGGAAAGATGGTGTTCCTAGTCCGTAGGCGGTCCCAGATGAGGAGTTCCTGGTATGTTTTGGGCAGCAGCAACGCCGAACAAGTGAGCACGGTGACTGCCGACGAGCTGCACAGTTTTGGTTCTTAGTTCTGAGGTGTGTGTCAAGTCATCTTTCTCATTATCTGATAGCTTTACGTTGGACATCCACTTTGTTGGCCAGCCTGGAACACTGTCCCTTAGTGCCGTGTCTGGGCAAGCAGGAGAAGTCCTCACACCCTGACATGTACCCTTCAGAGACTGGCCTTTTTGGGAGGAGTTTTTTTTCCCTCTTAAATGTGGCTAATAAAGAATCTTAGGGGGAAAAAATTGTGCCTCTATTTAATGGCAGAGGAAAAAAAAAAACTTAGTTTTTTTTTTTTCCTCTGCCATTAAATAGAGGCACAATTTTAGCCATATAGAAAGCATAGAAAAATAAAAACCCCAAATCACGAAAATCCTACAATTCACAGGTTACTATGTTCATACTTGTGTTTCCATTTAATCTTCTTGTGTCCATATATACAGAACATTGTTTTTATATATTTGCTATTATTGTAATGTAGTTCTCTATCTTGCTGTTTATTATTTTTGTGAGCATTTTTTATGCCTTCACCTATTTTCTACAACATTTCTTTTTCTTTCTTTTTTTTCCATGCAAAATTGTGGTTTTATTAAAGCATGGGACAGGACCCGTGGGCAGAAAGAGCTGCTGCCTGTCTACATTTAACAGCTAAATGCAATTTCCGCAAATAGAAGGATCATTTATTTAACATTTCTCAGTTGTGGGGCATGTACATTTCTAATTTTTTTCTGCTATGATATGATAATCAACATCCTCATAAATAAAATTTTCTGTGCATTTCTGATCTTTTTAGGATAGAGCTCTAGAAGTGGAATTACTGATCTTAATACATATATTCAAAGCTCTGGCTTTTAACTTTATTGGACTTTTAAAAGCTACGGAAGTTACCTGTAACACTTTGAATACCCCTCTGATAGCTCTTGGCCCCTTGCTCTGCAGAGGGATAGCTCTATCTTCAGGCTTAGTGGCCAGCTGGTTCAGATACTTTACTGTGCAGTTAATTTCATCATGGGACAGGTGCCAAGTGTCTCTTTCCCTTAGCAGCCCCCACATGTCATCATCTCATCACTGCACTGTTTTATTCTGAAACTTTTCTCCTAGCAACTCCAGGCATTTAAATGGCTTCATTGATCCTCCCAACCCTAGTACCTTTTCCACTTGTACTAAGAGATCCATCAGTGTTGATCAGGAAACTGCAGTACCAAGAATGACCTAATCATTGCTGTATAGAGATTCTGCATTGGAACCCCAGATTGGTCCGAGGTTGAGATTCTCTTTTTCTTTTCTTGCTGTTATTGAGCTAGAACCTAGCTAGTAGATCGGGCCAGCTTAACCTGATACAATTGGTTAACAAACTACTGTGTCATCACCCTTGCTTGTGGTAGGTGACTGCTTCTGGAAAAAATGGAGCTGGTGCTGTGTTTTAAATCGACATACTGCAGTCAAGTGCAAATTGGCTTCTCTTACTTGAGACTGACAGCCTTAGGGTGGAATTATAGACTTGAGTACAGTCTTGTTTCTGACTTGGAGTTGACATCCTGCAGCAGACATTGTGGGTTTTCTAGCTGATGATACACTGGTGTGTTTGGAAATTAGCTTGGGGACTGACAGAAGGAAGGCACATGTGTGCAACTTTGTGTGCAGGGGGTGGGGGTCAATAGAAATGCCTGTCTTTATGGCAGCCAGGATAGTGGAAAATGGCTTGAGTCACCCACATGATTGCATCCTTCACAGTGAGAATTGTCTGCCCCTCCCATTCCCAGGGCCCTTAAGCAAACCTATCACAATGGGGTGATTCTCTCCAGTGCAAGGAATCTGGGAATCTGCATGTTTTTGGAGTGAGGCCTGTCAACATCTTTTACAGCACTAGGAACCTATTTAGACCTTCAGTAAGTCCTGTAGTTTTTAGATGCATGGACAGTTTTGTACTGTTAAAATTTATCCCCTCAATTGTGTACTTGTGTGTGTGTATTTAGCTCTTTAAAAAAAAAAAAAAAATATATATATATATATATATATTTTTTTTTTTTTAAGTAATCTCTGTACCCAGTTTGGGACTCGAACTCACAATCTCGAGATCAAGAGTTGTGTGCTTCACTGACTGAGCCAGCCAGGTGCCCCCTATATTTAGCTTTTAAAAATAATTTTTGTGGGGTGCCTGGGTGGCTCAGCTGGTTAAGCGGCTGCCTTCGGCTCAGGTCATGATCCCAGCGTCCTGGGATCAAGTCCCGCATCGGGCTCCTTGCTCAGCAGGGAGCCTGCTTCTCCCTCTACTGCTCCCTCTGCTTGTGCTCTCTCTCTCTCTCTCAAATAAATAAAATCTTTAAAAAAAAAAAATAATAATTTTTGTTTTTTCTTTTTATGTGAGTATAGTTGACACACAGTGTTAGTTTCAGGTGTACAACTTGGTGATTTGACAAGTTTATACATTATGCTATGTTCACCCCAAGTACAGTTACCATCAAAAATACAGAACGCTTCATGAATTTGAGTGTCATCCTTATGCAGGGGCCATGCTGATCTCTGTATTGTTCTGATTTTAGTATATGTGCTGCCCAAGTGAGCACCTTAACTGTATACTTTTTAGACTTACTGCATGTCACTGGGCTGGAGAGGGTTATCAATCCAAGTTCACATTGGGGTTGGCTTCTATTGCCCCTGGTTTGAAATGCATGCAGCATATGGGGTTCCATGGCATAGTGATTAGTACTCTGGACTTTCAAATGTGTGGGGTGGTTCTGTGTTTTTTATTGCAATAGGAGATGAGTGTTATACTATGCCTCTGTCTCAGAGTGAGCCTATGTGCTAACAAAGTATAAATTATTTCTCCCCCATCCTTGGTCTTGTGTTGTTTTGTTTTGTTTTTTTAACATTTTTATTTATTTATTTGTCAGAGAGCGAGAGAGCACAAGCAGGGGGAGCTGCAGAGGGAGAGGGAAAAGCAGACTCCCCGCTGAGGAGCCCAATGTGGGACAATCTCAGGACCCCGGGACCATGACCCGAGCCGAATGCCTACGCTTAACTGGCTGAGCCACCGAGGCGTCCCTGGTCTTTTGTTTTTTTAAATTAGATTATCAGTGTTGAAAGGGTAAGGCTTTTGTCTGCACCATTCTGCCACAGTTTCTTTTGGCTCTTTTCCTGGAGAAACGCCAGGCTAGTCGCCCTAATCATATATATTATTCATTACAACAACTGTGGGGATGGTCCCTCTGAATGAATACCGGTTGCTGCACAGCATCTTTTGCTCATTGTGGAGTGGTAGGAACTTTTTAGACTTCCTGGTTTGATATATCTTGAAATCATTTGATTTGGAAGATCATTTTTTACAATTTGTTATCAACTAACTGGTTTACTCCCTGATAATGTTCCATGCTTCTTGTCTCTTCTCTGGAAGTCCCCATATTTTTCAACCCTTCCTTCCTTCCTCCTTTCCCTTCCCTTCCCTTCCCTTCTGTTTTTTTTGTTTTGTTTTGTTTTGGAATATTTTATTTTTTAAGTAATCTCTGCATCCAGCTTGGGGCTCGAACTCACAACCCCAAGATGAAGAGTCGCACGCTCCACCGACTGAACCAGCCACATGTCTCTCCCACATCCTTGCTTTCATTGAGAACCTTCTGTACAAGGCATTGAGGGATTGTCAGTCCTATGCACAGTCTAGGGGGGGATATAATTATCTATCTATCTGCATATCGGGTGCTATTTATAGAGATATGAACAAAGTGCTGTGAGAGCAGAGGTGGAGTGATTACTAGGGGCAGCATGGCGGGTGATGGGGAAGACTTGACAGCAGAAATGGTACTGGGGCTGAATCTTTAAGTTGGGTAGCAGTTTGCCAGTTAAGGAGGGAGAAAAGGTATTTTGGAAAGACAACAGGTGTGCAAAGGAATAGACTCATGGAAGTCTCCATTTCCTCTGGGGAAGAATGAGAGGTGTTATGAAGTAGGAAGCTGGGGAGAATGAGCAGTTGTTTAAGGTGAGAGATGAGGCTGGAATGGAAGTTGAGTCTGTGTTCATAAAGGGCTAAGGAATAATGTAGGCAGAAGAAGGCACCAGATATTTTCGAGGCAGAGAAATGATAAACAGTCTGGGGCTTTTTGAGAGAAGTCTGACTCTGGCAGCCGTGTGACAGGTCATTTACAGGGAGGTCGGGCTGCAGCTGATTTTAGTTTGTCCAGGAAGAGAGAAGTAAAGAGAGCAGGCACACGAAATCCTTCTCAAAGTGAATTTGGTTTTGGAAACAAACATCGGATATTGCACTATAGTTGGAGTGGAGATCCACTTCTCCCGACGCTCAAGTCGAACCTAACCCTGTGTTGTGCAAGGGTTTGTGTTTGGGTGGGTATTTCCTGGGACTGGTCAGGCATGCACTGCAGCATGAGGCCTGTGGAGTGGCCGGGAGACCAGCAGCCCCAGGTGCCTGTCAGTGATAAGATGGAGAGAAGAAGCCCATTTAGCTCTGGGTTGGGCCTCTGTTTCTTTGAAATTCTCTGGGAGGCAGTACCTGGCCCGTCTTTACACGACTCTTTACAGACAGACTTGGAGTGTGGACCTCCTTCTGTTTGGAGTGTTGGCATTTGACACTGTTGATGACTTCACCGCCTATTTAAAAGGTCCTCTTCTGTTAGCTTCCGTGAGGGCATTTCTTTGTTTTCCTTTACCTGATTGTTGTTTGTGTGCCTTTTGCTGGGTCTTTTCTTTGTTCTGACTCTACCCCTGGCAGTTTCCTAACGGGTGACGCAATGTGGTGAAGTTGGAGGAACACAGGCTTTGGATCCAGGCAGGTTTGGGTTAAAATCCAAGTTTCTACATTTACCGGCTGAGTGACTTGGGGCAGGTTACTCACTTTCTCTGAGCTTCCATTTTCTCATCTGTAAAATGGGGATAATAATATCTCCAACATAAAATTAATGAGGATGAAGTGGATTGGCAGAGGTAAAACTCCTAACACAGCACAGGCACATAAACCCACGATACAGACACAGCTGGCGTTATTACACTGCTCCTGACCTTTTCTTTTCCCCCTTTAGCCGGTTCTTTTGACATCCGCTTTTCTTAAAAATTGCAAACTCCCACATCTGTCTTCTACCCGTTAAAAATCTCTCAATGTTTTCAGGTGTTATTATTTTTTATTGTGATAAAAAATATAAACTACCAAATCTATCCTCTTAGCAAATTTTTACATGTACAGCAGAGTATTGTTAACTGTGTGCACATTTGTTGTACAGCAGAGCCCTAGAACTTTTTCATCTTGTGTGACTGAAACTGTATACCAGTTGAACAGCACCTACCTGTCCCCGTCCCCCCCCCCCCCCCCCCCCCGCATTGGCAACCACCACTTTGCTTTCTGCTTCCATGAGTTTAATTGCTTTCCATACCTCATATAGGTGGAATCATGCAGTATTTGCTCTTCTGTGTCTGGCTTACTTCACTTTTCCTTATGTCCTCAAGGTTCATCTATGTTGTAGCATGTGACAGGATTTCCTTCCTTTTTTTTTTTTTTTTTTTTAAGGCTGAATAATATTCCATTGTATGTATAAAAAAAAATCTCAATTTTTGGTCTATTTTTCAGCTGCCTGCAGGACACCTATACTTGGATATTGCCTTGAACTCAGTATTTTCAAAACCAAGCCTAGACTTGGCTTTCCTCCTCGATTCCCCATTTTTGACAGTTGTACTCACATTCTTCAGTCTCCTAGATCAGAAACCCAGGAGACATCTCTGGCTTCTCTCTCTGCATCAATCCCCATTTTCAGTCTGTCATTGGGTCCTTTTGTTTCTTCAGAATTTCTCTTAAATTTGCCCTTTCCTCTCTACTCCCTTTGCCATGACTCTGGTCCAGTCACTCATCTCCTCATGCCTGAACCACTGCAACCGCCTCATATTTTGTTTCCTGTGCTTCCTGTTACCAAAAGTAGGACAGACCTTTTATTTATTTTTTAAAATATTTTTTATAAGTTTATTTATTTTAAGTAATCTCTACACCCAACATAGAGCTCGAACCCATGACCCCGAGATCAAGAGTCGCACACCCCTCCGACCAAGCCAGTCAGGCACCCCATGACAGGCTTGTGTTCTGACTCCCCACCCATCCCGCAACTCTTCTAGGCTCATCTCACATAACTTTCTAGAACACAATTCCAGCTGCAGACAGACCCATCTCCTCACGGTACCTCGAAGTGCGTCATTCACTCTCTCCTGCACCGCGTGTTTGGCAGTTCTCTTTGCCCAGAACACCCTTGTTCTTTATACTTGACTGAAACCTATCCATCCCTTACAGCCTCACTTTAGGCCTTTCTTCTCCATGAAGACTTCTTGGATGATCATTGTCCACACTGATGTATCACTTTCCTACACAGTAGTTTTGTCTTCCCGTTGAAATTATGCTTTTTGGGGGACCGTTCTGTAGACGTTCTATCTCTATAACTCTCATGGTACTTAGCTCAAACCTAGCCAGGTTGAAGTGCTCATTGCTGAACGCTTACAAAGGTGTGGTGACCAAAGTGAGTCATTCTTTCATTTGATGAATAGATTTGAGCATCCACTGTGTGTGCTGTGCTGGGCACTGGGACCTGGTGATAAACCCCACAGTGAGGAGACTGGTTATCTTATACACAAGCACACAAAATATTTGTTGGTGGAGTGAATTTGAGGAAACCAGGTCAGACTCTAAGTGAGGACAAATGACGAGAAGAGGGAGACTTTAGAAAATAGGCATAAATGAAATAATAATTTATTGAGTATCCCCTGATGTTGATTTATTCTGGGTTTTAGGGATATAACAGAGAACGGGGCCAAGTATCTTCCCTTTTAAAGAGCTTATGTTCTAACATTTAAAGGCATTTTAAAAATGAACACTTACTCTTGAGTGAAGCCCATCTGTAGAAGGTCAGCAGTGAAGGAGTTAATATGCTTGTAGGGCTCTAGGCTTGGTTGAAACAGATGGTTTCTGTGCCCTAGGGAGTATTTTAAGGGGGATTAGAGGACAGGGCTGAGGAGGGCCTGAGACCTCTCTCCCTCACCCCATAGCACACACACATGCTGTTCTGGCGCCTGGTGAGCAATGTAACTTGTCCCCCACTTGGTCGGCATTTATTTGCAGGCTTGCAAGTGTGGCTTTAGGACTGGCTGTATGCTTCTGGCCTTCTTTTCCTTTCTTGATTTTTATTTATTGTCCAACATCAATGAAGTCCCATTTTAATTTAACAGATATTGGGACTTGTCTGTATTCCTCTGGTTCATGTCTACTTTTACATAATTGTAATCCTGTCCTATATATGTGTTGTTTTTTTACCCCCACAATCCAAGTTTTTTTTTTTTTTTTTGGTGGTAAAATACACATAAAATTTACCATTATAACTGTTTTAAAGATTTTTAAAAAAAATTTATTCATTTGAGGGGCGCCTGGGTGGCTCAGTCATTAAGCGTCTGCCTTCGGCTCAGGTCATGATCCCAGTGTCCTGGGATCATGACCTTGAGCTGAAGGTAGACGTCTAACTGACTGAGCCACCCAAGTGCCCCTAATTGTAACTGTTTTAAAGTGTACAGTTCAGGGGCATCTGGGTGGCTCAGTCGGTTAAACATCTGACTGTTGATCTCAGCTCAGGCCTCCATCTCACAGTTGTGGGTTCGAGCCCCAAGTTGAGCTTCATACTGGGCGTGGAGCCTGCTAAAGAAAGAAAGACAGAAAGAGTACAGTTCATGGACATCACATCTGCAGTGTTGTGCAACAATCATGACTGTCTAGCTCGTCTAGCTCCAGGACCTTTTCATGACTCCAAGTGGAAACGCTGTACCCATTAAGCAGTCACTACCCACCCCCGCCCCTCCCTCAGCCCCTGACAGCCACTAATCTGCTTTCTGACTTGCCGGTTCTGGATCTTTCATATAAATGGAATCCTATAATGTGGCCTTTTGTGTCTGGCTTTTTTCACTTAACATATACATATATGTTTGCATGCCTTTTTCATGTAACATTGTGAAGATTTTTTTTTTTTAAGTGTTTCCCTATAGTCATTGTAAGTTAAGTTATAATGTTGATAATGGCTTCACTTAGCCATTTTCTTAATTGTTGAATGCTTGGATTGTCTCCAGGTTGTTGCTGTCTAAAAACTGCTGCAAGGGACATCTCCCTGACTGTGCCCTGCCAGCTTTCAGAGGACTCTGTGTTGCACACCAGCTGCAGAGGATCCATTGGCCTTGATTAGGATAGTGTGGCCTGTTAGCCAGCTCTGTGGGAGAACAGTCAAGTAATGAACTTTATATTGAAGGGAGCATTATACTTTGCAACAGAAGAGCTTGATCTCCAGGGAATGGCAGGGAAAAGAAAGATTTTTTTTTTTCTTCCTACTGTCTAGAATTCTCTGAAACTGCCTCCACCCTCTTGGGTGTAGGAAGGAACTGATTATAGCAGTTGAAGATGAAATGTTTTATTCATTTATTCATTCAACAAAAATTTGTGTGCCTACTATATGCCAGACGTTTGAAACTTGCCAGTGGGTTGAGCCTGGCTGAGCAGGGTCTTTTACTCTACCTGCCTTTGATACTGCATGGGAGCAAGATGAGGAGCTGCTTCCTGGGTAATCAAGAGGATTCAGAGTCCTAAACCACATGGGACCTTATTACCTCATGGTTTAACACCTCAAGGTTTGGTACCATTATAGATAGCAATCACACCTTAATTTGGGCTGTTCACTCTAGGGATTTCAAAGCCAGGCTGAGACTCCTCATACCCAGCTACCTGGCTGCTAGGGGTTATGCCTCTGGCCCATGTCCTCATAGTGGTGTTGTTCATACTATCGTGGGTAAAGTAGAAGGGGAGGGTGCTGTTGACTGGGTATAAAGGCTTGAGGCACTTTATTATCATAATGCTACTGTGCTCATGCTCTGGATGGGAGCTGGAGTATCACAGACTCGGAATTTAGCTCAGATATATCTGGGGTCAATGCTGACAGGGCCTTCCTGTCTTCTGGCAGACTGTCTCCCTTCCTTTTTTTCCTTATTGACCTATTTTTAAAAATAGTCTTTAATTTCTCTCTCCCCTGCTGGGCAAATAATGACCACTTAAGGCCATTCAGGGCCACACTATGCCTCTAAAACCCAGTGCTGAGTGGAGAAAACACTTGAGACAATTGCCAGATCTTCACAGTTTACTTAGGAAAGTGCTAAAACTCTGCAATGTTGATTTGGGGTGTGAAGCAAGGGGCCAGTGAGAGCACCCGGAGTTGGGCCTCATCTCTGCCTACATCCACTACCGCCTGTTGGTTTTCTTACACTGTCAGAATTTGATCTGTTATGTGTCTGTATCTTCAGATGTATTTTTCTGCCTAGTGTACTTGAAAACCTGGCGAGCACTTCCCTCTCAGGAAGGGGGTAGGGGAGAAAGGGCTTAGACCATCAGGAGTAGTAGAGCCTTTGCTCTCTCTCTCTCTCACTCTCTCTCTCTCTAGACCCTGGAGTTAACTGAATCGGCCTTGAGTGACTGAGGGGCCGTGTGTTTGTGTTTCAGTGGGCTGGCTTCACTGACTGAGACACAAAAGTCCAAAGCACAAGCCATTCCCACAAGCCTAACATTTTCATATTTCTTTCTCTGCCAAAGAATCTTTGGTTAGGGTTAAGAATAACTAGTCTGTCTGTGGAAATACCAAGGCCTTTTGTTTGCCAGAAGAAAAGGGCTTTTGATTAAGGCCTTCTTCTCATTTTTTTCTTTTCCTTAAGCTGCTGTGGGAAGACTTCAGAGCCTGTGGAGGTACTGTGTTTGAGGGGTGTAGGGGAAGGAGAGAGAGTTAAATAGAACCAGGAGAGACTTAATCAGGTTTTACTACCCATTTTGCAGAGATGAAAAAAAGGAAGCAACAAAATTTGTCCAATTTTTGGTGATTGCTTTTGCTAGACTTCCTTCCTCTCTTTTCTGAAATGCATCCAAAATAGTAGTTCCCCAAGGACCTACACTGCTGATGACCTTGAATCCCACGCTGTCACTTAGTGTGACTACAGGCAAGTTCTTTAACCTTCCTCTTTAAGCCAGAATTTCTCAGCTATAACATGAGGATTATAATGGTGCCATTTTCATAGAGTGGTAATAGGAATCAAGCGAGGTAATTACGTAAAAAGGACTTAGAACAGTGCCCGGCACAAAGTAAGTGTTTAGGAAATACTGATATTTACTACTACTGTCTGTCTACTACAAATGCTGAGTGTAGCTTTATGTTCCTGATTTCAAATGTTGCTTTCTAATTAAGACTGTCAGGCCTTCGTCTTTTTAGAGTAAAAAGAGGCAGACATTCCCAAGGCATGATCTTTTTATCTGTCAGAGGCAAAGGGAAGGATTTCTTTTCTATGTAGACACATCTGAGAGGTTCAGTGTCTCCATAGTTGGATATCAGCAAGGATTCCATTTCATTACGGGGAAATTTTATTAGTACTGTGTGGCAGAAATGGTTCTTATCTGTGGGGTGCACATGGGTCATGACTACAAGAGGTCATCTGTAGAGTTTCTTGGTCTTTGTCTGAGGGTAGCGAGGTTTCTTGTCTCTAGGAGAGCCTGACTGAGCTACGCAGGAGGGGCCCCTGGTCTTCCAAATACACGGTAGTGAGAGAAGCAGGAAAAGGAAATTTCAGTTGGGAAAGGGGGCATCCTCAGGGCTGGTCTGGCCCGGTGACTCTAGTACCACGTCTGGGGAGCGTCACTAATGGCGTCTCTGAGCACGTGCCCGGCCACTGCATCTCCCTGGCCGTCAGTAAGAGACCTGCTTAGCCACCCGCCCCAAGCAAGCCTCTGGGCTGTTTTATTAAGCTTGCCACCTCCTTTCCCAAGTTGCTGGGGGTGGCTCAGGAGTGACACAGAAATGTAAGTCAGTTGTCTGTTGGCCTTTTCTGTACTGTCTTTAGCTTTTAGGAAGAGTTTCCACGTCTGTCCTGTCTTCCCAGCACGGCCAAATCTCATCCTACCTCTTGCAGGAGGTTAGATCCTAAAGTCAGCGTATACGGTGAAAATCCCAAATAACTAAAATTATCTTGGAAAAATACCTTAAATGACCCATAAATCAAAGTATATAAACACGGCTTTGTGTGTATGCCAGGACAGAGTTAGAACACCATATGTAGTTGGCTTGTAAGTAGGGGGCATTTCATATGAAAAAATAAGTATTCTCGAACACTGGAATCATACTCAGTATTCAGGGTGCCCCCAGTGTGAGAGGCGCATGGGATCTGAGACTTGCTGACGTCTCAGATCCCCGTGCTCTCTCTCACGTTCACTTTGGTGCATAACCTCACCTTAGTGCACAGCCTTGCTGAGTGGAGGCGTGAGCAGACCTCTGTGTGTATTTAAATTTTTGTTCTCTCTGGTCATATTTGTACGGTTAAATGCAAGTGCGTTGTGATTATCCTGTATGCTTTTTTGCTTTCTGTTTTTCTTATTTCTTCTTCTGTTTTTAATTTTTATTTATTTATTTATTTTAAAGATTTTATTTGAGAGAGAGAGAGTGAGAGAGAGAAAGCATGAGGAAGGGGGAGAGGGAGAAGCAGGCTCCCCACTGAGCTGGGAGCCCAACTTGGAGCTCGATCCCAGGACCCTGGGACCATGACCTGAGCCAGAGGCAGATACTTAACCGACTGAGCCACCCAGGCACCCATCTTCTGTTTTTTAAATCCTTATTTTCTGCTCCTAAACCCTTTTTATAGCTCTCAGCAATTTTTCTCTTGTCCAGAATGCTGGTTTGTATGTTTACCTTTTGCATTTCTTAATTATTTTCAATATTCAGGATTCTTTAAAGGGGGCTGGGAGAGAGTGAGTGGCTGGGGGTGGGGGACACCCTTAAGAGTCTTCATTTAAATTATGTAGGCACAGCTTCCACTTTCTTCTTCTTGGGTCCTCCACTAATTTATGATTCTTATCCCTTGCATAGAAGGCCTTTTCTTTCCTTTATTTTCTTCCTTTTTAAGGCCATTTTTCTGTAGGAAATTCTTGCTCAGGGTGGGCCAGTTAGAACTGAATTCTCATTTTACCTACTAAGCATCACTGGTTTAGCTCTAGAGGTTTAGTTGGTTCTGGGATCAACCCCAAATTCATAGTATCATAAAGAGGTAGATGAGGAAGAGCCCACCCAGAGAGGTCAAAGGACACTTTCCTCAAGTGACATAATTGGTTAATGACAAGATGAAACCATGGCCTGGGTTTCTCTGAATCACATTGCTTGCCTTTGAAACCTTGGAGAGGAGCAGTCCTTTGAAAGACCCTTTAACTATTTTTACACCAGGACTTTTGGGGGAATTATGACTTCTTTTGTTTAATTTTATTTCAGTTCCTTAACAAAAATGCCAGACATTATGAACTTCAAGAGGGTTAAAATGAGTTCTGTTTCAAAGACGTATTTGAGAATTATGTGGCATCTTTTGGGGTAGTCTAGAAACTGGGAGCTGTGTTTTGATTTCCAAGACTGGGAGTCACTGTCATTGGCCTAGAGATTTGAGAGAAGGGAGATTGGTGACCATAGTTACAGGAGGATGAGGGTTTGTATCACTTGGAACCCAAAAGGATAGTTAAGGTCAACAAACATTTGTTGAATTCCATTCTTTGCAAGGTACAGAACTAGGTGTGGAAAATACATAGTCATGGCTTTCAAGGGGCTCACACAGTCCCCTGGTTCAATTTGAGGAAAGATGGTAGTGTGTGTATTTAGAGAGATACCTCAGCAAGGCTATAGTTTCTCTTGTCCTGATTTGGTCATTGAACTAGAGGAGATGGAGTTTCTGTTCATTTGGACCTTGGAAAAAATCCTAAAACACAAGGCACTGAATGCTAGTTTGGTCTCAAATAGGTTGAGGTGGGGTTTTCCTAGGGTCTCGAGGATCAGTGGTATTTACTCAATGAAAAGGGCAGTTGGGGAGGAATGGAGTTCTTCTTTGTTTGTTTTTGTTTTTCAAAAATATTTTAGAAATTTTATTTTTTTTTAAAAGATTTTATTTATTTGGCAGAGAGAGACACAGCGAGAGAGAGAACACAGCAGGGGGAGGGGGGGAGGGAGAAGCAGGCTTCCTGCCCAGCAGGGAGCCCGATGCGGGGCTCGATCCCAGGACCCTCGGATCATGACCTGAGCTGAAGGCAGACGCTTAACGACTGAGCCACCCAGGCGCCCCAGAAATTTTATTTTTTATAAAATTTTTTTTACTTCATGGGTTAAAATGTATACCAAAGCAAAAAAAAAAAAAAAATCATGTGACCTGT
Organism: Phoca vitulina; assembly: GCF_004348235.1. NCBI lineage: Eukaryota > Metazoa > Chordata > Mammalia > Carnivora > Phocidae > Phoca > Phoca vitulina. The sequence goes on along the minus strand of NW_022589705.1, from coordinate 71,215,273 downwards.
ATCATAAATACAGAAGTTTTCAAAACATATAAGACACACACAATGTAAAAAAAACCTTTACATATGTAAAATGCAATGTATTATACCCCTTTTTTTTCTTCCTATTGTTCTTCCTTCTGGGAGCTACTACTGGTAAGCAGTAAAGCAAGGTAATTTCTCATCCTTAAAATTTTTTTTTAAAGATTTTATTTATTTATTTGACAGAGAGAGACACAGCGAGAGGGGGAACACAAGCAGGGGGAGTGGGAGAGGGAGAAGCAGGCTTCCCGCCGAGCAGGGAGCCCGATCGATGCAGGACTTGATGCGGGGCTCAATCCCAGGACCCTAGGACCATGACCTGAGCCGAAGGCAGACAGTTAATGACTGAACCACCCAGGCACCCCCTTAAAATTTTTTTAAAAACTATTTCTTTTGAGCAGTGAGGGGCTATCAGAAATAAGTAGCTAATAAGAAAAATGATTTGTGAAAGATAGCCCTTGCTGCATGTAAATCAAACAGTTATCAGGCCTGGGGGAAGTCTATGCAGTCAGTGTTTTCAGACATAGAGGCAGAAGGAGCCTCAGGATGGGAGGGCCTGCAGTTGTTCTGGTCTTTGTAACCCTGCCCCATTCTACCTGTTGTCAGGCTCTTTCAGTTTTTGTTGGCTCAAAACATCACATTGTCACAAAGGTCAAAAGCTGCGGTCCCTGCTTTCTCAATCCTAAGAAAGGAAAATGGGTTATTTTCAGCCACATATGCTGCTGCTTTACCCCAGAAAAAAACCTTAAAAAAAAAAATGAACAACTAAAACCTTCCAATAAAACAAAAACTTCAACAACCATGATTGAACTGTAGAGCCTCTGTTGGGTCACCTCACAGGGTTTCTTTTTTTTTCTTTTTAAGATTTTATTTATTTGAGAGAGAGATTGAGTGCCAGCACAAGCAGGGGGAAAGGGCAGAAGGAAGGGAGAAGCCGACTCCCAGCTGAGCAGGGAGCCTGACTTGGGCTCAATCCCAGGACCCTGGGATCATGACCTGAGCTGAAGGCAGACGCTTAACCAACTTAGCCACCCAGGCACCCCTCACAGGGTTTCTTTTATAGGACTTTTCTAGATTTTCATCATTTTGCTGTGCAAGGAGGGGACATCAGAGAAGGGTCCAGGAACCACTCCACATGCCATTCATAACATTTTTATTGATGAGAGGGGGATGGTGGTGGTGGTAAGAACATTTGTGTGTGGAGAGCAAGGTAGGACTGCAAGCCCCATGCCCAGTTTCTAATTGGCATTGGTAGTATAACCTTTCAGAAAGTCAGCTCCATGAGGTGACTTTGTGGAAACCTCTCAGTTCTGCTCTATGCACTGTTTACTTTGCTATCTCTACCAGCAGCGGTAGTGAATGGGAGAGACTTGGCCTTCTCAAGTGCCCTTAGGCTGTTCCCAGTGACCCTCAAGTCTTAAGAATCAGTTGGGTGAGAATAATGCTGAAATCCTGTAGCTATTTGGCTCAAAAGAAAAGCTGCACTGCCATGGTGATAAAGCTCCCAATTGAATAAGGAAAATGCCAATTTCCAAGAATCTGGGTGGTAGTTATTTTAATCAAGTTGAGAAATGGGATCACTGAGAAGGGGATTTCCGCCGTATCTAGGCTGTCAGGGAAACCGTTATTCCCCACTGCCTTCTATTTACAGATTCCAGGAGAGGAGCATGAGGCCTCCAGGCTGTGTCCCCGTCCTCAGTATGACAGGCAGTCCACAGAGGCCTGCTTTACAGTTACACTGTAGTTTTTCCTTTTAAAAATACCTTGTATATTGAACATAATCTTCGTGCCTCATAAATGCTGCACGTGCACTAACATCCTTCCTGAAATCTGCAAATACAGGAAATTTAGAAATATATACTTTATAAGCCTTGGCTTTGGGGGAAGCCAGCTTGGGATTTCCCTTGTTATTTTGTCCAATCAGTCTCCTTGAGAGGGATGGTAAGAACATTTCTGTCTTTTTCCCCCTCCCTCTGGTTCACCCAAATGGGACAGATCGTTGCTGGATTCAACAACATTCTTTCCCAAATGATTCTTAAGGCATGAGGGTCACTGAGATTTATTTTTAAATTCATAATCTTGGGCTGAGGGAAAGCAGTTGTCTTTACTGAATTCAGCTGCCCAGACTCCCCCATGTCTTTACTAGGCACATTCCAGCAGTCTTAAAGCCCTGGCCCTCAGGAGTGAAATTCTGGTCTGGCGTCTCACTCATGGAATCCCACGAGCCGTAGCCATGCGTGGATTAGGTGTCAGATCGAAACACTGAAGGAACAGGTGGCCTGTGAGCTTAATATAAAACTTCCGGCTTGGTAAAGTGGTTTTGGAGCTTTAGACTTACTGAAAGTTTCCTTCTGCTTTATTGTTAGCTTTAGCCATCTTTTGATGGTCTCCTTAGCTCCCTCCAGAGTTTTCTAGGAGCATGCTGGAAGCCGTCAGAATACAAGTAGTTAAACCACAGTGAACTTGGAGAATGATTAAACAGTGATTAAGTGATATTTTAACTTCTGTTTACAGAGGAGAAATGGAAATCATCAGTAAAAAAAAGTTTGTAGTTTTGACTAAAGTTGTCTTATCTTTCTTGGCCAAGGCTGCCTGCCCTTTTTCAGTTTCATTTTTATCTACAAGGTGAACTCCCTCACACACTTCTTCACTGATGTCCATTTTTGTCTTTGGTCATATTTCTCTTTGTCCCTGTCCCCAACCCCCTTCACCTCTGCCTCTTTCCCTCCCTCTCCCATGCTGCTAGAAAGCCAGTTCCACTCAGAACGGAGTTGGAGTGGGACTCGGCTGCTCTTTTGTGTCTTCTTTTCCTTGAAGACCTTGGGCTGAAGCCTGATAGGAGATTTGGGATATTTGGAAAGCCACTGGACTAGTGGAGGAATCACCAGATAAAGAATTGAAGATGCCTGGGTTTGAATCCAGCTCTGCTGCTTATTAGCTGTATGATCTTAGACAAGTTACTTAATCTCTGTAAGTCTCAGTTTCCTCTTCTGTAAAATGGGGGTGATAATTCCTACTTGAAAGAGTAGGATTTAGAGAGGATTAGAGTTAGGCATGGAAAGATCACTGCCTGGCACACCCAAAAGGCATTTAGTTATGTTTGAAAGCGGGAGCTTTGCTGAGTGATTGAAGAGGTCAGGGTTGATGGTAGCTAGTGGACTGCCTTTGGTTAGCTTTTTGCCTACTTAACTACATAATGTTAATTATATTGTTCATATATTATTACATAAAGTTGTACTATTCTTTGCCTTTATTCTAGTTTAGTAAATATAGTGGCAACCCAAAGGAGGGCTAGGTGGGCCTTTAGTGTCCCCACCGCCGTCATCCCCTCCACCCCCATCACCAGCACCCCTTACCCCAGCCACTCTAAATAAACAAATTTAAGTGCAAATTGTTTGTTATATAAATACAGCATTAAGAATTACTATGTGTCCCCTCTTCCAACCCAATTGCTTCCAACCCAATTGCTACATACAAGTCCATTTTATTAAAAATGTTGGTTCCCTACCGTGGTACTGATACAAAGACTAATTTCTCTCAGAAATGATTTGTGGCCAGTTTATATAAAAGAAGATATAAAATAATTCTGAACACTTTATTTTGTCTTATTTGAGGCATTTGTAGTAGAGAATGGGTCATGGTTATTCCATCCTTTTGTCCTTTAGTAAAGTGGAATGAGCCAAGGCCAGTGGCCTGGCAGATCACAGGGCCTTTGCTATTCCTTTCAGTAAGCTTGGCTGAGTCTCTAGGTCTTAGAGTACTTAGCTGTTTTGGAAATTTGTTAAAAAGCATAATGTATTATAATATGAAAGATACTTTGGTGCGCCTGGGTGGCTCAGTTGTTAAGTGTCTGTCTTCGGCTCAGGTCATGATCCCGGGGTCCTGAGATCGAGCCCCGCATCTCTCCCTCTCCCACTCCTCCTGCTTGTGTTCCCTCTCTCACTGTGTCTCTCTCTGTCAAATAAATAAATAAATAATTTAATAAAAAATATGAAAGATACTTTGAGGCTTTTTAATTAGTATCTTTTAGCATATTACTTCTTTTGGGGGAAGGCCTTAAAATCAAGTATCTCCAGTGTGCTAAGTATTTTTTATTTATTTATTTATTTACTTACTTACTTATTTGAGAGAGAGACAGGGGGTGGGAAGAGGAGCAGACGGAGAGGGACAAGCAGACTCTGAGCTGAGCGCAGAGCCTAATGTGGGGCCTGATCCCACAACCCCGAGATCAGGACCTGAGTCAAAATCAAGAGCCCTACGCTCAACTGACTGAGCCACTCAGACCGCCCCAGTGTGCTAAGTATTTGATAAGACCGTAAGAAAATTTAAATATTTATGTCTCAAAGTATCAGAAGACAGTGGCTCAGATTGCTTCTTACCTTGTATGTTCATGAACTGGAAGAATTAATATTGTTAAGATGGCAGTACCCCCAATTGATCTACAGATTCAGTGCACTCCCCACCAAAATCCCTGCTGGCTTTTTTGCAGAAATTGACAGGTTGACCCTAAAATTCATGTGGAAATGCAAGGGATCTATATAATAGTCAAAGTAATCTTGAAAAAGAAGAACAAATTGGAGGATTCACATTCTCAATTTGAAAACTTACTAGAAAGCTACAACAATCAAGACAGTGTGGTCCTGGCGTAAGAATAGACATATAGATCAATGGAATAGAATTGAGAGTCCAAAATTAACCCTCTGCATTTATGATCAATTGATTTTTGATGAAGGTGCCAAGACAATGCAATGTGGAAGGGATTGTTCTTTTCAACAAATTATACTGGGACAACCAGATATCCATATGCAAAGGAATGAAGTTGGACTCCTACCTGATACTATATACAAAAGCTCAAAATGGTTCATAGACCTATGTGTAAGAGCTAAAACTATAAAACTATTAGGAGAAAACTTAGGACTAAGTCTTGGCAACCTTGGATTAAGCAATGATTTCTTGAATATGATACCAAAAGCACAAGCAACAAAAGAAAAGGAAAAAATAGTTAAATTGGACTTGATCAAAATTAAAAATTTTAGTGCTTCAAAGGACACTGTTTAATAAGTGAAGAGAAACACCACAGAATAGGAGAAAATATTTGCAAATCATATATTTAATAAGGGCCTTAAATTCTATGAGTCTTTATATATTTTATTTTTTAAAAAAGATTTTATTTATTTATTAGAGAGAGAGAGAGGGGCAGGGGGGAGAAGTGGCTCACCGCTGAGCAGGGAGCCCAATGCAGGCCTCGATCCTGGGACTCTGGGTTCATGACCTGAGCTGAAGGCAGACACCCAACTGACTGAGCCACCAAGGTGTCCCTAGTCTTTATATATTTTACATATAACAGTAAAAAGACAACTCAATCAAAAATGGGCAAAAGATTTGAATGGACATTTCTCCAAAGAAGATACACAAGTAACCAATAAGCACATGAAAAGATGCTCAACATCATTAGTTATTAAGGAAATGCAAATCAAAATCATGATGAGAATACCACTTCATACCAATTAGAATGCCTACTATAATCAAAAAGACATAGGGAGGATGTGGAGAAATTGGAATCCTCATACATTGCTGGTGGGAATGTAAAATGGTGCAGCTGCTTCGGAAAATAATTCATTGGTTCCTTAAAAAGTTGAAGATAGACCCAGCAATTCCACTAAGTGTATACCCAAGAGAAACAAATATGTATGTCCACATAAAACTTGTACACAATTGCTCATAGCAGCCTTATTCATAGTAGCTCAAAAGTGGAGACAACCCATATATCCATCAACTGATGAATGGATAAACAAAATGTGTCACATCCGTACAGTGGAATATTATTCAGCAGTCAAAAGGAATGAAGTACTATTTGATGCTAAGATGGATCAAACTTAAAAACGTGCTAATTGAAAGAAGAAGCCTGTTACAAAAAACCACATATTATATGATTCCATCATAGACAAGTCCATAGAAACAATAAGTAGATTAGTGGTTGCCAGGGCTAGGAGAGGGTGGAATGGGACATGACTGCTAATGGATATAGGGTTTCTTTGGGGGTTAATGAAATGTTCTAAAATTATATAGTGGTGATGGTTGTACAACTCTGTGAATATATTAAGATCTATTGAATTGTACACTTTAAAGGGTGAATTGTATGGTGTGTGAATCAAATTCAATAAAACTGCTATCAAAAAAATTTAGGATGATTTGTATGTATGAATAGCATTCTATCAATTTGTGCTTGTCCCCTTATTCCTGCCACTGTGAAGTTAGAGCACCGCTGTCTTGAGCACTGGGCAGGTTACTGTTGCCCCAAAGCCTCAAGATGAGAAAATTTAGATTTGTGATCACTTCATGCAGAACGAATAGTTGATGGCACACTGTATGAGGAACAAAACCTTTTAAGGGGAATGTCCTGAGGTTTAAGGCTTTCCAAGTTTTAAGTGTGACTGTGTCCCACCCTAGTTCTTATTTATCTTCCCAACTTCATACGTACACACCACATGGATAGTTTATGTTTTGGGTCGCAGGCCTCATTCCAGCTCCACTGAGAACCTCATTTTCATTTCTTACATTTTTTCCTCCAGGCTGTTAGCTTGCTCTGAGAGTCTTTCCTGTGAGGTGTAGAGACAGCAGCTGGAGGAGCCGCTGGGGGGCGCCCTGCCCTCAGAGGACTGACAAAAAAGAATGACTCGCCAGGAAGAGGCTTAGGCCTGTGTCGGCAGGAAGAGATGACTCATTTTTCATCAAAGGCATTTCAAAGAAAATATAATGACGGGATGATGTCAGGGGAGCAGGTGGAGACAGGAACCTTGGTTGAGGCTGGAGGGAGGTGTTGAAGGGAATGGATGCCTGGGCAGTCAGAATGATTGACTGGCAGAGATCACAAGAAACGTCACCTGTTTTTTAGTTCCTTTCCCATGAGCGCTGGTGTGGGCAGTGCTGTTCCTGTGCCTTTAGAGCATGTGGTCAAGTCTCTGCCTGTCCTGGGTGTACTGTGTTCATATCTGGGTGAGACATCTCATGACACGCAGTGTGCTGTGCTCCTACACTCTGTGCGTTAGCTCTGTGGCTAGCAGGGTCTGTGTTTTGGTGGCTGGAAGTGTGGCATTCCCCTGATATATTAGATACAGGAACTTGCCTAGATATCAGAAGGTCAAATCTCAGGGACTTTATTGCCAAAAGTACTCTGGTTCCCTCCAGTGTTTTTAATGTTTTGTTTTGTTTTGTTTTTTCAGTTCCCTCCAGTGTTTTGGCAAGAGCTGGATCTTTAACCTCAGTTAAATTTCTTTTTTTTTTTTTTTCTTCCTCTTTGAATTGGTGTGTATGGATGAAGTTGATAAGTAGGGGAACTTTACAGTCGGGGAAAGGATAGTAAGTTTTGGTATCTCTTCATATTGCAAATCACTAAAGTTGGTTAGGTATTCAGGCTTCCATTTGTTTTATTTTATTAATTAATTAATTAATTTTTAGTAATCTCTCCACCCAACATGGGACTTGAACTCATGACCCCAAGATCAAGAGTCACATGCTCTCCCCCACCCCCGTACCCCCATACTGAGTCAATCAGGCACCCCCAGGCTTCCATTTATATTAAGACTGTAAGAGAGTGCTCCTGGTCACTACTATGCTTTAACACTTAGCAGAGTCTGTATGATTATGAGGTTGGAGGCTAAATCAGCAGTTTTCAAAAAGATAAAAGAGAGGGTATTTATTGCTTGTATTCTCTTGTCAGGATTCAGGTCTCAAGAAATATCTGGGGAGACATGGCTTAGCAGTATCAATTGCTGCTTTTGTGCTTTATGGATCATTTATCTGAAAGTGGCAGGGAGGACTTTTTGGTAGCATAGGACAGAAGATATTGCCTCTCTTTAAGAAATATCATAATATCATAAGCAAGGGCTCCTGGGTGGCTCAGTCAGTTAAGCATCTGCCTTCAGCTCAGGTTATGATCCTAGGGTCCTGCCTTGCCTGCCGCTCCCCCTGTATGTTTTCTTTCTCTCTCTCTCTCTGACAAGTAAATAAATAAAATCTTAAAAAAAAAAAAAAAAAGAAATCTCATAAACAAGAAGAAAAAGTAAAAAAAAGTAAAAAAAGGTAAAAAAAATACAAAAACCTCAGAATTGGAAAGGGAGCGAGGAAAGCTTACTATTTGGTGTTGTATTAAATAATTAATTAATTAAAGGGGCAGAGGGAGAGGGAGAAGCCGACTCCCGCTGAGCAGGGAGCAGGGAGCCCAATGCAGGGCTCGATCCCAGAACCGTGAGATCATGACCTGAGCCGAAGACAGACACTTAACCAACTGAGCTACCCAGGCACCCCTGGGGCTGTCTTTAATTGTTGCATCCTTCTGGCTGATCATGGGCTGTTTTGGGCTAATACTACCAGGTAAGTCTATTGTGGGACTAAAACTGACCTTCAGGTAAGAAAGACATGAATCAGAAGGGACTGAATCAGATAACGTTTCTTAGAGAAGGTACTGGACTTGCTTGGGCTTTACTTGGCAATATTCGTCCTCCCTTTTAGTTGTGCTTCTCCCTATGTCTTTCCATGAAATGACAAATCGTTAGAAGAGACTTTTAGCCTGAAGTGCCAAAAGATGCAGGGAAAACTGTTCTCTAGCGTGGGTTGGATTTGGGAGCCCCCTGAAGGTAATCTGTGATGAGGCTGTTTCAGAAGTCACTATCTGACTCACTGAGTCAGATGAGTCTGAGCAGAAGCAGCAGTCTTGACCTGAACGTGTTTTGTGTACCTGCCCATAATGTATACAGGTCTTCTCTCCCTTTGGTTATGAGCTAAAGTCCTTTAATCATAAGGTCGAGCAGTGATAAAGGAGAAATATTCTGAGATACCAATTAACCAGAATGTTAAGGGAATCTATTTGGGGGCTGGGATTCCAAACATCTTTTTGATTTTTTTTTTTTTCTTAGTAGGAGTGGACTCTTAGGGGCTCATTGTCACCTATAGGATAAAATCCAAACTCATCTTGTCATTTAAGACGTTCCATAATCCAGCCTGACTTTCTATAAAATTATTTTTATCAAAATTATATTTATTTTTTTAAAAAGATTTTTTTTTTAATTTAAAAAAAAAAGATTTTATTTATTTATTTGACAGAGAGACAGCGAGAGAGGGAACACAAGCAGGGGGAGTGGGACAGGGAGAAGCAGGCTTCCCGCGGAGCAGAGAGCCCGATGCCGGGCTCGATCCCAGGACCCTGAGATCATGACCCGAGCCGAAGGCAGACGCTTAACGACTGGGCCACCCAGGCGCCCCTAAAAAGATTTTATTTATTTGAGAGAGAGAGAGTGCACACACAAGCGCGCAAGAGAATGAGCTGGGGGGAGGGGCAGAGGGAGAGGGAGAAGCAGACTCCAGACTTGGGCTTGATCCCAGGACCTGAGATCATGACCTGAGCCGAAGGCAGATGCTTAACCAAAGAGCCACCCAGGTGCCCCAAAATTATATTTATTCTTGTTTTAAAAGGTCAAATATTACAATGAGGCTTATAACAAAAATAATCTATCCCTCCCCACTTCTGAGAACTGCTTCCAAGTCATTTAGCTATTTCTTTTAGTATTTTCCACTACATTTCTTTCTTTCTTTTTTTTTTTTTTTAAAGTAGGCTCCAGCCCAACGTGGGGCTTGAACTCACAACCCCAAGATCAAGAGTTGCATTCTCTACTGACTGAGCCAGCCAGGTGCCCCTCTACTACATTTCTTAAATATGCCCTTGTACTAGTGCTTCTTGATTTTTCATTTTTAGGCATTATCTGTTGATGATCTATCATCGAAAATTAGGATTTAGTTCTTTCATCCCTGCCCTCTTCCCCCCTCCCCTGTTTCCCATTGTCCCATATTATTACCATTGTATGGTATTCAGTGTTTAGATTATTATGATTATATAAATATTTGCCTAAAGGTGAGTCACATAGTATTCTATAATTGCACTTCCTTTCTTGATTGACTTTTTTCCCCCCTGAAATTAATAATTGCCTTATTTTATCATTTGTTTACTGCTCTGTGGCCCTATCTCTGTGCTCTCCCATGGAAAGCTAAGACAGCTCTCAGTATGTTGGAAAATATTAAATAATCTTTTTTTTTTTTTTTAATCAAACAATTTTTTGGTTCAATATTTTCTTTGGAGACATCCCCCAAGAGCTTTCTTTTCTCCAGTTCTGTTCTCCAGCTCAGGCCTTTAGTAAAGTTGTCGTCCTGGGACTTTGCTGCACCATCGTATTGGGAAATTCCTTTACCTCTCTTCTGTGTTTGATCCCATGTTTCCTAGATCTCATGCTGCCATTTTTCTTGGTTCACTCCAGCCCTTCATTGGAATATATCTTAGAGTAGCTTCCTGAGAAAAGATACATGAGTGGTAAATAGTTGTGAGACTTTGCTTATCTGAAAATCTCTTTGTCTGAAAATATTTTAATTTCTCTTTGATTAAGAGTTTGAGTAAAGACTTCTAGGTTGCAAATGATGTTCCATCAGAAATTTGAAGGTGTTCTTCCTTCTGTCTTCCAGTGTTGGTGTTGAGAAGTCCAATGCCATTCTGGTTCCTGACTTTGGTTTGTGATCTGATGTTGTTGTTGTTGTTGTTGTTTGACAGCTGTTAGGGTTTTATTTTTATCCCTGGTGTTTTGAAATATTATGATGATGTGCATTGGTGAGGCTCTTTTTTAGTTTGCTTATTTGAGTTCTCTGTGGGTCTTTTTCATTTGAAAACACGTCTTTCATTTATTAGTTCTTTGATAATTTCCTCCCTTCCATTTTCTCTTTCTGATACTTCTGTTGGATATTGGGCTAATTTGATGGCTCCTCTGAATTCTTTAACCCTCTCTGTATTTTCTCTTTTTCTTTTTGTTTTAATTTATGGTAAAGATCCTTAGCTATATCTTCCAACTCTTCCTATATTTTTTATTTCTTTTGTTTTTGTTTTTTTTAAGATTTTATTTATTTATTTGTCAGAGAGAGCACAAGTAGGGGGAGCGGGCAGGCAGAGGGGGAAGCAGGCTCCCTGAGGAGCAGGGCCCTGGGATCATAACCTGAGCCGAAGGCAGACACTTGACCGACTTGAGCCACCCAGGCATTCCTGTATTTTTTATTTCTAAGTATTTAAAAGATTTTCTGAGTGTTCCTTTCTTATACTACTTGTTCTTGTTTTATGGCAATACTGCCTTAGTGCTCTCTGAGGATATTAATTACAGTGCCCCCAACCCCCTTGATGTTTTCCTCTGCTTCCAATATTGTCTCTGTTTCCAGCTCCTTTTGTTTGTTCATTTTGATCTCTCTCTTTCATGTTTAAAGACTCTCTTTCTTAAAATGTCCGCTGTTTCTTGGTGTTCTTCATCTGTAAGACTTAGCCCTTAAAAAAGCTGAATGGAAGCTTAAAAAGCTGATTGGTGGGACTTGTTGACTGGCGTACTCTTAATGAATCACCAGGTAGGGGGAGGTCTTTTTCTCCAGAGAGGAATTGGCCAGTCTGCTACCGGGGCCTCGGAAGCCTGGCAGCCAGAGCTCTGGGCTTGCCAGTCAGGACAGTGGGGCAGGGTGGAGAGGCTTGTTCATTATGTCAAATTTCACTTACCACCCCTATTTTTAGTGAGGCACACTTCTGACCTCATGTGGGCCTGAAGACTTCCAACTGGTCTTCTTTTCAGCCTCATCCAGCAGCTTTCTTCTACTCCCCTCAGCCTTCAGAGGCCCCTGGTGCATCCAGTTCCCCAGGCTTTCTGGAGCCCTGCAGCACAGATTACCTGGTTTCTTACTGTTCCCCATTCTTCACGGGCACTTAGCAGAAAGATGAAGCTGAAATTTAAATTAACGACCATTGATCTATCCACTCTGCAGTTTTTCAAACTTCTGTTGATATTTTTAATTCTTCTTTTCTGTGGGTTTGTGTCATTTTTATTCCTTGACTGTCTTTTCCTGAGGTTTCAGAAAGAATGGAGATAACTATGCATGTTAAGTCTGCCACATATAACCTGAAGTTGGCAGAAGTGAATCTTCCCAACTTCTCACTCGCGCTCTCTCTCTCAAGTACACAAACCCTGTGCTCTAGCTTCCCTTGTACTTTCTCGTTTCTGTTTTCTTGCTCAGGTCATCTTTCCTCCTTGGAATGTCTCCTCTTCTCATTTCAGACTGCCTGGTATCCTACGCATTCTCTTAGACCCAGTTTATATGCCTCATATATGGAAGCCTTTTTTTTTTTTTTTTAATTTCTCCAACTGAAAATGACCGTTCCATTGACTGAACTTCTAAATTTCTTCTTTTTTTTTTTTTAAGTGTAACTTTTTTTTTTTAAGATTTTATTTATTTATTCGACAGAGAGAGAGAGATAGCGAGAGCAGGAACACAAGCAGGGGGAGTGGGAGAGGGAGAAGCAGGCTTCCCGCTGAGCAGGGAGCCCGACGTGGGACTCGATCCCAGGACCCCGGGATCATGACCTGAGCCGAAGGCAGATGCTTAACAACTGAGCCACCCAGGCGCCCTGAACTTCTAAATTTCTTGTTCACCAAATTCTTGTGGTCTTGCCACCCTCGTGACACAGCATACTGCCTTATGCTATAACTATTTATACATGTACCACTTCCCTAGTTAGACTGTAAGGTCTTGGTATTGCAAGAGTGCTTTGTCATTTGTTGTTGTTATGGGTAACAACACAGAACCTAGGCAACTAAATATTTCACAGAACCACAGAAGTTTAGGGCTGGAAAATAATGTAGAGCTCTAGAATGTCAACTCATTTTATGAATGAGTAAACAGATCCAGTGTGATTAAATGATCCTACAGTCATATGATAAACTAGGAACAGAACTGGAACTGTCACCTCCTTCTCTAGTTCTTGAACTGCTAAATGTAGTGGTAAAATCTGATACGTGCTTAATCAAATATTCATAGGTAATATCATAGGTAATTTTTTCCTTCGTTCCTTCCTTCGTTCCTTCCTTCCTTTTTCTTTTTCTTTTGTTTGTTTGTTTGTTTTTATAAATTAGGATCTTCAATAGTATAGGTTTAATCAAAAACTGAGCTGGGTAATAGTTTTATTCCAAGGCATCAGGGACCCATGGATTATAGGTAAGAGAAAAATGTAAGCAACTGTACTGAAAGTGCCCCCATTTCAAGGAAATCTTTAAAAAATCAGTGACATTATGTATTTGAGGTGACTCTTTTTCACTTAACAGTAGAGTGCAGACCCAGTTTAGTTGAGTCCTAGTTAACTGAAGTTTTGCTGTTTGATAATTCATCAAGGGTTATTGCTTCAAAGTATTTTTGAGGGGGTACTCCTGGGTGGCTCAGTCAGTTAAGCATCTGCCTTCGGCTCTGGTCATGATCCTAGGGTGCTGGGATCGAGCCCCGAGTGGGGCTCCCTGCTCAGCGGGGAGCCTGCTTCTCCCTCCTCCTCTGCCTGCCACTTTGCCTACTTGTGTCCTCTATCTCTCTGTCAAATAAATAAATAAAATCTTTAAACAAAACAAAAAACCCCCCAAAGTATCTCTTTAAAAAGAAAGATATTATTTATTTATTTGAGAGAGAGAGAGAGAGCGGGGGAGAGAATGAGTGGGGAGGAGAGGGAGAAGCAGACTCCCACTGAGCAGGAATCCCGATGCGGGGCTCGATCCCAGGACCCCGGTGTCACGACCTGAGCTGAAGGCAGACGTTTAACCGACTGAGCCACCCAGGCGCCCCTGCTTCAAAGTATCTTTAAAGTAAGTTGTGTCAAAAATTATCTAGCTCTTGACAGTCACTTCCAAAATGTTTGAGATAAACTTCAGAGATTTAGATACTCCAGGAATATCTATTGGGTAAAGTTGAACTACAGCTATTGTCTATTTAGGGTTTGTTGACTATTGGGTGTGCCAGTCACTAATCAAAAACCCAGTGCACCCTTTTCCTCACTGCCCTCCTTTGGGAACTTGAGGGTAGATGGGCAGGTGTTTAAGAGGCTGCTCCCTTTCTTTGAGATTTGGTTTTCATTAGGGTTTTGCCTTACAAACGAGGCTAATGATGGTAGATAGTTTGATACTGAGTCTGGCTTGCAGTCTCCACTGGGCAAGCTGTTGCTAGACAAGCAGTCTTTGGTGGATGAACCATAACCAACCTCTATGCAGGGTTGGGCTCTGCCTAATGCCCATGACTTTTGGTTTTATCCAAAATAGAATCTGTTTTCCTCAGATTTGAGAGAGTAAGGATTTGTTGTCCTCGTTGGTGTTTCTGCCTTCGGCTGTTTCCGCATTGCCACCTGGCTGCTGTTAGAGGGAATTCACTAAGCTCTGAGTCCTTGCAGAGGGCTGAGAGGAACTATCCCTGTCTCTAGGATGGAGCGTATGTTCTCTTCCCTTAAAACTGTTACCCATATTTCCTTTTATGACTTGTTAAGTCAGAGGCAGCTGGGAGGATGCATCGGGGAAGCATTACTCACTGGGCACACACAGTGGCCCTGACTGCTGGTGGGGAGTCTGGGCTGAGCTGACAGTGAGTCAGCTTTGGAAATGGAAAAATGTAGGGTAGTGGGGGCGGGCAGGGATTGCGTGCCGGTGACTGCCTGTTCTTTCTTCTATAAGAACTCATCACAAAGCTGTGAATACTGGGGATCCAGTTGGGGCAGCCAGTAAGCCAACCAGCTTTGAGGTGATAATGTTTTCGTGAAAGGAGTGAGCTGACTAGACCTAGTATCGCTGCCTTTTATGTCGTGTGTGTGGGTTTTGGAGGCAAGCTTGAGCTTGTGTAATGAGAGTCCTATGTGTGCAAATTTCACTAGAATAAAGGCAGTCATAGAATCTCTTTGTCTTAGTTATAAAACTCAGTCTTCTGTATCTATCTTTGTCCAGTAGGGGTCACTGGGGGTTTAAGCTCTAAATGAGAGAACCTGTCACTAATCTTATGGTAGGCCAATCAGATTCCTTGTCTTTATATGTCTTTATATGTGGCATCTTTGTATATTGAGCCCTCTTTTTTTTTTTAATATTAGAGCAGAAATAAAAAATATGAACTTGTATTAAGAATTTTGTGGATCCAATGACTACTGGATCTAAGAGATTTCCAGGAGTAATCCTAAGCTATAAAGAAAGAAATGGATGCCTCCAGGGGCCTTCTGTTAGTAGTCGTCTCTGGTAATTTTTGTAGTCAAAGAGTGCAGGGTGAAGCAATTTTTTTTTATAAAGCCATAACTACTTGAAGATTCCATGATGAAAAGGAACTGAAAGGGGTATGAAATGTTCTTTCAATTTTATTTATGCCAACTCAATCATTTTTAAATCAAGTTTTAAATTTTAATTTCAGTACAGTTAACATACAGTATTCTATCAGTTTCAGGTGTACATCAATCATTTTAAGATGTCTAATTTTGGACATGAAAATAATACAAATTTGCAAAATTAGAAAAATAAAATATACAAAAAGGAAAAAAAAAGAAAGAAGAATTTTGTGGATCTATTGAGTATTTGAAGAACAGATTATTCCAGATGCTAGGTGAAGCAAGAAACCAAGGCTGAGATGGAATTGGTTTATAAATAAGACTGGAAGAGACTTTTAAAAAAAAAAATGAAAGGAGATGGGAAGAAAACTGTTTATTAACATCTGATGTGTACCTGCTTACTACTGACAACAACCCTGAGAAATAGTTATATTTATACACATTGTACATTTTAGGAAACTGAAGTTCAGAAATATTAAGTGGTGTCCCTAGGGTCACATAACTTGTATCGTAGTGATGCTAGTAGGGGAGATCCTATTAGGCATGGTCATTTGACTTTGGTCCTTGGACTCTGGTGAGGGTTCTTGAGAGCAGGTTTTACTAGAAGATAAGCAGGGCCTGGTGGTAGATTCTCCTGAGAACGACCAAAATGATTCTTGTGTTGTGGATTAGGGTTCAGAGCAGGCTCCAGGGGTCCACAGGTGTAAAGAAGCTGACAAGTCTTTGTCTTTGTCTTCAGATGGCAAGTTTTTCCTCTTTATTGTTTAGGGCTACTGCCAGGATCTAGAAAACAGTCTCACAGATATCTAAAATTAGCTGTTTGTGTGCAAAGCTTGGTTTCCATGGATAAATAGTTTAAGTTGGTCTCTCTTACCTACCTCTTATCTTGGCCTGGACTCTTCTGAGTCTTGAATGTAACTACCTATTGGCATTCTCAAGCCTGCCTGGTGACCTTATTCTTACTGTCGAGGGCCTGACCCTTTGTCAACCGCATGCCCATTCTGCCCTCTTGTGTTCCAAGGTGTCTCAGAGAAACTAAAGTGAATCGTATGTTTCTTAGCCAGATCACACTAAAAGATATTTGCCATTGAAACCGTTTTTATCTCCAAAAAAAGAAAGAAAGGGAAAGAAACCGTTTTTATTTGGAAAAGCATTTTAAAAATGTGTTTAAGCTGGATAGGAGTCAAATGCTAACTCTCCATCATGAATTCACTTGGAATGAGGGATATTTCTGGACAAAAATAACAATCCTTAGCAAAATTCAGGAGCAGTCTCCATGGACAGGGCTTCTTTTCCTTGAATTGTCTCTGTTTATTTAAGATACTGGCTACCAGAGTTTCCTGGAAAAAACTTAATAGCTAGGTCTCATTATTGCTTTGTGGGGGGAAATGATCAGAATCCCAAAGAGAGAGATTATTTACAATAATAATAATGGATATTAAGATGGACTAAATATTCTTGTCCTTCCCTTTTTGAAGCAATGCCATTGAAGCCTAATTTGATTTATTCATTGAGTTGGTGGCTTAGAGCTGTTAAATACCACACGTTTTACCTTGACTTACAGCTCCTTGCATTGGCCACTGAAGATGGCTTGATACCCTGCTGAGGCATAAAAGCTCTGGTAGAGTAACAATAATAATAATAGCTAACATTAATGAGTTAATCTTTAATGTTTTTTAAAAATAGTCAATAGTGAATGCTTGTGGTGTGCCAAATAGTCCATGTGTTTTCTCACTTAATCCCCACTGTAACACCACGAAGAGGTGATTTTATTATCCCCATTTTACAGATGAAGAAACTGAAGATTAAAGAGATTAAGTAATTCATTCAAAGACACAGAGCTAGAAACTGTGAAGTCTGAATTTGAATCTAGGTTTGGCTAACAGACTGTGTTAAGTTTAGAGCCCTGGGCAGAGAGAGAGGCACTTGGGTTTTAAGAATGAGTCTTCTAGGGGCGCCTGGGTGACTCAGTCGGTTAAGTGTCTGCCTTCGGCTCAGGTCATGATCCCAGGGTCCTGGGATTAAACCTTCTGCTCAGGTCATGATCCCAGGGTCCTGGGATCGAGCCCCACATTGGGCTCCCTGCTCAGCAGGGAGCCTGCTTCTTCCTCTCCCTCTGCCTGCACCACAGAGCATCACCCATTTTACTCTCCATCTTTACTCTTTTCCTTTACTTTCCTTTTTCTTTCTCATTTTTAAGAGTAAGAGCCTAGATTGCTAAGTTGGACAAGAAAGCCACCCAGAGTTTGGATGTTGAGCAGAATCCATGTCTGGAGAGATTTCTAGAAGTGGAATTTCTGAATCAGTAAATGAATTTCTTGCCAGCTTTAAGAAAAAGCAAAACTTACACTGTGTTCTTGGAGTCACTTTTTTCCTTAAACTCCCAGGTGGATTTGGAATTCCACTGTTAAAAGTGATTCAGCTTCTTTGTTAGTGTGTGTTACCTGCTGGGCCTATCTAGAGGAGCATATTGAGTTATTCCTGCCATAAGATGAATAGTTTTCCAGGTATTTCCTCTCTGTTGTATGTTTTTGCAGTCAAATAGATGCATTCCCAAGAAATGCTTAAATTTTGTGAATCCTCATGGTTTACTGGACCTTGTTTAGCTCTTTCCAGTATGTTCCGCCTTATACCCCTGGCTCTCACAGTGCTCTTCAGACCCTCTTGTTCATTAATTAATTAATTCACTCATTACACAAATAGTTGTTTAGTGATGAGGTTTCATATAGGAGAGCAGAATTCATCTAGCTTCAAAAACTTTAGTGAGAGAGTAAAAATAAACACACATGTAAAGTATAATATAATCTCAAGAGAAGGAGAAGTTTACTTCTAACTGGGATGGAGGGAGTCACCAGGGAAAATTCTGTGGAAGTATGGGCTTTAAGCTGGTCCATACGAATGGGATTTTGACTTGTGGAAATGGGAAGGAAATACATTCCAGAGTAAATGAGGAAAATATTGTAAAGCCAGAGAGTTTTGGATTTAATTTGCTGACAGTGGGGAATTGGAAGTTTTAGAATGAAATTACAAATGAACATTCATTGAGCATTAAGATGTACTCATTATGCATGTGTCAGGGAGATTAATCTCACAGTGAATGCGGACAGGACTGGCAGGTTGGAGACTGGGATTAGGAAAATTGGGTAAACTATCAATTTATTAAGGTTTTGTACAGTGTGAGCAGTATTCAGAGGTCTTTGTGATCCGATGTGGTTTGTATGCTGCTCCTCCAAATAATAATAGTAGCCAGTAGTTACTGAGCACATCCTGTATGCCAGGCACCATCTAAGCACCTTAAATGCATTAACTCCTTTCATCCTCACTATGGTTCTATGAGACAGGTACTATTAGTATCATCATTTTACAGATGAGGAAATTGAGGCTCTATGAGGTTAAATAATTTACCCAAAGGTGCTAATGTGACGTATGTAGTAGAGTCTGGATTTGAACCTAGGCAGTGTGGCTTCAGGCTGAGTTTGTAATTACCATGCTACTATAATGCTCATGGCATCTAGGTTACTGAGCAAGAAATTTGGGAGAGAGAGTTTCCTAACATTTTTTTCAGTGACACTTGGGTATGTAGAATATTCTTTGTAGGCATTCTGGGCCTTTGCATGTTGATTGTTATCACAATCCCACATTGCTAAACATTAGAGAAAGGATGTCCCAGTGTCTCCTAATTAGCTCCTGTGAAGCACACATCCTCTGCCTATCTGTAGTTAGATGCCTACTGGACTTATGGGAGGAGACAGATGACCAGAGCTCAGGGCCAGGCTTTGAGGCCTGGGTACTGGCATTCCCAGAAGCCCAGGGTTTCCAATGCTATCAGCCATATGCTAGTCTCTATCAATTTTTTTTTTTTTTTTAAAGAGAGAGAGCACGTGTACCCATGAGTGGGGAGAGGGTTGGGGTGGGGGTGGGGCAGAAGGAGAGGGAGAGAGAGAATCTTTTTTTTAATTTTTTTAAATAAGATTTCATTTATTTATTTGAGAGAGTGAGAGAGAGAGAACACTAGCTGGGGGGTGTGGAACGCAGAGGGAGAGGGAGACTCCCCACTGAGCAGGGAGCCTGATGCGGGGCTCAATCCTGGGACTCCAGGATCATGACCTGAGTGGAAGGCAGATGCCCAACTGACTGAGCCACCCAGGTGCCCCGGAGAGAATCTTAAGCAGGCTCCATGACCCTGAGATATGACCTGAGCTGAAACCAAGAGTCAGACGCTTAACCGACTGAGCCACTCAGGCACCCCTAGTCTCTACCAAATTTTTAATCTCAGGTATATTTGTTGTTTGAAAAAAGTCTCCTCTTTGTAAGCATTATTTTTCCAGATTTCAGTCTTTTAGATGGGTCCTAAATTTTTAGTCTACATCTGCTCAAATTAAGAAGCTTGTGGATGTCAGTTATTTTGAGACCAGATCTAACTCCATGGCCGTGTGAGTAACCGTTGCAGGGCCCCCTCTCACCGGCTTGCTTTCATCCCAGTCACAGACATGAAAGTGATTCTGGGGTGTTGCCTTGTTTTGAGATTTCTTGTGGGTAACGGTTGTGGGTGATCACCCTAAATTCTGGAGAGTGAAGTAATCCTAAAGAGAAGTAGGTCTAAAATCTTTAATGAAGTTTAGAGTCTTGCTTTTACAGGGCTTCTTTGGTGGTTTGGAGCCCTGCCCATTGCTTATATGGAAGGGATATCCTGGGGGGTGCTAAATATGACTTTAAATGGCCCATTCTTTGTATAATAAATGATCTCTAAAAAAACCCCAGTCACTCCCTCCTGCCAGCCTCTAACCACTTCCTATAAATGACAGCACACAGATCCATCTTAGTTTTGCTAAGTGAAAAATTTATTTTCACAAAGGCAGTCCCATTTCTCTTCTTTCTTCCTTCAGACAAGCATACATATACACAAAGGCTGGAAACAAACTTTTTACCTGTCATATGTAGAAAAATGGTGTATCCAAGGTCTAGCGTGCCATCTTATGAGGAGCAAATGACTTTGGATACCTTTCATTGTCTTCTCTAATAATAACAGTAGGTTCAGAATGTGTCTTGACATTTGAGTGCTTTGGATTTTTTTTTTTTCTTCAGATTTCCTAGGTATTTTTGAATGGCACAAGCGTGATATATGATTTTCTAATTAAGACAGGTTTGCAGTGGTAGTAGAATAAGACAGAGACATGGCTTTCACTTTGGGAAATGAAAATATGGTGAAGATATTTATAAGATTGCAAAAAGAAAATTGTACAGTGGGTGATCTAGACGGCACCAGCACTGTGACGTTCGCGTCGAAGTTGGGATTCTTTCCCTGGAGCTGGGTGGGGCTGTGTACAGACTGTCTTGTGAAGAGGAAGTATTCCAAACATATAAATATTTAAATTGTTTAACTGCAAGTTAGTGTACTTAGTTTGCCAGAACATGTTAGCAAAGGGAGACAGTGTGATAAAATACATTGATTTAAAATCAGACAGATAAAAGTTCAGATGGCAGTTCATCCTCTTACTTTGTGACTTTGGACAAAATAACTTGAATTTTCTGAGCCTCAGGTTCTTTTTAAAAAATTATTTTTTATTATAACATTTTTAAAAAACTTTGAGTTACAGATGACACATGATGTTATGAGCCCCAAGTTCTTGATTTGTAAAATATCCCCATTTATAATATTAATTAATAATATATAATAATGTATTAACTGAGCTAATAATATTACCAGGATTAAATGAAGTAACAGATGTGAAGGTGCTTTCTAGTAGCCACTCAGTAAATGTTAGTATATTATAGTATTGGTATAGTATATTATAATAAATGCCCTTCCAAGCAAGTTATCTTCTTTGGCTATCACAGCTCCAGGGGCTCCACAGAAAGAGGTGTGTGTCATTATCATCTTTGTGTCCACTGTGTTTAACATGATGCTCTGTGTTTTTAAATTGAATGAATGAATGAAATGTTCTGTTTCACAAGAGAGCCCTGCTCCAGAGGGAGCTCCGGCTTAGTCTCCCCTGGATTGCACTATCCCTTTTCCTTCTGTTGCGCTATTCCTTTCAGCAAACACTGATTATTTCACACATCAAGACATCCCTCTCTCTGCAGAATTCCTTGAGTAGTTTTTACTTTGTTGTCACTAATTCTTCTCCTCCCATTCTCTCTTTTTTACATTTAACTTTTAAAAATTATTTTTAATTGAGGTATAGTTGACACAGTATATTAGTTTCAGGTGTACAACATAATAATTTGATATTACATATATTGCAAAATGTTACTACAGTAAGTCTGGTTAACATCTGTCACCTTATATAGTTACCAAATGTTCTTTTTTTTCTTCCTTGTGATAAGCACTTTTAAGATATACTCTCTTAACAACTTTCACGTATGCAGCCCATTTTTAAATTTTTAACTCTGGTCGCCATGCTGTTCATCATATTCCTATAAATCCCATTCTCTCTTGAATCACTCCAGTCAGACCTTTTCTGGCATCAAAACTGCCCTTATTAAAGTAACCAGCAACCTCCACATCGCTAAATTCAGTGGTCCATTCTCAGTCCTCATCATGACACATTAACAGCTTTGGCGTGGTTAATTACTACCCTTTTTTTTTTTTAAGATTTTATTTTTAAGTAATCTCTACATTCTACATGGGGCTCAAACCCACAGCCCTGAGCTCAAGAGTCATATGCTCTACCAACTGAACCAGCCAGGCGCCCCTAATTACTACTTAAAACACTTCCTTCCCCTGGCTTCTGGGGCATCATGCTCTTTTGGTTTTCCTAGTCCACTGGCTTTTCTTTTGGTGGTTCTTCCTCTTCCCTATATAGTGTTGCAGGGTTTCCAGTGCTTAGTCCATGAACTTAGTCTCCTCTCTCTCTGTTCACTCCCCAAGTGATCTCACCCAGTTTCCTGGCTTTAAAACTCATCCTGGGTCTCTCCCGGAACTCTAGATTCATATATTCAGTTGCATATTCAGAGTTCCACTGGTATATCTACTAGGCATTTCAAACCTACTGTATCCAAAAGAGAATTCCTGCCCCTTCCCCCCCAAAAAAGAACAACTACAACCACCAGTGAGCCCCAAACCCTCTGCTTCTCTGGCAGTCTTTCCCATCTCCGGACGTAGCAGTTCTATTCATTCAATTTCTCAGGCCAAAACTCATGGAGCCATGACTCTATCTTTTCTTTCCTCACCCCACATCCAGTCTATGAACAAATCCTGATGACTCTTTTTTTATAATTTATCCAGAATATGACCACATCTCACCAGCTCTAACACCACACTGGTCCCAGCTATTGTTTCTCAGCCATCAGTTTTCACTTGGATTATTGGAATGGCATTTTATTTTATTATTCTATTTTTTTTATTTTAAGATTTTATTTATTTATTTGAGAGAAAGCACAGAGGGAGAGGGAGAAGCAGACTTCCCACTGAGCAGGGAGCCCAACGTGGGGCTTGATCCCAGGACCCCAAGATCATGACCTGAGCTGAAGGCAGATGCTTAACCGACTGAGCCACCCAGGTGCCCCTGGAATGGCATTTTAACTAGTGGCCCTGCTCCCATTCTTGCCTCTCAATAGCCTGTTCTCAATATAGCAGCAAGGGGGATTCTTTTAAGACCCTAAGTTAAATCATGTCAGTCTTTCACACAAAACTTTCCAAAGCTTTCCTACTTCACTTAGAATAAAAGCCAATCTTTACAAGTGGCCCATACAGTCATAGGTGATCTGATAATCTCTCTTGCTTCCTCTCTTGACATTCTCCCCTTCTCTCTGTGAGCTCCAACCAATATAGTTTTCTCCATGTTCCCTGAACACACCAAACCTACTTCTGCCTCAGGGTCTTTGCACTTGCTTCTTAAAAAATTCGGCTCGTTTTTTCTCTAGATAGCCATATGATTTGTTTGCTCATATTCTTTAGGTCTCTGCTTAAATGCCATCTTATTAGAGAAGCCTTCCCTGAAAACTGGAAACTTGACCCCACTGGCACTCCCTTCTCCTTTTCATCTCTTTTAGTATTCTCCATTGTATTTGCATAACAAACTATGTATTTGCTTGTTTGTGTTTACTTTCCATCTTCTCCTACTGGTATATAAGCGTGAGGGCAAGGTCTTTGTTTTGTTCACTACTGTGTTCCCAGTATCTAGAACAGGGCCTGGAACATAGGAAACAGTAAATATTTGATGAATGAGATATAGGTTAGCACAAAATTATAGATGGTCTAGATGCCATATTAAAATATTCATATTGTATTTGTTCCCCTCAAGGGACCTTTATCATCTTTTTGGTTAGTAGATTATTCAGATCTAAAACACTTCCCTTTTATTTATTTATTTTTTAAAGATTAAAAAAAAAAAAAAAAAGGATGGGCCGCCTGGGTGGCTCAGTTGGTGAAGAGCCTGACTCTTGATTTCAGTTCATTTCATGATCTCAGGGTTGTGAGATCGAGCCCTGCATTGGGCTCTGCGCTAGGTGTTGAGCCCCTGCTTAAGACTCTCTCTCTGCCCCTCCCCCCCAAATTAAATAAAGGTAACTTTACAGGTATTAAGGCAATTTGCATTTTAAAGCTTATTTATGGGGTGCCTGGGTGGCTCAGTCTGTTAAGCGCCTGCCTTCTGCTTCAGGTCATGATCCCGGGGTCCTGGGATCGAGTCCCGCATCAGGTTCCCTGCTCAGCGGAGAGCCTGCTTCTCCCTCTCCCTCTGCCTGCCGCTTTGCCTACTTGCGCTCTCTCTCTGTCAAATAAATAAATAAAATCTTCAAAAAAAAGTAAAGCTTATTTGTGAGATAATATAGCATATTTACATACCATAGTGTAAAAGGCACCATAGGAATAAATAAAGAGCTAGTTTGTTAGCAAGAGAAGCTGTAACTCTTCCCTGAGTGAAAGGTGTCACAGAGGATGTTAGATGTGCTCCTGGCTATTGGGCCTTCTATGTTATGTTGTGTGTCCACACATCATTTTATAAAATACCTCTTCGGAGAAAAGTAGGTGAAAAGAGGAGCAGTGGTACTGTGAGGCCTTTGCATATTCAATTTAGGTTGTGCAAACTTCTTTCCAGTCTTTAAGTGTGTCAGGTTTATTGAAGTATAATTTATGTACAACAAAACTCACCCTTTTGGGTGTACAATCCACTGAGTTTTGACAAATGTATACAGTTACGGAACCATCACCACAAAAGTTCCCTTATTTTTTTTGTAGTCAGTTCCTTCCCTTACCCCCAGGCCTGGGCAACCACTTACCTGATTTCTGTGCCTATAGTTTTGCTTTTCTAGAATGTCATATGGATGGAACCATACAGTATGTATCCTTTTGTGTTTGGCTTCTTTCATGTAGTAGAATGCTCTTGAGATTCATCCCTGCTCTTCTATCAGTAGTTTGTTCCTTTTCATTGCTGTGTTGTAGTCCACTATATGGATGCACCATGATTTGTTTATTAGTCCACCAGTCGATGGACTTTGGGCTATTTCCAGGTTTTCATTATTTTGAATAAAGCTGCTATTATCTTTCACGTACAGGTCTTTGTGTGGACACATGTTTTCACTTTTCTTGGGTAAATCCTAGGAGTGATATTGCTTGGTCATTTGGTATGTGTATGTTTAACTTTATAAGAAATTGCCAAACTGGAGCAGTTGTGCCAATTTACCGGTCCCCCCCGCCCCCCACCAGCAGTGTATGAGAGTTCCAGTTCCTTCACGTCCTTGCCAAGACCTGATATTATCTATCTTTTTAATTTTAGTCATTCCAGTAGGTATGCAGTGGTAAGGTGTTGTCAGTTGCTGCTACAGCCTCCGTATCAAGTTTTCATTTGTAAGCAGGCCTTAGTTTTGTGGAAGGCATTGTTTTCTGCTGTCATTGAGCATCCCCATATCCCCTTGGGCAGCTAGTGGTAGATCTTCCAGCCCTGAAAACACACTGGTTTTTGGTTCTCCTTGTTGATCTTCACCACGCTGTGATGTCAGATCTATTGCATGGAGCTTGTTGTGTATGTGATCCTCTCTGTAATGATCTTTGGATCCCTCGCCTCCTCCTCTTAGGCCATGGAAGCGTTGCCCTCCGACTGGCCAGGGTACTCATGGACACTTAAAATACATCCTTGTGTACTTTGCCTCCTCCCCGCAAGTGATTCCCTAGTAATTCTGTGACTTTTTTCTTTTGGCTCCATCCTGAAGTCTGGTATTGCAGCCTGGCTGGGAGTGGAAAGTTAAGAGCGTGACGTCCTCTGACACCCTCCCTTCTTGTAGAGGGGTCTGAGGTTTGTTTGTTTAAGCTGAACAGAGGATGCCAAAGATAGAATTTGAGTCAGCTCAGCACTAGCTTAGGCGCTCCTCTTCACTCTCCTGGTTCCTCCTTCCCTTTCCCCTCCCCCTCTGGCCAGTTGTTTCCTGGGCTTTGTCTGAGATACACTGTACAGTTTTAGCCCCATCTAGGCCTGCCTGCTGAAAGACATTCAGCAACGAGATGGAGGAGAAGCCGCCAGGAAGTTTCTGACAACTGTGTGCTGATAGTTCAGGACAACAGTAACCTCAGGAGAAAGGCATTCAGAGGCCTGCCTGAGCTGTGGGCTTGTGGCTAAACTCAGGGAAGGAGGAAGGACGGGCCTGGAAATGCCTCTCCTAGATTCATCTTATTTGCCATCAACTATCTTTATTTTGACTCACGTTCTTGGAATTGCGGGTGTTCTGTACTGGAAGAGATGTGCCAGAGGCAGAGCAGGTAACTTGTGTGCGGAGTTATTCTTTAAATGACTGTGGGGCTTTTGAGGGTGGGGTAAATGACGGAGGGCTTCCCAGTGGCTTTCCTTAAAGGGCCAGCACCTCTTTTCAGCTGGGGTGCTGTCAGACCTTAGTTTGTGTGTGGATCCACTGAGGAAACTGGGCAGCTCTGGGACCAGTGTGAGATCCGGACTCTTCCCCATTCCATGTGGCTGTCTGCTAGAGGGTGCTGGCTTGATGAGGCGATGTCTGGGCTCCAAGCTGAGGGAAGTGGCAACTGTGCTGACTTGGGTCCTTCCTTGCTTCCTTTCCCTACTTTCGCACAATCTCAAAGTGGCTTCTGGATCTTTGTTTTTAACCAAAACATACAGTAATTCTTTCACCCTCCTCTAGGTAGAGATACGAGAAAACTTGTGGGATTAGAGAAGTTTCTGGATTTGGTATATTTTTGGGTGAGAAAAGGCAGAGGAAGAAAGACTAGTGAGAGGAAGGGGTAAGTGGTGTCTCTGCCAAGGTGCCTCTGTTCTCTATGATATGATTAAAATTGTTCCTTTCCCCTCAGGCAGCCATACAGTTTACTTGTTTATCTGAGTCATCCTGTTCAATGCATGGAAGTTAACTGTTCTTTTCCCCAGGGAGTCAGGCCCTGATACTTAAAAAAAAAAAAAAAAGATGGTAGCAGACCCTACTTTCTTCTCTATTTGCTATTAGTTACATTATATTCCTTTGATTTCTAAAAGCCCAGTGCAGGAATCAGCCTCACGTTTAGCTGATTCTAAATCTCCATGGTTGAGGATTAATAAAGTCTAACTTTTCCTAGAGTCCACCCTTGGATCTTGTGCCTTCAGTACTGTCACTGTGATCCGCCTGCTCCCTTCAAGCCGATGTATTAAGATACTTGTTACTTCGTATCTTTTTTTTGGTTAAGATGCAGATTTGATGACTTATTACTTCGCTTTCTATTAAAAGTTCATGAATGCTTGACAGAATTAGAATTAGAATCAGACATTCCCCAGTGTCCTTTCCAGTAAGTCCCAGAAAAGCTTTTGACTAAATATTCAGATCCCAGCATGTATCTATATCAGCAAAAACAGACATTTAGAAATATGTTTGCTTATGTGGTGTTGTGTTAAAGAGGTCACCCAAAGTGACTTTCCTGAAATGTAAGCTTGTATTGGAACTTAGAAAGAAAGGAATAGGCAGGCATGAATTATTTGGCCCTGTATACTATTTCATATGTGGCTAGAAAGTAATTACCAACGAGGAGGAGGCTGCTCTTTTCCTTTCCCTGAGCACTGTGGTAATGACATTTCTAAGCCACTAATTGATTAATATTTTAAAAGTTTATCTTCAGTATAGGATTTTCTATGAACTTAGGAGTCAGAATGCTATTTTTTAAGTGCTTTCTTTTTTATATTTTAAAAAATGAATTTCATAAACAGCCATAAAATGCATTGAAATAAAAAGAAAAATAAATTGTAAAAGCTTTTTATTTCTATGAAACAACTTTGGTTCTAGTACCTAATAGTTAATTGCTTCGGAAGGTGCTGTGTTCACTTTATCTGTAAAATTGGAGCAGGGGTTTTATAATTGGAGATTACAGATACCAAAACTTATGTAGATGTGCTTACGAGATTTTGTACCCATTTATTTTAATTTCAATTTTGAGGTGTATTTTAGCTATTTAAAATATATTTAAAAGTAACACATATGCTCTCATGTACTACCTGCCAGTTGGACATCACCAGAATAAAGTTTCTCTACCACCTCTAAGTATATATTTAAACTGCTTATAAATGTACAGTTTATTAAAAAAGTGAAGTTTGTATCTTTTCATCTTTTTTTTTTTTTTTAATTGGAAGTGTTTTCCTATTGCAGGACATACTGCAGAAAATAGGTCCTGTGCCTGGTAAATTCTAGGCAAGGCTCAGTTGTATGGGCTCAGGTACTCAGTCTGTAACATTGAATGGGTGACACATTGCCAGCGGATGACTGTAATATTGGCTTAGTGTGTACTAAAAGATTTTGTGCTTCTTGTCCCACATTTCTAGTCATATTTACATATTATAAAGAATGTACACAATTTTAGATATCCAAGGTATTTGACTTTGAAACAAGTATTTCTGCTCTTCTTTCAGGCTCTTGTATCAGTTTATTTGAATACTATCCTGAGATTACCAGGCACACTGTGAAAACTATTACTGTTTGTTGCTGTTTGTATGAACAAGTTTTTACAAAAGGGTTCACTGTGATAAAACGTGACATAGAAATAGACCGGATGCTGAGGCTGATATAACTGTAATTAATTAATCTCTAATTTTAATCAAAATTGCTTGACTGGTTATGTCATGTAGTTTTAAAATAAGTAACATAAATTTGAAACCATAAAATTGATTTATACTATTAAACCCTGCTTTTATTTATCTTTATTTTTTTAAACACTGTTTTTATATGTTCTATATGTTGAGTTGCATATAAGATTTGTTTGAAAAAGTGACTGTAGAACATACCACCTCTGGACTATTCATTGTGTTGATAACTGGGGAATTCTTTTAAGCTGGAAGTTGCCTTGTAATTTAGGCCCATTAGTCCAAATTCTGCCTGGCAAAGATCAAGTCTCCTTTCTCTTCAAGGTGTCAGGCTTGCTTCAGTTTGAAGGCGATCTTTGTCAGTCGACACTTCCCTTTCCATTGACTATAGACGACTCCCCAACTCCTTATTATTCTAGTATTCCCTTTGGACAGTTAAATCGATCGTTTTTGCTTGGAAAATTTGGAGGCCAGGTGTACATGTGGAGAGGTGAAGGGAGGACAGCAGAAACAGGAGGAAGGAATCACTGATTACTATTCCTTCATTTTCCTTAGTTGTTTTTTTTTTTTTTCTCCCCTGGATGTTATGGGTCTATTGGTGAGCTCTGGTTACATAAGTACATGGCTTTTACAGCCACGTTCCCAAGTCACCATCTCTTCAGTGGATGTAAACAAGATACAGGAAGACACAGACCGTTTGTATTGAAGTCATATAATATCTGTAAGACAGAACTTTGAGTTCAGTTAGTATTTAGATTTTTAAATTGTTTTCGATATACCTTGTCCACACTTACATTCACATATATCATCTCATTATTCCAAAAACTTCCACTGTTTTGTTTGCATCCTCATTTTTTTCTCTAGGGCTGTTGAAATAATCTGTTTCCCCCATACTCCTCCCCACCCCCACCTGTGTTCTAACTGTAGCCGGAGTTACCTTCTAAAATACAGAGCTGTCTATATCACTCTCCTGCTTAAAATCCATCAGTGCTTCCTCTCTGCTTTTAGAAGAAAATTCAAACTTTTCAGCATGACATGAAAGTGTTTTTATGGGGCGCCTGGCTGACTCGGTGGGTAGAGCATGTGACTCTTGATCTCAGGGTCATGAGTTTGAACCCCGTGTTGGGCGTAGAGATTACTTAAAACAACAACAACAAAAAAAGCACCAGTGTTTTTATGATCTGCCCCCTGCCTATTTCACTAGTTCCATTTCCTCTCTTGGCCTTACAAGCACCTAGTACTCCAGCCTCATTCAAAAACTTGTAGATCTCTACCCCAAATGCCTGTACCCTCTTTTCAACTGGAGTACTGGATACTTATCCTTCAAGGTAAGGAGTTAGCGCCTCTGGAGAGCCTTCCTCCACTGAAGTCAGAATCCCTCTTCTGTGCTCCAGCAGCACCGTGTTAGTGCTTCTTACTCAAACCTGTATTGTCATCTTGCTCGGCTCGTCTCTCTCTCTCTCTCCACTAATTACAGTCCGTTAGACTGTAAGATCTTTAAGAACAGGGACTCTTACTCATCTCAGTTTCTCAAGTGTCTGAGACAAAGTAGCTGTCAGTAAATGTTACTTGAACAAATAAAATGAATTAAGATAGCATTAGATATAAGCTGTAGCAGGGAACTTGTCTTATTCATTTATATACTTAAAGGGCTTGGCTTAGCTTGACATGTGGTCTAACATAGGTGCTCAGTATAGGTTAAATGAATGATATAGAGTTGCCCTGTGTTTTAGTTTATTAATATCTCACATTGTGATAACGTAGACGGGGAAAAAAGCTTTATGGTTCCTTGAGAAGAACATTTGAATTTTTGTGTGTTTGCCAAAGGACAAATATGTCCCTCTCTAGGGTCTTGTTTTCTTTATCTGCAAAATAAAAGATTGGACAGTCCAGTCTCCTAAAGTTCTTTCCATTTCCAACATCCCACTAGGAAGACCAGCTATAATCCCTGGATCTGGACCATATGAAGTGCAACCTAAGATTGTATCACCTTTTCTTTTCTTTTTTCTTTTCTCTCCCCTCCCTTCTCCTCTCTTCTCCTCTCTTCTCCTCTCTCCTCTCCTCTCCTCTCTCTTCTCTTCTCTTCTCTCTTCTCTTCTCTTCTCTTCTCTTCTCTTCTCTTCTCTTCTCTTCTCTTCTCTCTTCTCTTCTCTTCTCTTCTCTTCTCTTCTCTTCTCTTCTCTTCTCTTCTCTTCTCTTTAGCAGCTCCATCACGCTATTGAGTCTCTTAAACTTAAGATCAGTTATAAAATGGTCAAACCCGGTACATGAATTGCTATTATCTCCCCTCTAGACAGTGCTGTGCCTTTAGTTTTCTTGAACTTCAGTACAAGACATAGGTATTCTACTTACATTTTGTCCTATGAGATTGGGTGTTGCTTTTTGCGATTGTTTTGAATGTTGATTCCTCCATTTATGACATTAGCTGTGCATCCTCCTTTCATCTTATCTAAAAATTTATTGTAACAGGTACTTGATAAATATATGGTCATATATCTAATATATCTTTACTCAAATAACTAAACCATTAGCTGTCTTAATCAAGGTGGAGCCTTTGCCTTTTTCTTTCCTTAGCTATTTTTTCTAGATCTGTACGATGTGTAGGAAGACCACTGAACTTGGAGTCGGGGGACCTGGGTTCTAAGTCCTGGCTCTTCTTTTTTTTTTTTTAAGGTTTTATTTGTTTATTTGAGAGAGAGAGTGCGAGCGAGAGAGCAGAAGGAGCAGCAGGCAGTGGGAAAGAGAGAAGCAGGCTCCCCACTGAGCAGGGAGCCCGACGTGGGCTTGAACCCAGGACCCTGGGATCATGACCTGAGCTGAAGGCAGGCACTTAACCGACTGAGCCACCCGGGCGCCCCAGTCCTGGTTCTTCTGCTGACTATATGAGATGTTAGGTCACTTACTTCCTCTAATTTCCTGTCTGAATGAGAAGAATAAAGACTAAGGTCTCTAATTTCCTGTGCTTCTGGCAGTGCGGTCATCTGGCCTCTACTTGGATGTGACATGGAATTGTGGTTGAGAGTCTGGGTCAGGCTGCCTGTATTATCATCCCAGCTCTGCCTCTGCTGGCGGATCGACATCAGTCTGTCTGGGTCTGTGCTTCCTTATCTGTAAAGTGGGGTTAGTAATGCTGCATGGTTGTTTTGAGTTAGTTTTTAGAATACATTCTGCACATGGTAAGGACTATAAAATTGTGGGATTTGTTTGTTTATTTATTTTTTTTTAGCAATCTCTACATCCAGTGTGGGGCTTGAACTCACGACTGAGTTCAAGAGTCGCATGCTCTTCCCACTAAGCCAACCAGGTGCCCCAAGGACTGTATAATTGTTTACTATCCTCATGATACTTTTTTTCACAAAAGATATCATTGAGGACATAGTAATTTCCTGTATGCTGCAGGGACAAAATATAAATATTTGTCTTTACAGTTGGCAATGAAAAAAATGTGAAAAAGCCAATGTGGGAGTATACAAAAAATTAGTGATATATTATGAATCATTGTCTTACACATTAGAAGGAAAGACGTCTGTGTCCACTTTAATATCCTTAACAGTGGATGATTCTGACATTTAAGGAAATAAATGTATAACTTCGATTTTCTGTGCTATTGTAAGAAAGCCAGCAGTTGTAAATTCTCCTATAACTTCTAGCCATGTATGGAAATACTGGCTTGGATCTCTTCCTTCCACTCAACATTTTATTTTTTATTTTTATTTTTTTCCCACTCAGTATTTTAAATATCTGCAGGTAGCAGTCAGATTCACTTTTTCGTGCCTCTAACATTTCTAGACACCCAATGACCAATGACATGACCAAAAGTTGGGCAAAAAGAAGGGGGATGGCCTGGGTAATCACTGCTCATGTGGGTCTCCTCTGAATAATTAAGAGCTGCCTGTCTTAAAGTCTTGCTGTTAGTAGTAGCTTCCCTTTTGAGGCTCAGGATCTCCTAGGTGGGAAGGCCTGTGTCTCCTGGCAGGTAGACTGACCTTATTCCCAAGACTGTCTCCCCTAACTTCCTCAGTCTGCAGTGCCTTAACAGGAAACAGATTCTGCTTGGATGCCAGGGGAGTGAGGAGAAGGCAGGCTTTGATTTACCTTTTTCAAAGCTTACCCAGTGATGATTATTTTGACTTTTAGAGACTATGAAATTATTTAGTATTTCTAGAAGTTACCCCGCATATTCATTTGGGATATGCCCTAAATCTCTGGTTGGCTATAGTTCAAATATTTTTATTTCTTAATCTTCCCAGGAATATTCTGCCACCTTAAATATACAGCTCCCCCACAGCAGTGTAGTTATTCTGGATTAGGGTGTAACAGGAGGTGTAGCTTTGGAGCTGAACAAATCCTGGTCAAGTTATTTAGCCTTCAAAAAAAAAAATTATTTATTTTAGAGAGAAAGAGAGAGAGCCATAGTGAGCCTGTGTGAGTGCAGGGTGGGGGAGGGGCAGAGGAACAGGGAGAGAATTTTAAGCAGACTCTAGTGGAGCATGGAGCCTGGAGCTCAATCTCAGGACTCTGAGATCACGACCTAAGCCAAAACCAAGAGTCAGATGCTTAACCTACTGCACCACTCAAGCACCTCCAAGTTATTTAGCTTTTTAAAAGTATTTTCACTTCTAAAATGGAAATGATAATACCTATCTTAGAGAATTGTTGGGATTAGATGAAATTGTATTTAAAGTTCTTAGCACATTACAGTAATAGTAGATGCTCAATTAATTTTAGCTTAGGTTATTAAGTGCATTCAAAATGTGTTAGAGACCAGAATATGAAGACAGAAGACACAAGACTGAAGAAATTTAAATCAGATAAAGGAAAAGTTTACTAAAATATGAATCAGGAAACATTTATTCCTTTTTCTTCTCTTTTCCCAATTTCTTGTGCATTTCTCTTCTTAGGATAAGGTAAATTCTAGGAGGACCCTTCCTGTCCAAGACTGACTAAGAAGAGTCTAATAAGAGGAACAAACTGAGTAGAGTTGTCGTAGGTTATTGGGGTGACTGGGAGCTTAGTCAAGGAGGGATAAAGTCAGCTGTGAGTCCTGTTATTAGTAAGTAGTAACAGGATTATTAGCAGTTTGTAGGTGGGAGGGATGCCCAGTAGGGAGTGAAGAAAGCTGTCGGGGACCGAGGCAGTTCACAGGGCTTGTTTAAATTGAGTGGCCTGCTAGGCAAGCTCGTGTTTACTCTTTTTCACTTGTAGTCTTTGGGGCTAATCTCTGCAAACTTGCTTTCCTGGGTGTTGCCCCTCCCTCCCTGCCTTTAGGAACAGGATTGGAAGTAGCATTAGCCTGAAGAAGTCATTCTATTTAGGGAAAGGGCCAGTGATTAGGCCCTTATCTGCAGTGGGGCCTTTCTGAGTGGTGTGGGGCCTTTCTGAGTGGTGTGGGGCCCGATCAGGATCGGAATCAGAATGGCTATCCTGCCATTGACAGAGGCTCCGCTTTTCTAACCCCTGGTTGGGTCAGAAATGTGAAGAAGCAATAGATGGGCTGGGCCATCCGAATGAAAAAGCCCTTCATTGTGTTCCTTCAACATTTCAGTGTCTGGTACAGTTAGCCAAGACTCAGAAAACAAGTTGGACAAACAAGCAAGCAGCCTTTCACTGATGGATAAAGGGATCTCTGGCACCGCTGAGTTAAGTGCACTGACTGCAGAGACAGAGTGGGAGGGTCTGGGAAGAGGAAGGGGACTTTGGGATGACATTCCTGGCTGGATGAGGGGAAAGAATGGAGCAACAAGCAAACAGTATTTTTTGAAGTTGATGAAATCAGCCCTGCTAATCTACCTGAGAGACTGGCTGGGGCTGGGCTAACCTGTGAAGTAGGTGGAGTCATTGCGGAGAGACTGTGACTCTTCCCTTTGGGCAGCTGTAAATGTGGGGAAATGAAGCTCCATTTAGAATCTGGGAATCTGTTGGCAGTGGTCAGTGTGTGGGATTCACTCCATTATAGTCTCTCCCATTGTGGGACCTTCTCAGTTGGTTAAAACTTTATATGTACTTCTGCCTGAGAAGAGGCCAGCCAGAGGAGCAGTTTTTTGGGCAATGGATGTACTGTTCTTTAGTTACCAGCTCTTCTGCAACTGTCTAAGATTCACCAGGTCACAAGCTTCTGCTCTGCAAATGGAGGGTAACTCAAAGACCAGTCTTTCTACCTGCTCAGGCTTACTCAGTAACTTGGCTGGACATTTTCATATGAAGCTCCCACCTCTGTATGCTGCTGTTGGTCTGAAAACACTGAGCTGCTGCCACTTTTGAATAGGATACTTTTTGCCTGAAGATCTGAACCCAGTTTTTGGAAGTGCCCTAGGGAGGAGCTTCCTCTCTGACCTCAAGGGGAGGAGGAGGTCATTAGGAAGTGGTGGGTGGAGCCACGTCTCTGTACTTCTGCTGTCTCTCTCTGCTCATCGAATAGCCCTTTGGCTATCTGTCTCTGTTTACCTCGAAGTCTTTTTTGAGGAGCTGCAGAGGGTGCTCAAGCCACTAGCTGGAGGTTCTTTGGAACACCCTCCTTTTGGGTGGGGTCAGCAGACACGAGAGTGCCATGTGGCCTAGTTACCAAGATGAGCACGAGTTCAACGCCCACCTGGTTTGCCGCATGTGCTGTATGGGTTAGTATGTGAAGTTTTTTCCCTGTCTGGGCCTGTGGATCCCAAATAGTCCTTGCTCTCATTGACTCATAAGAATATATGGGCTTTGAAGTCTTGCGGGTGTTACAGCCTTTGGGCTTGTTAAAATGTGCAGGGGAATGGACGGGTGCCCTACTTCCTGGGGAACTTCTTAAGCTTGTAGTGACACTGGCAGTTAAGAGCCTGAGCTTTGGGTGTGGGACTTTTTTATAGAGACTGAATTCATGCTCACGCTTCTTTTTGCCTGTATCAGGAAACCACTTTTAAGTTACGTTGGCATAGTTCTGAGAGTCCAGGGTGTATTTTTAGCAGAAGTTGGTTGGTTACGGAGTCCACCTCTGAGCGGACTGGATTGGGGGTGGGTGGGAGGAGTCATGGCCTGGGTTTCCTCTTTCACTTACTCTCTTCTGCCAGCTATGAGGTGGGAGGAGGGCTCCAAGATGGTCTGGGGACGGGACTGGGGACAGGACCTAAAGAAGAATTGCAGGCTAGGAGGTGTGTTGTATAGGCTGTGACTTAGATCTCCCTGGATAAAGGACAAGAGTTCATTTAAATCATGTTCTGTGACCTTGAGCAAGTGGCCCAGCCTTTTTGGCCACAGGTTTCTTTGGCTTCCCAAACTGCAGGGTGCACGGACTGGTGCTGGAATGAGATATCAGTTCATCAGTTCTTGGTAAAATGAAAGAGATAAGGAGAAAGTAGTGTACCTTTCATAAAAGGAAACTCATTTAAAGACCTGTCCTTTACTCTGGGATTGCCCTTCCTACTTTTCTGATGTTAAAATGTCCTTTATTTTATGAAAGAATTGTTCTTAGATCGTAGTTTGGTTTTAGATATCCCTACTTAGCAAAAGAAAAGGTTGACAGCTTTATGTTAGGTTTTCTGATTTATTTTGGAACATTTACTGGTTTGGGAACTCCTGAATTGGTCATCGACTTTGAGAATCAAAATACCTTTTTTGATACTATATTCTTGAGTCTCTGAAGCAGAACAAAATTGTGACCCAAATAGGCAGGTTTTCACTAAAATTGAAATTGCCAGCTGTTTTATCAAGGGGAGAGAGCAGAAATCTCAGAAGGGGTCAGCAGAGCTGCAGTTCCGATTCTGTCTCCTGACGATTCTGTCTCCTGACCGGGAGGCCAGTACTGCCAGATATTTAAGTGCTTTGTGAGAAACAAAGGTGGTATTATAATAATGTTTGGGGCACACGGAGGGGCCATTTTAGTCTGTTGTTGCCATGCAGTCTAGCCTTTTATCTTTCTGGTATCATTGAGATTTCCTCCCTGAGATCTGGAGAAAAGAATCTTCTGCCTCTGAAAGTGCTTGGAGATAAAAAGGCCCCTTTTCTGTAATCAACGGAGAAGTTTAAGGAAGTGTAGAATCTTTATTGAAATTTTCGGGGCAAAAACATTCTCTCTCATCCTACCCTGTTTAATCCCCCCGAGGCAGTGTGACCTAATCGTTAGGAGAATGGACTTCGGCATCACCTGTCTGCTTGGGGCTCCTGCTCTACCACTAAATAGCTAGATGAGCTGGGAGAATTGCTTAATCTTTCTATGCCTCGGTTTCCTTGTTTTCTAAAAGGAGATTTAAATAGACCCTAACTCAGAGTCATTATGAGGAGTACATGATATTCAAGTGCTTAGCCCAGTGTAAGCTCTGCAGGTGATTTTGATATGATCAGTTCACAGACTGGTATTTTGGGAACCATTGACCTAGTCCAAACTCAAAACGTTATAGATGAAACTCAGATTCAGAGAGGGGAGCTGAGTGTTCTGTAAGGTAAGCATCATAGACTAGAGGCCAGCAAATCCAAGTTACAGACCTGATTCTGCCCCTGTGTCACTTTATCCAACTTCTTAAATCTCTTAGGGCTTGGATTTCTTCATGTTTCAGATGATATTTCGAGGATTCTTAAACCTCTGATCTCTTTGTATCTGTGTTTAGTTTTTCTGATAATCTAATGAATATTCAAGAAACTATAGAGCTTTTCTCCCTCTTCCCTTCTCCTTTATGCCTCTCCCTCCATCTCTATGTCTCATTTCTCTTGCCACCATGATTACTCCCTGCTCCCTTCTTTCTTTCTTTCTTTCTTTCTTTCTTTCTCTTTCTCTCTTTCGATATTTATTTATTTATTTATTTGACAGAGAGAGAGAGACAGGGAGAGAGGGAACACAAGCAGGGGGAGTGGGAGAGGGAGAAGCAGGCTTCCTGCTGAGCAGAGAGCCCGATGCGGGGCTCAATCCCAGGACCCTGGGATCATGACCTGAGCTGAAAGCAGATGCCCAAAGACTGAGCCACCCGGTCGCCCCACTCCCGGCTTATTTATTTATCTAACTTCTGTCATTTACTCTCGGATTCCCAATAGAGCAAAGAATTACCATTAATAAAGTTCCAGTTTGCCTGAGAAATAACAAAACTTTAATTTTGCACTGAAGTTTCTAGAATTATCACCTCCCTAAGCTCCCAATTCTCCATCTTCACTGAGACATTCTAAGCCTGTACCAACCCTTGGTGATAGATGCCTGTCATGAATCCCAGTTACAGTTATGGTTTGCACCTCCCTTCTTCCTGTCATTACACAGGATGATATTGTGTTGCCTTCTAATAATTTCATGGTGGCAGTAGGTGTGGTGGTTAAAAGTCCATGACAGACTTGGATTTGAATCTCAATTCTGCTACTTGCTAACTGTGTGACTTCAGGCAAATTATTAATAAGCCTTTTTGAGCCTCAATTTGAACTATAAAAATGAGGGTAAATAGTGTGTACTTGGTAGAGTTGTGAGGACTGAGTCAGATACTAAATGAAACAGGCCTTGCACAGTGCCTGACACAGAGTAAACACAATTTCTAGGTCAGTCTTATCTCCTGAAGTTGACTTATGTATGTCTGAGGATAGGAATCATTTATAATGTTGGTGCCGTTGTATATTTTTGGTAAGCACAGTTAATTGCTTGATCTCCATCTGTCTATGTATCTTTCTTTCTCTCCCTTCCTTTCTTCCTTCCCTTTTTTTTTTTTTTAAAGATTTTATTTATTTATTTGACAGAGAGAGACAGAGCAAGAGAGGGAACACAAGCAGGGGGAGTGGGAGGGAGAAGCAGGCTTTCCACAGAGCAGGGAGCCCGATGTGGGACTCGATCCCAGGACCCTGGGATCATGACCTGAGCCGAAGGCAGACGCCCAACGACTGAGCAACCCAGGCGCCCCTTTCCTTCCTTCTTGAAGTACAGTTGGCACATAATATTACATTAGGTTCAGACGTATGATTCAATAAGTTTATATGTTCTGCTATCTCACCACAAGTGTATCTACCATCTGTCACCGTAAGCTATTACAATATTATTGACTATATCGCCTCTGCTGTATCTTTTATTCCCATGACTTATTCATTCCATAGAAATCCTGTATCTCCCACTCCTCTTCGCCTGTTTTGCCCATCCCCACACCCCCTTCCCCTCTGGCAACCCCTCTGTATTTATGGGTCTATTTCTTCAGCCCATTTTCTTTGAGCTTACATGAAGTGGTGCAAAGTCTCCTGGGTCCAGACATGGCAAGAAGAATTTAGGAAAGCTGTAACTGTAGACGGGACATCTGAATGGAAATCCCTCCTCCCTGCTGAAAAGCAGTCTTTTAATTATCATTTGGGAATACTTCTTAGTCTGACTTTGAAAATACCTCTTAAAATGTCCTTGTAGATATAACCTTGGCACATAGTGAGTGGGCTTTCAGTATATATTTGTTAAATGAATGAGTATTCTTGAGTATCCGTTATTGTCTTAAATGTTGGATATTTAAGGAAATTTAAAACATGGTTCTTGACTCCAAAGAGCTAAAGTTCAGATAAATAGGATTTACATAGAGAGGTATCTAACAATAGGTTTTGTATGCTTGGTGCCAAGTAAACTGAATAAACACAGGCACCTGCAGGCATCTAGAAGTGGCTGGCATAGGTGGAAAGATATAAAGGGAGAAGTGGGACTTCAGCTGGACCTTGTAAGGAGGCTCTAACTTAGATAACCGAAAAAGAGGGAGACCAGATATTCCAGTAGGGGCAACAAAGACAAGAATGTGCAAGTTATGTTTGGAAACAATGATATCAGAATGGTTGTAGTTGAGTCATGCAGGGGAGAGCCCAAAGATAAAGTTGGAAGAGTAGATTGTAAATTTCTTCGGGTCAGAGGCCACGTATCTATCTCCTCCAACCACCTAACACACAGGGAATAAAAACCAGAACTGAATTTCAAAGGGTTGTACACAGCAGACTATGGAAACAAAGGACCTGGACTTGGTCTTCTGGGAGCCACTAAAGGATTTTTGAGTAGAGGGATAATATGGGCAAAGTGGTGATTTCAGATTTGTTGAGATAGGCTGTCTGCTGAACTTGCCACAGCCACAGCTGTCAACTGTTAGCTTCAGATCTGTAGCCTCGATTCTGACTGCTCTTCTGAACTCTGGACCTAACGTTCCAACTGTCAGCAAGAAGGTCTGCTAACACCTCATTATTTTTCTTCTGCTTTACCCAACCTACCCAACACCCAATCTGTGCCTCCTCTACTTTCCTAATCTCAAGATACCACTCCTCCCAGTTGCTGAAAACATTAGTTGACCAACATTTATTGACTAGAAACATTAGAATTATTTTGAACCTTCCCTTTCCTTAACACATCTAGTCAATATTTAAGGGCTGTTGTTTCTGCCTCTACATTATCTTATGGATCTGCCTGCCCTCTTTATATCCTTGCTGTCTCTGCCCTAGTTCATACTCTTAGATTTTTTTCTTGGTTTGTCATTAAGTAGACCTCTAGCTGGTTCTTGTACCCTTTAGTGTCTCTCTGCTGCAGACTGGCCTTCGGTCCAATGCCAGATTAATCTTTTCAGAATACCTTCTGGTTCAAAAAATCTTGGGGCACCTGGATGGTGCAGTTGGTTAAGTGTCCAGCTCTTGTTTTCAGCTCGGGTCGTGATCTCAGGGTCATGAGATAGAGCCCTGTGTCAGGCTTTGTGCTCAGTGTAGAGTCTGCTTGAGACTCTCCCTCTCCCTCTGCCCCTCATCCTGCTTGCGCTCCTTTTTTCTCTCTCAAATAAATAAGTAAATCTTTAAAAAAAATCTCAGTGGTATCATTTTATTTACTGAATTAAGTAGATCAGTTTTCTGGAGTGATTTAACCTCATATGACCTTGCAGGCTTCCTTTCTCATTAAATTGCTAAATGTATGCTATGCATACCTGTACTATTCCCTGAAACACATCCTGTGTACTTACGTGTCTCCGAATTGCTGCTCATACTTCTTCTTCAGTTTGGAATTCCTTAACTCCATTTGTGCTGCCCAAATCCTAATTGTTATCCAAGGTTTAGTTCAAACACTATGCCTTCCATGAACTCTCCTCCTACCCCTCTGTCAGAATTAATCAACTGTTATTATCAGCATCATTTTGTGTAGCTTGTATCTGGTGTTTCATTTGCTTGATATTATTGTTAATTATTTATATATTGGTGTTTGCTACTAGATTGTAAATTTCATGAGGTCAAGGAATGGGCCTATTCTGACTATTTCCCTTCTCTGTCAGCTCATGTATCTCATTTTTAAAATTTCCAGGAGGTTGGTGCCTCTTGGGCTTTTTCTTCTTCTTTTTCTTTTTTTTCCCCTAGATTTTATTTATTTATGAGAGAGAGAGAGCCCGCGCACACGAGTAGGGGCAGGGGCAGAGGGAGAGAGAGAAGCAGACTCCCTGCTGAGCAGGGAGCCTGACACCTGGGATTTGATCCCGGGACCCTGAGATCATGACCTGAGCCAAAGGCAGATACTTACCAACTGAGCCACCCAAGTGCCCCATTGGGCTTCTAGAACCATTTGTGATTTTTCTGTGGCCCTCAGTGAAACAAGCAGAAGTTCTTCTTTTATTTGCTTTTGTAATGATTTATAATGCACTGGGACTATGTTATCAGCTATGTTGGATTAGAACACAGAGCTTTACACCTCAAATGCAGGCTTTAATTCCAACCTAGGCCTATTCTCAAATTGCTCCTAGTAGAGTAGGGCAAATAGACACGTAAACAATAATACCTTGCAATAAGCACAAGAGAAAGATCAGCTAAACTAGTGTGTGTAAGGGTTAAGAAAAGCTCCTGGAAGAAGTGATGGTTTAATTGAATACCGAGCAATGAGTAGATAGACAAGGGGGGAGCTATATTCCACGCAGAGGGAACAGTGAATACAAGGGCAAGATTACATTTGGGCAAGAATGTTCAGCAAAGCTAAAAGAATTTTTATGAAAGGGTAGAGAGTGATGAGTGGCAGGCAGGCACCACATCATAATGGGTTTTAGATGCCAAGGTAAAAAGTTTTTTTTTTGTTTTTTTTTTAAGATTTTATTTATTTATTTGAGAGAGAGAATGAGAGAGAGAGCATGAGAGGGGTGAGGGTCAGAGGGAGAAGCAGACTCCCTGCTGAGCAGGGAGCCCGATGCGGGACTCGATCCCGGGACTCCAGGATCATGACCTGAGCCGAAGGCAGTCGCTTAACCAACTGAGCCACCCAGGCGCCCGCCAAGGTAAAAAGTTTGAATATTATCCTGAATGGAGGCATCAGGCTTTGGAATCCAATGGAGCTGAGTTCAAATTTAACTTCTTTACCTACCTTGTGATCTCGGACAAATTACTTAACCTCTCTAGGCTTTATCTTTCCAGTAAAATAATACCTAGCTTTCAGGGTTGTTGAGCATTAGAAACGATACACATAAGGCATGTCGCACATAAGCAGGTGTTCAGTAAA
This sequence comes from Phoca vitulina, assembly GCF_004348235.1. Taxonomy (NCBI): domain Eukaryota; kingdom Metazoa; phylum Chordata; class Mammalia; order Carnivora; family Phocidae; genus Phoca; species Phoca vitulina. Next base: position 71,173,662 of record NW_022589705.1, on the reverse strand, counting down.
CGTTAACTATTAATATTAAGAGGATGAGGGGCACCTGGGTGGCTCAGCCGTTTAGCGTCTGCCTTCGGCTCAGGTCATGATCCCAGGGTCCTGGGATCGAGCCCCACATTGGGCTCCTTGCTCAGCAGGGAAGCCTGCTTCTCCCTCTCCCACTCTCCCTGCTTGTGTTCCCTCTCTCGCTGTCTCTCTCTCTCTCTCTGTCAAAAAATAAATAAAAATCTTAAAAAAAAAAATATTAAGAGGATGAGGAGTCACTGAAAGATTTTAAGGCAGAGTAACAGATCAGTTTTGTTAGAAAGATTGCTGGCAGAATTGAAAAGGATGGTGTCTTAGTTTGGGCCACAGACGTGGTGGCTTCAACAACACACCTTTATTTCTCACAGTTCTGGAGGCTGGAAGTCTAAGATCAAGGCAGCTGTAGATTTGGTGTCTGGTGCAGGCCCTCTTCCTGGATCATAGATAGCTGTCATCCTCACTGTACCCTCACATGGCAGAAAGAGGGTGAGAGAGCTGTCTTGGGGTCCTTTTATAAGGACCACCCTCATGACCCATTCATGCCCCAAAGGCCTCACCTGATACTATCACAGTGGGGATTAAGATTTCAACATATGAATTTAGGGGAGGAAATACAAACGTTCAGACCATAACAGATGGATTAGAGCAGGGAATCCTGTTAGAAGCAGAGAGAAAAGAGTTCAGTTTTAGACAAGTTGAGTTTGAGATGAGCAAGAAATGTTTAGGAGGCAATTAGACATATGAAAGTGGTATTTAGGATGAAAGCCTGAGCTGAAGATACGGATTTGAAAATGATCAGTTACAGTTCGAACCATAGGAGTAGATAAAATTATTCTGGGAGAATGGGGAGAACTGCTCTTCATAACCTTTTTTTTTTTTTTTTTTAAGATTTTATTTATTTATTTGAGAGAGAGAGAGAGCACAAGCAGTGGGGGTAGCAGAGGGAGAGGGAGAAGCAGGCTCCCTACTCAGCAGGGAGCCTGATGCGGGGCTCGATTCCAGGACCCTGGGATCATGTTCTGAGCTGCAGGCAGCCTCTCAACTGACTGAGCCACCCAGGTGCCCCTCCTTTTTTTTTTTTTTTTTTTTTTAAAGCTATGGGTTTTTATTCCTCTCCCACCGTGCGCATAACACCCAAAATTTTACATGCAGTTTTAGGTGGTTCATGGCATCACTCTCCAAACCCATCTATGGACCTGTGGGTCCATGGATATCTTAAAAACCCGTAATACCAAAAGAAGGAAAGAAGGCTAAGGATGAGTAAACATTTAAGGAGTGAGCAGAAGAGAAGGAATAACCAAAGAGGAAGGAGGAACACTAGGGTGGAATGGAGTCTCAGATTCAAGAGGGAGAGTGAGTTTAAAAGGTGAAGGAATGATCAGCAGTGTCTTCTGAGTTGGCAGTTAGGTAGGTGATTGTGGAGAAAGCAATTTCAGTGAATTTGTGGGGCTCAAAGCCACACAGGTCACATGGGGGGAATAGGAGGTGAGGAAATGTAGACAGCATTGTCATCATACTTGTTCAGGAAGCCAAGGGGAAAGGAAAGAGAGAAGTTAAAGATATACAAGCTAGGGGATAATTGTTGGATTAAGGTTCCCAAAGAGAAGGGAAGAGGTGGGATCCAGATTTTAGGTGAAAGGACTTGCCTAAGTTTCCAAAGGACATCTCTGCAGGTGAAACTAAAACAAAGAAAATTAGGGTATGTATTGGTAGCTTGGTGGACTGTAATGGCTTTTAATAAAAGTTGGAAACAAGTATTAAATCCTTCTAATTAAGTAACCCCCACATCATTCATTGGTGCCTCAATATGTTCAATCTTAGAATTTCCCAGTGGGTAGTTGGGTTCTTTGTTGGCAGCTCATAGCCTTTGGTACAGCCAAGTTTATAAGAAGCATCAAAGAATATGGCCTTTGTTAAATTGACTGGGGTATCTTTGAAAATTCTACCTCCGGTGTTAGGTAAAATAATCTTTGCTGGGCCTGGAATTAAATTAGGGATTTATGTGTAGGGAGCCAAACCTAAAACTTTAAAAAATTTGAAAGTCTGAGCTGTTTAGCGCATTCTGAAAGTTTAATAGTTGGTTGTTCTTTGGCTTCTGTAATGAATTTACTTGCTAAAATACTATGATCTCAAACCCCAGGCACTGCAGTATCTATCCTCTTGTCTTAATGCTTAAATCAGGAAAGAACTTGCATGTACTTGATGGGTCTGCAACACAGGATCCTAAAAAAGGATCCTTCAGCTTTGGGGGCACAGTTGTTCCATAAAACCCTTTTCTGAGGAACTTACGGCTCAGCTCTAAAGTAGGCTAGCTGGTATTAAGAAGAGCTTGTAGGGCGCCTGGGTGGCTCAGTCGGTTGGGTGACTGCCTTCAGCTCAGGTCATGATTCTGGAGTCCCGGGATTGAGTCCCACATCCGGCTCCCCGCTCAGCGGGGAGTCTGCTTCTCCCTCTGACTCTCCCCACTCTCATGCTCTCTCTCTCTCCCATTCTCTCTCTCAGATAAATAAATAAAATCTTTAAAAAAAAAAAAAAAAAAGAAGAGCTTGTAATCATGTTTCCCTTAGTAATTATGATCCGAATAAATACCTGGACCTCTTGCCGCTGAACTGAAAGTCCGTTTTTTAGCTATTGGAAACAGTAAGATGGACCAGCGTCCATTGTGCCCTTCGCATCTTCAGGTCTAAAATAAAAGAGGCAGTGGACTAAAAAGAAATCCCATGAATTCCGCCTCGTGTGTGTGTGTGTGTGTGTGTGTGTGTGTGTACACATACACACAGGGCTCGAACTCACAACCCTGAGATCAAGACCTGAGCTGAGATCAAGAGTCAGATGCTTAACTGACTGAGCCATCCAGGTACCCCCTGCGCCTTCTTTAAAATGTTGGTTAGTTTAAAAGGAAATTCGTTGGGGCGCCTGGGTGGCTCAGTGGTTAAGCGTCTGCCTTCAGCTCAGGTCATGATTCCAGGGTCCTGGGATCGAGCCCTGCGTCGGGCTCCCTGCTCTGCGGGAAGCCTCCTTCTCCCTTTCCCACTCCCCCTGCTGTGTTCCCTCTCTCGCTGTGTCTCTCTCTGACAAATAAATAATAAAATCTTAAAAAAAAAAAAATAAAAGGAAATTTGTTAACTTTTCCTTTTCCATCTATGTATTATTTAAACTGTCATGGCAAACACATACAACTTTTTAAATAAATTCTGAAAAGAAAAATAACAAGGAAAACTTGTGTCTCCAGAGTGAGAATTTTGTAAAACTGGAAATGGTCAATCTTGGTTATGAAGGTATTAATGTAGTGAGGCAGAATGGGTCTGGTAGTGGTGAAATGTAAGGGGGCAGAACTTTTAGTTGGCTTTAATTTTGTTTTCCCATCACGGCTGCATGTTTCAGCACACAAGAGACACTTATTGGGGTGTTGGGGTTTCTTACATACTGGACTTTTTTCCGTAGGTAACTCGACTCTGATTTCATTCTGTGTGTTTCATTAGCCAGTCTTCTAATCATATATTGGCCAGTCAAGAAATTTTTGTTTTAGGTCATATCCTGCAGAGCTGTAGCTGTTAGCAGCTTTGGCAGATACAGAAAGTAAAGCATGATCTCTTTCCTTAAGGAGTTAGTGATCTCATTGGTGCTGTAAGAATAAGCATATTAAAAGTTCAGGACTCTCTGTATAACTATATAAGTGCTGATTGAGTGATTAGCATAGTAAGTACCATAAAAATTTGTAGGACAAAGAGACTGTTGAGACCTGGAGTTGTCAGGAAAGGCTGCCAGAGTAATTTTTCTCAAGCACTCATCTGATCGTGTCATCTCCTATTTAAAATCTTTTGAAGCTTTCCTTCACCTTCACCTTCTACCAATTTCTTAGTGGTAAAGTTTGGACTCATTAGCTTGTAAGAAAGGTCATGATTTGGCCCATGCCATCCTATCTAGTTTTAAGTCTCTCCACTACCTAATACACATTCTGTCTTTCAACCATCCTTGATTCTGTGCACTTCTCTGAACATAAGCTCCTGGTTGTCTCCATGAATTTGCATTAGGTGAAATTTGCATGTAGTAGCTTTGTCCCTTCCCTTTAAATTCTTGGCTAACTTCTACTCATCTTTTAAGGTTTAATTAGATTCATTCCTCTAGAACCTTTCACTAATTGCCCATGTTTCCCTCTCCTGTTCAGGTAGCTTAACCATTTTTCTTCTGTTCTTTTTTTTTTTTTAAAGATTTTATTTATTTATTTGACAGAGAGAGACACAGCGAGAGAGGGAACACAAGCAGGGGGAATGGGAGAGGGAAAAGCAGGCTTCCTGCGGAGCAGGGAGCCCGATGCGGGGCTCGATCCCAGGACCCCGGGATCATGACCTGAGCCAAAGGCAGACGCTTAACGGCTGAGCCACCCAGGCGCCCCCATTTTTCTTCTGTTCTTGAGCACTCTGTGCTTAGCTCTGTTTATAGCATGTATCAAACTGCACGGAAGTTAATTCTTTTTTCTGCTAGACTGTCATCTATTTTATTATTTTTACTTTTATTTATTTTTTAAGATTTTATTTATTTATTTGACGGAGAGAGGCACAGCGAGAGAGGGAACACAAGCAGGGGGAGTGGGAGAGGGAGAAGCAGGTTTCCCGCAGAGCAGGGAGCCCGAGTGGGGCTCGATCCCAGGACCCTGAGATCATGACCTGAGCCGAAGGCAGACGCTTAATGACTGAGCCACCCAGGCGCCCCTATTTTATTATTTTTAAAAGTAGGCTCCACACCCAGTGTGGGACTTGAACACATGACCTCAAGATCAGGAGTTGCATGCTCCACCAACTGAGCCAGCCAGGCGCCCCGACAGTCATCTCTTAAGGATAGGGACTATGACTTTGGTATCTATTTTTTCTTTTTATTATTTATTTATTTATTTATTTTTAAAGATTTTATTTATTTGGCAGAGAGAGAGACAGCGAGAGAGGGAACACAAGCAGAGGAGTGGGAGAGGGAGAAGCAGGCTTCCTGCCGAGCAGGAAGCCCGATGTGGGGCTTGATCCCAGGACCCTGGGATCATGACCTGAGCCGAAGGCAGACGCTTAACAACTGAGCCACCCAGGCGCCCCTATTTTTTCTTTTTAAAGATTTTATTTATTTATTTGAGAGAGAGCAAGAGAGAGCATGAGCTGGGGAGTGACTTTGGTATCTATTGTCAGAGTCAAAGACAGGCTCTTCCAATCATGTAGGTCCTTTTTTTTTTTTTTTTTTTCATGTAGGTCCTTAATAAAGATGTATTCAAAGAAGAAATGAGTGAATGAATGAACTAGATTTTAAAGAGTAAAGAGTGTTTGGGGTGCCTGGGTGGCTCAGTCAATTGAGCATCCAACTCTTGATTTTGGTTCAGATCATGATCTTGGGGTCGTGGAATTGGGCCCGTCATCGGGGACTACGTTCAAATAAACAAATAAATAAAATCTTTTTAAAAAAAGAGTACTATTTGGAGAGGTAGAGAGGGAGAGAGTAGCATGCGGTGAAGAGAAAATAGTGTGAGCAGTGTTAGTGATTTAGATGAGACTGCAGTTGTAAGCTGATTCTCATTCAGTCTGTAGATGACACAGGCTTGGAAAGGTTAATGAAGATGTTGGATAATTGAATCAGTGTCTAAAAAGATCAGAATATGGTGGAATGAATGATAGTGGTCAAATCTAATAAAAATCCCGCTTCGAATACTTGCAGGGCTCTATTAAGTGAAAGGTAGCCTGGGGCGCCTGGGTGGCCCAGTGCGTTAAGCATCTGCCTTCGGCTGGGGTTGTGATTCTGGGATCCAGCCCCACATAGGGCTCCAGCCCCACATCAGGCTCCCTGCTCAGCAGTAAGTCTGCTTCTCCCTCTGCCCCTCACCCTACTCTTGCTCTCTCTCTCTCAAATAAATAAAATCTTAAAAAAAAAAAAAAGTGAAAAGTAGCCTACACTTAAAAAAAAGTCTAACAGTTCCAAACGAGAGCCAGTAGGGAGAATTTATAAGGAAGCAAATGATGACATATTTATAGAACTATTAAATCTATATATTGCCTTAGGAGGTAGTGAATTCTCTATTGAGTTTTAAGTATCGGGAATATTATAGAGTTATGCAGGATTTGGGCAGACCTTTCAACCCTGAACAGGTGATTCTTTGTTGTTGAAGGGAATCATGTTTCAGCAGGGAATAAGACTAGATAACTAATTCTAATTCTCAAGTTCTGTGGTATATAATAGGAAGAGATCACTGTTCCTTGCAAAGCAGGAAAAGATTCAAGGCTGAAAAGAAGGATGTGAAGTTAAGAGCAAAGACAGGGATGAGGTAATACTGAATGGCTATAAACTCAGAAATGTGAGTAGGTAGTACATTCACCTGGAAGTGGAGAGAGAATGTCAGCATTGTTCAGAACGGTAGCTATGTGGCTCTTACTAGGCAGTCAGTTAGAAGGGAGTAACTGGGCTGTAGGGAGGGAAGACCTCACTGATGTTTGTGCTGAATACTAGTGAACCAGAGTTCTTTAATTCTGCCACTTTCTTCTGAAATGCTCCTCTGACTTGGAGAAATAATGGAAGAGTCGAGCAATGGTGGTAATTCAGGTTCTTAGATTGTCATGGTGAACTTAGTGGTAGAAGGTTAGGCAGGTGACAGTTCCTGGGGGATTAGTGATGGCAGCTTTAATTGCTTAACTGTGTTGTCTAGCATAGACCAGGATAAGCTTAGATTCTCTTAATAAAAGGGATAAAATAAGAATGGAGTGATAAAGCTTGGGAATTATTAGGATGACTGCTAAGGAGGTGTGTTTGGAGCAGGAATGCAGTGTGACAGTGTGGTGGCTGGGTATGAACTGGAGATGAAGTAAGTCAAGGATGATGCCAGAGGATGCATGTGGAGACAGTAAATGTGAACTAAGTTGTTGGGAGTTTAAGGTAGATTTGCCACTAGGAGGGGAGCAGGCAGCAGGGAGTGGTCGATGACAGCGAGCATGATTTGAATAAAATAGGGGGATGGCATAGGCTTTAAATAGAAGAAAAGGAGCAAGGCTGATGGATCAGTGGTCTGAAGTGCTCGGGGAATTGGCAGATGTGGGAGAAAAGGAGTCCTGTGCAGGACTGGGCCTCTGGAGCAGTGATTGCCAAGTATTGGCAGTCATGTTTTTGTGAATGAGGTGCACAAAACTGAGAATGAAGGAGAGTGTGCCTACAAAGGAGTGGCTCTGTAAGACTTGGGAGAAGGAAGAGGTGGGGGAGATGTGTAGTGCAGGTAAACTGAGCAGCTTTCCGGGGTTGCCTGGTTGGTAATGGCTGCTGAGGAAACGGGAGCTAGGGGTAGAAACCGGGGCAGGAGAGGGTGGGAACAGAGCACTGGTCTGGCAGATCCGTATGTGAAGAGGGAGATGGAACCGTTGCAGTACGAGTGACCCAAATGCCAAGGCCACTTGACCTCTTCTGCAGGTGGTGTTCACAGCTTTGGCTTCTTGGAGGTTGCTTTGGGGGAAGCAGAGACTCACTCACTCCCCAGATTATGATGCTAGGAGACTTTGCCATGGCATGGTTTTGAGGCATATGATTCTGTCTAATCTATAAAGTGGCAAGATGGTCAGGACAGAAGAGGAAGTTCAGACAGGCCAAATCTTCCAAACAACAAGACACTTTTCTTGGGTCTGTGGAAACTATCTCCACTGTCCACGAAGAAGCTGGGGTGTGGATGAAGCAGGGGTAGGGCAACTTATCCGGGCCATGCTAAGCCAATGCCTTCTCTGTGTTTCCTTTACAGATGAACGGGACCGTGTTCAGAAGAAGACGTTCACCAAGTGGGTCAACAAGCACCTGATGAAGGTAGGACTCCTTCGGAGATGCTGCCCTAGCACCTCTGGCTGCTCTTAGCTGGATCTGTCAGTCCCTCCTCATGGATAGTTTAGATTGCTTGTCATGTGCTCGATGGAGATACCCATGTGACTTTTTAAAAATAACGAACAAAGTCATAACAGTGTGGAAACTTGTACTGATCAGTTTCTTGGAGAGGATAGTAATAAATGCCATTACCTCAGAATGTTGAGGTGAGGATACCAGGGGGTGATTCCTGGATTCAAAGAACACTTTGTTCCTAGCTTTACAAATTATTTTATAAGCTCCCTTCTTTATTTTTATTTCTAGATCTGATTACTGTGTAAGGATGGGGCAGAGAGGTTTTTGTTCTCTTTCTAAGTGCACAAATCTTAAATGTTTAGTTTAAGCAATTTTTGCATGTGTATATATATACATTATAACCACCATGCAGTTTAAGATGCAGAACACTCCAGAACGGCTAAGACTGGGGGGAGATTTTATTACTGTTTTTAAATAGAGGAGAAACCAAGGCAGAGGCATGTTAAAAGCCCACCTAAGGATAAGCAGTATGACTAATGTGAAGTCCAGATTTGAAAACAATGTTTTTGAATAGTATATAATAATTACTCAAATAATTCACATAATTTTGAGTTATATTGATTACTGCTCTGGGAAAGGTCATCAGTGACCTCTTAATTGCCATATCCAGTAGCCTAGTTTTATCTTCCTCTTACTTGATTTCTCTACAGCATCTGATACTGTTGACTAACTTATTATTCCTTAAAACCGACTCTTATGTTGGCTTCTAACACACTGCTTTTTCCTGAATTAAACTCTTTCCTCTATGAATGCCTTTTTCTTTCTCTGACTCCTCCATGTTGCTGGTCCCCGGGGTCCTAACCTTACCCAATTTCTTGTTTTGTTCTCTGTACTCTTTTTGGGCAGTCTCATGTGTGTTAGTCACAGGGATCACTGGTGATGTGGAATGCAAGGAAGCCCAAGTAGAAAAAGCATATGAGGTGATCTCAAATCTGGTGTCTGGATGCAGCGAGGCTTTATGAAAACTAAACATTATCAGGCGGCTACTCCCTCTTTTTATTGAGGCCTTTGTGTTGTCTTGTTTTTCTTTCTTTCCGTATGTCTCCTCCATTCATTGCTTCTGCCATTGCTTGTGTGAAAGCTGTGGTGGCTATCTCTCAAATGGTGATGTAATTTGTGGCTACACCAAACACAGAAAATCTGATTGGCTGGGATGTTCTTTTCCTCCATGGGTCAGGTGTCCATCTATAGCTCAGTAATCTATGGCAAGGGAGATGGTTACATAAATCAGCATGACTCCTGAGGGCCACTGTTTAATGGGGACTGCAGGTGAGGGCAGTTTTCAAAGTACAAGATCTGGATAAGGACGTAACAATAGAGCCATGTCCTATATTCTTTCCTAAGCCAAAGACAGGGTACTGGGCATGTTCATCTGGATGTCACCCAGACGTATCCCGTATTCAACACATCCCAAATTGCTAAATATTTTCATTCACGTACTTAGCTATCCAAATTAGGAATCTAGAACTATTTTCAGTCTGCCCATCATCTCCCTTGTCACCAGCTCCAATCAATCACTTCCAGTTCAGAAAAATGCTTGCACCTGACTTCTCTTCTCTATCCCCATGACCTCTGCCTAGTCCAGGGCCTTGTCAGCTTGCCTTGATCACTGTAATAGTTCCTAGTAAGGTTTTCTGTAGTAACACTGATAACGCAAATAGTAGTAATAGTTTGCTTACCGTAAAGCTGACATTCTGGACTAAGTCCTCTACGTGGATTAGCTTCTTTACTCCTCAGTGAACTTATGCTGTAGACTCTTTCAATTTTCCCATTTTATCAATGAGGAAAATGAACTTTAGAGTAGTTTACTTGTTCAAGGTCATGCCACTATAAAGAGGCAGAACTGAAATTTTAGAATTCAGGCAACCTAAAGTCTAAAACTTGTGCTCTTAACATCTGCAGTAATGGCCTGCCTTCTCCCTACCTTTCCAGGCTCATAGTGTCGAATTCCCTGTATACCTCAGGCACTTGCTGAACCATGTGCCGTGCTAAGAGCCATGTGCATGCTCTTTTATGACTGTGTCCTTGCTCATGCCGCTCCCTCTGTGTGGAGCCTTCTCCAATCTCCATTCTGCCTGAGTAACCCCAATTTAACACCATCTCAATAGATATTTTCCTGAATCGCCCATATGGAATTGACTGCCCTTTTCTTTGTGCCCTCACCGTATTCCTTACGTACTTCTGTTACAGCACATGTATACGTTCTATATCTTTCTGTTGATTTTAGCTTGAAGGCAGATATTGTGTCTTATTTTGTTAGTGTCAGGATAAAGAGAAAGGAAGAGAGACAGAGAGAGAAAACTGCTATTTTCCTCTAATTCCTTCAAGATGTACCGTTTGCCTCCAGTTTGCTGATGCAGAACTTGGTCATGATGCAGAGTCCTTGACAACCTGGTTCCAAGCTGCCCAGCTTCATTTGCAGGCATTGTCCCCTGTGTAGCCTGTGCTGTGCCACATGAGATAAGTCACCGCGCCCTAAACACTGTGTGCTTCCACACCTCTTTGCTTATTCATCTCTCTCCCTAGAATGCACGTCCCAATCTCCTCTGCCTGGCCATCACCCACTTACCCTTCAAGGCCCACGTCCAATATCACCTTCCTGAGAATCTGACCTCCAGTCCTCAGACTAAATTAGTCTCAGCTCTCTCTCTCTTCCACGCCACTTTGAAGTGATGCCTTGTGTGTTCGCGCATGGGTCTCCCCTATTAGCGTGCTCACCGAGGGCTCGGACTGTATTGTATTACTTTCTCTACCACATACTGCACCACAGATATGAGAAATATCCAGGATTTGTTGCCTTGAGTAAATAATATTTTAATAGTGTTTTATAGCTTACAAAGCACATTCCTATCTGGCTTGATTCTTATGATAACTCTGAAGGTGGTAAAGGTATTTCATCCTCTCAGTTTTCCCAACTAAGGAAAGTGAGAATTAGAAGGGGTAAAGTGACCTTCCCAAGACCATACAGCTAGTGAAGGAGGGAGCGAGGGACCACTCATGAGTCTTATGACTCAAATTACCTGTTCTTTCTACTAAAGATGCCCCCAACATATTCTTTCGTGCCTCCTCTCTAACAATTGGAAGAACTGAATTTATCCTGACTCAGGCTTGCCCCCTAAACTTTGTAGTTGAACACAAATGCCCTGGCTCTCCGCTGTTGCCGTTTGGACCTCTGCCTCAGTGCTGCGTGATGACAGGAGGCCCAGGGAGGGAGAAACGAGGAGATGAACACAACAGGGCATTGTTAGAAACTGGAGGCCAGCCAGAGCTTTATTTCAGTCCCTGGCTATTTTCCCTCTCTTCTCGGACCCCCAGCCTTATAGTTCCAACAACATTTTCTCATCTTGGGATATTTCAGAGAGAGGGATTCACTGCTAATCAGAATCATTGCTCCATGCTGGCATTCTTTGAACTTTGGGCTGAGAAATATGGACTGAGATTTGTTTTTTGTAATTCAGGCATCCCTTGCCATGCTCCCCAGGTACACCCAGATTAATGTGGCTGTTGGCAAGTAGATGGATATAAGATCAAAGCAACCAAGCCTCTCAAGTTCTGGATTGAGTTGACCTAGGATCTCTTGGATCCCCAGCTATCTCTGTGGGAAACAGTTTGTTGTGGAATGAGCAAATTAATTCCTCTTTATTAGTCGAGAACACTGCTGGTCCAATCTTAAAAGAGGTTTGTTAAGGCTGTTGACATCTGTAATATATAAATAACCTAATTTAGAATGCAAGCCTCCAAACTGAAGTGTTCTGGGCATATGCTAGAACCATCAAAAAGAAAAATCTAGAGGGGCACCTGGCTGGCTCAGTCAGTGGAACATGTGACTCTTGATCTCAGGGTTGTGGGTTTGAGCCCCATGTTGGGTGTAGAGATTGTTTAAAAAAATTTAAAAATAAAATAAAATGTAAAAAAAAAGGAAAAATCTAGAGTTTTATTATTAAAAAATTTTTTTTAAAGTTGGCTCCATGCCCTATGTGGGGCTCCAACTCACAACCACAAGATCAAGGGTAGCATGCTCTACTGACTCAGCCAGCCAGGCACCCCAAAAAATCTAGTTTTAAATGAGGTATTATTTAAATTATTTATACCGTGTCTCTAGGTCCTGGTAGCTGATAAAGTTTATGCTCCCAGAGAGAACTCCCAGAGAGGATGAGGGAACTGAGCGCATGAGTTCCTAAGGAGGAGAAATGCTTTCTCTGATCAGTTCTTGTTGACTTCAGAAGTTACAGGTAGAAAGGAGAAACCCGTGTTTAGTCTAGCAGATGGGACAGTTCCCCCCCCCCCTTTTTTTTAAAGATTTTATTTGACAGAGAGAGACACAGCGAGAGAGGGAACACAAGCGGGGGAGTGGGAGAGGGAGAAGCAGACTTCCTGCTGAGCAGGGAACCCGATGCGGGGCTCGATCCCAGGACCCTGGGATCATGACCTGAGCCGAAGGCAGACGCTTAACTACTGAGCCACCCAGGTGCCCCAGTTCTTTCTCTTTTTATTCATGTATGCAATCTAGAAGCTACTGGCCTTCCTGGAATTTCAGTTAAGAAAATTCCAGGTATACCAGTAAAAGTTTTCCAACTCCAAATTTTTACTCCAGACCTTCTCAGCTTTTCCGTGTGAGGCTCTCTAGTTGGACACGAGGTGGTAGATAGCTGTAGTGATTCTGGGCACCTCTGTTCTGCCGTAGCCGTGAGACAGCTCACCGAAGCACTGCATGGACTTTCACATGCCTTTTTGCTTATTCACATCTGTGCGAAAGGTCAGTAGGAGACTGGCCGTGGAGTTCATTTAAGGATTGACAGAGTAGTGCTGTTTAGACACAGGGGAGGAGTGTTGCCTTTGTTGCGCAGGTGTGGCCACATGGTGGTGGTTTGTGACCATCTCCCGCCTGGACCTGAGTTTTCAGGACCTGATTTCACTCCAAACACCTCTCAACCCCCACTGAACGTTTTGGGCCTACATTTGGATTGGATTTTCTATTCTCTACACCTAAGCGCCTTACCTGCCTGTTATGTAAAGCTACCCTGTGTGGATTTTAGAATCATCCTCATCTCCAGAGACCTTTGTGAATCAGGTGTCTCTCATTGTTAGATTCCTCAAAACTTAAGGAATTCTCCAAACAGAAAGACAATAGAATTCTTATCAGCAAAGAGCCTCACTCCCCCTCTCCCTCTACTCACCCCAGCAGGTTTCCAGCCTCTACTCATTCCCTGCATTTGAGCAGCGTTCTTTGACAGGCAAAAAGTCTGGGACAACTGTAATCTGTTTTTTAGCATTAGCATTAGGCTTTTTAAGCATTTTTTTAGCATTAGTATTTTTAGCATTAGCATTTAGGCTTTTCCTTGAGGATAAATTTGGCCATTGAATCAGTATGGAATTCCCCTCTTACAGTTTAGAAATCTACAAATTCAGAAATCCATTTAAAGTTACCAGGCTCACTCTCGCTTACCCTGTACCTTTTATAAATGTAGATGCGAATAAATAAAATACTCTTCTCTTTAAAACTTTCTCCTCTGACCTGTTTACCGCTCTTCAACATAGTTTGCGTCAAGGAAATTGAGCTGCTTGTGTTTCTTTTAAGTCTTAGAGGAAAGCTTTTCTTGATGAGGTTTGCTGCAGGTGTCAAAGAATACCACGTGACAGTCCTTGGTTCTTTTTGGAGGAGGGGGAGGATGGACTTAATATGTCCTTTCTACCCTTCAGGCATCATGGAAGCCTTGTGAAGGGAAAGAGCAGTAAGCTTGGAGTCAGGAGACGGTGATGGGACACTTCCCAGCTCAGTGATCTTACACACGTTACTTAACTTCTCCAGGCAAGGCTTTTCTCGTCTGCCAGCTGAGAGTGTTAAAGTCCCTTTGGGCCAGATTCTGATTCCAGGTACTTAAGTGCAATTTATTCCCTTCGCTAAAGCCACTCAGAAGCGGGGAGAAGCTGTTTGTTTTTCTATAACTTCACATTAAAACTTTTTTTTTTTTTAAGTAAGCTCTACACCCAACATGGGGCTTGAACTCAAGACCTCTAGATCAAGAGTCACATGCTCTACTGACTGAGCCAGCCAGGCGCCCATAACTGCAAATTAATCTTTAAAGAACTGGGAGAGCAGAGCTTTCCTTGGCTTATTAATGCACAGGAATTGGGGAGGATTAGCCTGGGTGGACTTGATCCCTCAAAATTTAGTCATTTGTTAATTTTTAAAAATAGCTTTTTTGAGATTTAATTCACATATCCTACAATTTACCTATTTAAATAATACATAGTTCAGTGACTTATAGTATATTCAGAGTTATGCAACCATCACCATAATCATTCTATAACATTGTCATCATCCCCAAAAGAAACCCTGTACCTTTCAGTCATCTCCCCAACCCCCGCATACCTTCCTCCAGCCCCAGACAACCACAAAAATAGATTTGCCTATTCTAGATATCTTTTATAAATGGAATCATACAATATGTGGTCCTTTTCTTTGTAACTGGCTTCTTTTACTTAGCATAATGTTTTTAGAATTCATCCACATTATAGCATGTATCAGTATTTAATTGCCAAATGATATTCCATTGTATGGATGTCCCACATTTTGTTTATCCATTTATCAATTGATAGACATTTGGGTTATTTTCAGTTTTTGGCAATTATGAATAATAAATGCTATGAACATTCATTCATGTACATGTTTTTTTTCCTGGACATATATTTTCAGTTCTCTTGGGTATATACCTGGGAGTGGAATCAATGTGTCATATGGTAACTTGTGTTCAGTCTTTTGCGGAACTGTCAGACTGTTTTCCAAAGCAGCCACACCATTTTACATTCCTGCCGGCAATGTATGAGGGTTCCAGTTATAATCTTTTTGATTATAGTTCTCCTGTTGGGTGGGGCATGGTATCTTCCTGTGGTTTTGATTTACATTTTCTGCGTAGCTAATGATATTGAGCATCTTTTCCTGAATTTGTTAGCCATTTGCATATATTCTTTAGAGACATTCACTAATGTTGACAGTGATTTTCACAGGGAGTGCAAATGGCAAAGACCCAGGTCGTTGAAGTTATTCACTCATATTTTGTTGACAGAATAGCACGGGTATTTGTTGGAGAGAAACATACATATTGATGATTCTTGACCAGTCTTGGCTTTCCCAGGCTGCCTCTAAAACATCTAATGCTTGGTCCACTGGACTTTTTCTTGTCTTTCCTTTCCTTACCCTTTTCCAGTTTTATTGAGACAGAAATGACATATATCACTGTATGAGTGTAATGTGTACAGTGTATTGGTTTGAGTTACATATATTATGAAATGATTAGCAGTAAGTTTAGTTAGCATCCATTGTGTCATATGAATACAATGAAAAGAGCAAAAAAAGAAAAGTGTTTTTTTCCTTGTGATGACAGCTCTTAGGATTTCACATATATCATACAGCACTGTTAGCTATTAGACTCTCTCCCTCTTTTTTTTTTTGCTATTGGACTTTTTCTTAAGAGATTTGTGGAAAATTTTAGAGGCCACTTAGTGTTTGAGGAAGAGGTAAAGACTTTGGAATGGGGCAGACCTGGATTTTATTGGACTGGCCATTTACTATGTGATCTCGGGATGTGAATTGAGCCCCCCAAATCCCATCTCTGTATCTGAACATTTTCTGACATAGAAGCACTAGTAAGTGTTAGCTAGTACTTTATCCTGCTGGGTCCATTATGCTTCCGAAATAAACTATTGTTCTCTGTTACTGAAAATTCAGGGAAAAAATGCTCCCCTCTCTTCCCCCATTACCTCTGTCCATATCTCTCTTTTACAGTTTTTCATAGTTATTTAGTCAGTATAATCAGGGAAAGACTGAGAGACATAATAAATTAGTCTCAGCTAAGTTTCTTGTAAGGTGGTTGAATTTTGCTGTTTGCAGGTACAAAACATAACTGGAATTTTTAGAAGGAGATGTTGAGTCCTCGATGTGAAATTAACTTTATATTTCAAAGTACCACTTTTTCTTTTCAGTACTCTGTGGTATTTAGTGTCCTGCTGCCAATATGATCTTACTTGGTCCTCATTTCTATTATAATTTATTTAAATAATTATTCAGTGCCCATTCCTGATTTGAATGCCCTATGCTCAGGTCTTATCTATCAAAAATAAGTCCCTCATTGTTGTCACTTCTCTTTATAACTTAATATGAAGTATTTAATATATTCTGTCTATTTTTTTTAACCTACAATTCATTTATTATCTTCTATTCCACCACTCTCTAGAAAGTGAGTCTCACAAAAAACACCATTATTTGTAAGACTAACAGAAACCCTGTCTTGGTCTTCATGCTTGTCCTGGAGCATTTGATACTGGTGATCATCCATCCCCTCCCTCCTTGATTACCCTTTCTTATGTGTTTTTTTTTTTTTCTACCTCTTTCTCTGCCTTCTTCCACCCCCTATCCTTTGTTGATTGCTTTTCCATCTCCTGCCTTCTAATTTTGACTATTCCCACAGGCTCAGTCCTCAGCACTGTGCTCTTCTTTCTTGCCCCTAACCCAGAAAGGCCAACATTTCCCATGTCTTTAGCTAGCACCTCTATGCATATGACTTCTAAACTTAAGTTCTCAGCTGACCCAAATTGAATTCTGGTATTTTCAGCTGCTCCCAGAACATTACCATTTGTAGCTCCTTTGCTACTCTTTTAAATTCAACATATTAAAAATTGAACTTTTCAGGGCACTGGTTGGCTCAGTCGGTGGAGTGTACAGCTGTTGATTTTGGGGTTGTGAGTTCGAGCCCCATGTTGGGTGTGGAGATTACTTAAAAATAAAATCTTAAAAAAATGAAATAAAAAAAAAACAACAAAATTGAACTTTTCAAATCCGCTCTCTTCCCAACCCTCACGACCTGCTTATTTCTGTTAGTGGTACATTGTGGTTGTGCAAGCTTGAAACTTTGGACCCACTTGATGGAGAGGTCTTGAAATCTTGGAGCCAGCTTACATGGGCTCACAAGAGCTGAATACTAATTTTGTGAGCTGGTTGCTATGCACAGCCATTATGAAAATTAAATTATATAAACTTACAATTAAATAAATTATATTTAAAATAAAAGTAATAAATACTCAAAACACATCACCTCATAATTATTTTGCTACATGTTAATATAGTCTGTGCTCTTGAGATTAATTATGTCTGTTGTATCTCTGATGGAAAAGTCTATAATGGTGTGTTGTTGTACATTTCATCCCAACATTGCGTTTAGTGATATATTAGTGGCTGGAAATTGGTCATGGTGGGAGTATTTAAACTATGGAAATCAACAAATGCTACCAGTCTGAGCTAGATGTGTTATTTTGTCTAGACTTAAAGTGGTGGAGAAAATGTTAATATTGCTGATTAAAATAAAAAGTGTGTTATATCTATATTCATATTGTGAATAGCACAAAAACTGAAGAAATATTCCTTCAATGTTTGAAAGCTATTACCCAATTCATCATGAACCATTTTCTCCAACTGGGTAATCTACCCATCACCTTCTTAATCCTTCACTCACACAGGTACAAACACTCATACCTTGCCTATTTCTACCTCTGTACCTTTTCTTCTGTGGTTTTACCATCTTCTGTCTTTCTGTGAAAACATTTTCTAATCCTTCCAGGGGTACCTGAGTAGCTCAGTTGGTTAAGCATCCAACTCTTGGTTTCGGCTCAGGTCTTGATCTCAGGGTCGTGAGATTGAGCCCTGCATCAGGCTTTGCACTCAGCACGGAGTCTGCTTGAGATTCTCTCCCTCTCCCCCTGCCCCTCCCCCCAGGCACGCTCACGCTCTCTCTCTCTCTCTCTCTCTCTCTCTCAAATAAATAAATAAATAAATAAATAAATAAAATCTTAACCCCCCCCCCATCTTTCCAGTTCTTTCTCTTCCAGGAAGCCTCACCAGCTATTTCCCACCTTATCCCCCCCCCTTTTTTTAATGTAATCTCTGCACTCAAGGTGGGGCTCGAACTCACGACCCCAAGATCAAGAGTCGCATGCTCTACCCGCTGAGCCAGTCAGGCGCCCCATAGCCATGATCTTTTCTGACTCCCATTCTGTTTGGAATGCTAGAATATTATAATTGGAAATGACTACAGTACAGTTTTCCACTCAAATATGGAAATCCTAATATCCTGGTCTCTGCTTGAAAAATTCAGTGACTAGAAACCCACTACTTCTGAAAGTAGCCCTTTTTATTGTTGTTTAGAGAACTATTTATGTTGAAAATGAATCTTCTTCCTTATACTTGCCACTAGTCTTCTGATTCTGTGTTGTGTCACTCAGTGAAGTTGTCACTGGACTTGGAATAAACCAGAAAACCTACTGCCACTTCCTGCAGTTATGTGACCTGAACTTCTCAAAGCCTCAGTTTCCTTAGTTCCTTCTGAGGATACATAAATAAACTTCACAGGGCAGTTGTTTGGATTAAATAAATAAAATGAGACTATGGCTGATTATAAAGCATAGTAGTTAATGGCAAAGACTAAATTCAGAAAGCCCAAACTGAGGCCAGTTTTTCCACTTGTGACCTTGGGCAAGTTGCTTAACCTCTCTGTGCCTTGTTTCCTCATCTGTAAAATAGGAGTACTATCTACCTTATCAATGTGAGAGAGAGATGAGGTAATGTGTACAACATTCAGCATGGTGTTTGACATTAACCACATATTTTTCCAAAGTGAGATGTTTTCCCATAGTTTCAGTTATAAAATTGGAATTTTTTTTTTTTCACAAGGAAAATCGCCCTCAAAGATTTTTTATTTATTTTGAGAGAGAGTAAGCACGAGCGGGAAGGGCAGAGGCAGAGGGTGAGGCAGAGAATCTCAAGTAGACTCCATGCTGAGCGTGGAGCCCAACACAGGGCTCGATCTCACGACCCTGAGATCACGACCTGGGCTGAAATCAAGAGTTGGACACTTAACTGACTGTGCCGTCCGGGAGCCCCTAAGTAGATTAATCTTTTTTTAAAAAAAGAAATATTTGGTAAGAGAGGAGTTAACATATAGGTACATCCTATGAAACACTGGGTATCTAGCATTTTTGTTTCCTTTGCCCTCTGGAAGGCTTTTCTTTTCTTTTTTTAAGTTTTTATTTATTTAAGTAATCTCTACACCCAGTGTGGGGCTCGAACTCACAACCCTGAGATCAGGAGTTGCATGCTCTTCTGGCTGAGCCAGCCAGGTGCCCCTGGAAGGCTTTTCTGATTCTGACTGGACTCATCTGTCTGTCACTGGCCATTGTATCACATTTTGGTCCAAAATAATTCCTGAGAGGTTTCAGGATGATTGACTCTCCATCTCCTTGTCCAGACTTTCTAGAACGTTGTTTACAGTATGTAATAGATCTGGCTTCAGTTTTTAAAACGCGCATACATTTCTCTTAAGTGTTACTATTTCATATGTATTGTAATCCAAACTGAAAATTCCTGAATTTTATTATTGTTTCCTGTTTCAAATTCTTTTTTTTTTTTTTTAAAGATTTTATTTATTTATTTGACAATGAGAAACACAGCGAGAGAGGGAACATAAGCAGGGAGAGTGGGAGAGGGAGAAGCAGGCTTCCTGCGGAGCAGGGAGCCTGATGTGGGGCTCGATCCCAGGACCCTGGGATCATGACCTGAGCCGAAGGCAGCCGCTTAACAACTGAGCCACCCAGGAGCCCCTCCTGTTTCAAATTCTTTAATCTGTGTTTACCTAGAACCAGAAATTCTTGTGTAGCTAATAAAAGAATTCAAGATCAAATAAAAATCAGTCTGTTTCATTCTCACGCACAGGTCCGCAAGCACATCAATGATCTTTATGAAGATCTGCGGGATGGCCACAACCTGATCTCTCTGCTGGAGGTCCTCTCGGGCATCAAACTGGTGAGCTTCTCCCTTCTTCTCATGAGTGGCCTCCCAAATACAGCCCTGTTAGGGACCTACTGGTCCATCTTGTTGAGAGCCAGGCCTGGCCACCGCTGCCTGCTGTCGGTCATGTGGGAGGAAGAAGTAGAAGGCATTCTTGGTGGACTTTGTTTCTAACTCAGACTGAGTTTTAAAATGATGTAATTTCACCTTAATGGGAATTGATGTATCATATTCTCATTTCTTGATGGAATCAGGTATCAGTTTTATTCCTTTCATATCTGCATTTTTTCTCCTTACTTGTTCTTTATCTATTTGTAGGTAGAATATTTCAGGAGTAGTAGATTCACATTTAAAGGTTTTTTAGTAAGGTGTATTTTTTTTTCTAGAGTTTTATTTCTAGTCTATACAGACTCTCCTGTTTTCCCATCTACTGGAAATTGTTTTATTTTCTGTACTCAGCTAAGGATATGGAGTTTACATTTATTTATTTTTTTTAAGATTTTATTTATTTGACAGAGAGAGACAGGGAGAGAGGGAACACAAGCAGGGGGAGTGGGAGAGGGTGAAGCAGGCTTCCTGCGGAACAGGGAGACCGATGCGGGGCTCGATCCCAGGACCCTGGGATCATGACCTGAGCCAAAGGCAGACGCTTAACGACTGAGCCACTCAGGCGCCCTGGAGTTTACATTTAAAAGCTCAGAGTTATTTTTAGAGTTATTTAGAGTTAGTTTTTAGAATTCACCTCCTTTTCTTCCTTCTTTGATTCACTGAGTCTCACAGGTTTGGAGAAGTACTGAAGTTGATATTTCAGCACAGCCCTGGATGCAGTACATTTGAGCTCCTTGGATGGTTAAATATGCCTGCCTCCTCCCAAATGTGTTAACCATTGCTTGTGGGAAACAGCTACATATCTGAAGGCAAATCCTGCCTGGGCTTCTTGGCTTGTCAGATGATAGTTCTTCTACTTGCTTTGTTTGAGGGATCAAAACAGCCCCACCTGGGGGCTCTTTGTTTCATGTATTTGAGCCTAGTGGAAGCAGGGGGTCCTGTGCAGTTTGTGTTCTGCCTCTAGCATCATAGACAACGTATTTTTCATTGAAAAGTCCGGGGCTGAATCCTGGAAACCCCTCCGGGGAGAGAAAGAACCGAGGCCCAGCCCACTCACTGCCCTTGGTGAATTCTTAGTCATTGTTTGCTGGGTTTCAAGAAGGGAATTTGGCACATTAAATTTCACTCCTTAAGTAATATTCAGTTTCTTCAAGGATTGGGGCCTGGCTTCCCATGGCCCCTTTGTTTTGGTTTCACATCTCTTTTGTCTTACGATAGAATTACTTGTATAATTTTTAATGGACAAAAAATTGACACTTTTTATTAGCATAGCCGCTACTGGTGAATTCCAGTTCTTATCTGGCCTTCATTTATAAATCTCTTAAGTAATCAAAATGTCACTTTCACATTGCTGGACTTTATTCTTTAGCACTCACAAAGTTACATTTGGGGCATTTTGGCTGGGATATCTGATGAACTCGTAGTGACTGTTATATTGAAAGTGATTCTTTCTGTGACATTGCTTACAAAACAGCCTGAAAACACTCTGATCTAATTTCTTTGCCTAACTTTGAAAACCTGCAGATTGTTTATGGAGATATTCATAGGGTATCATCTTTTCACTGAGAGCCATCCAAATATCTCTTCCATGTTTATTCTCACAATCTCTTTCTCCTTTAGTTGATTCACAAAAAGAGAGGGTGGGTGGCCATGGAGAATTGAAGATGTGTTTCTTTTTTTCCTTTTTTTTTTTTTTTTAAGTTTTTTTTTTTTTTTTTTGGGGGGGGGTTGGGGAGAGAGAGAGAGAGAGGGGAGAGAAGAGGGGCAGTGGAAGAGGGGGAGAGAGGGAGAAGCAGACTCCGCGCCGAGTGCAGAGCCAGACACGGGGCTCGATCCCAGGACCCTGAGATCATGACCTGAGATGAAATCAAGAGTCAGATGCTCAACTGACTGAGCCACGCAGGCGCCCTGAAGATGTGTTTCAACCTAAGTGTTCAGTATAACCGTGTGATCTGGTTTTGCATGTTTTGGGAGGTGGGAGGGTATTTTCATATTTATTTTCCCTTTTTTTTTAAAATGTTGCATTCATTTGCTTTTCATTTTTGTGTTGTGAATTTCCTGTTACTCTGTCCTATCTTTGCCTTGGTTGGTGGCCAAAGGAGCCAGCAGGGCTGAAGACCCTCCGTCTCGTGAGCATGCCCTCCTGGCGCCATACAAACAGCGAGGAGCAGGAGGAGGAAGATGATGATGATGTAGTAGGTCCTCCTGGGGATGCCAGGATCCCAGCTGGCACTGCAGGGCCATCAGAGAGTCTGAGGTTCTCAAGGTCTCCAAGTAGTTCAGTTACCAACCACCTTCTTCCCTCTGTACCTGGGAATTTGGGTCCCAAAGAAAGTGGTTAAAACTAATTGTGCCTCTTGCCACTGTTAGATGATCCTGGAGTGGGGATTGTTTTGCTTATCTGAGAGTGGTTGGCACTAAAAGAATCATGGTGTTTGGAGGTGTCAAGTGCCTTTTTGACCTGGAGACCCATAGCCTTCTGGTGGCCTTGCTGTGTTGTCTGAGTCTGGATTGCAGAACTGTGCAAAGTTTAGTTGAAGGCATGACAGTTAATTGCTCTTGGCTCCACACTTCAGACTAACTCTCACTCTCTCTCCACCTCTAGCCTCCAGGTTCTCACCACACACCATGTCATTTGTTTTCAAAACAGCCTGTTGTTTGCAATCCACTCACTGCATGGAGATACTCTGCCTTGGTCAATAATATCTCTAGTTGCTGTAGAGGACAGTGATTTTAACTTGCATGCTCTTAGGGTATTTATTTTTGGTGGGGAGTACCAGGGAGTAAAGATAAGAATGTGTAAGAAGGGCATTTCCTGCTTGCAGGCCCTAAATTATAAATTATAGCCCGTAATCTTTCTTCAGAAACAGGGATTAGGCAGTATCCCTATTTCCGGTCTTCTTAAAGTCATTTTTCCACCTCCTCGATCTCCCTGCCCATTGTCTTAGACTCTTCAGTTTCACAGGCTCTGTCGTCCTCAAAGCCATGTTCACAGGTAGTTTAGCCGAAATGACTGAAAAAGAGGTTCTTGCTAGAAAGATTTTTCCTAAACCTTTGACGTAAGAAGATACCTATCGCCCAGAGAGGCCTCAACATCTCTGCAGATTATCCCCGTGTGGGAGTGTTGTTTAGAAGTGTTGGGGGCTCCCAAAGAGATGCTTCTACCCTTATCTTTACATGTGTTGGGTTACTTTTTGTTCAGCCTGGGGCAGTGTTTCCTCTTTGCAAGCACCTGCCACAGAGCTACCTTATTATTCATCAGCCTTTAATTAGTACCACTTTGACATTTACGAATGAATTGTGTGTGTGTGTGTGTGTGTGTGTGTAATCTAGTGAGAGTGTTGTCTCAGGCCTAATTTTAGCAAAATAAAAGCAATGTTGGAAAATGAGCAGGAGAAAAGGTGCCAGAGGTAGATAGCCATCCCTGCATGTTCTCACCGGGCAAACGGATTTCAAGCACTTTTGGATGGATAATAGCTGAGCTGTGGACTGGGCACCAGAGGTACCAGAGGATGGAGATGAGCTTCTCTCCTGTGGCTCATCTGACATCTGGGACTAAGCGACTAGCAGGAAATCCCTTTCTTTGGAGTATCATGTTGAACAGCCCTACCTCACCAAGGTTTTCATTGCTCTTGGTATTTCATACTAAGGTAAAAGTGGCTTTCCTAAGTGGACACCCCTCTGCCTGGAAAATAGGTTTCTTCCTGATTTTTGTCTCATTTTTTAATTTTTTCACTTGTTTATTGAGCATATATAACTCTTCATGCCAAGGTTTAGAATTGGCTACCTCTAGCTTCTTTTGCCAGGTTTTTAATAAAGTTGGCTCTATTACTGTGCAGCATGCAGTTAGGACTTCCCACCTTCCTTTAAAATAGCATTTAACTGTGATTTGAGGAGCCATCGAGCCAGGGTTTGTTCCCATTACCTGCACATTCAGTCAGGTTCTGCCTTCTGCGGCTACAGGAGGGCCTGTGGGGAAGCCGTGGCTCTGGCTCAGCGTTAGGAGTCAAGCACACTGTGTGTTCACGGGAGGCCCAGTGGTCAGCAGTGCTTTGGAGGCCTCGGAGAGTATGGCGAAACACACACGGGTCCCGCCGTTAAGGGGTGCTTTGGGTAATGCTCCCATGGCTGGGTTCCACCACGAGGAATTCTTTGTGATCTTCTAGTCCCTGAAATGAAAAAGGACTGGGGTCTGCATGGGTAAATTGGTGTAGCTAAAATTAACATCTCTTTTTGTTTGTTTGCAGCCCCGGGAGAAGGGCAGGATGCGTTTTCACAGGCTGCAGAACGTGCAGATTGCCCTGGACTTCCTAAAGCAGCGGCAGGTAAGATGAGTCCATGCCTTCCCTATCCTGCCCCGGGATGCTGGCATTGAGTCCCCACCTAACGGCTGTTCTCAGCGCTCCTAGTGGGCCCTTGGTAATTGCTGTATCTGATTGGCCTGGTCTGAGTCTTGCTTGCTAGTGAGTCAATTGCGTTATGTTTGGACAAATCATTTGGTCATCCTTACATAGAGCCTGTGGCCTTCCTGAGTGGGACAGTGTTAAGAGAGAAGAGCAAGATGCCAAAGATTGAACCTTATGGACTCACCTTAGGTGGAGGTCAAAAGAAAGGTGGAAAATTAAATCAGCAAAGAAGGTAGGAAGAAAGGTACATCATCCAGGAAGAGGGAAAACCAGAAGGCTACATGATCCTGAAAAGTAGAGGAGGGTCTGGTCAGAATTGGCGGCTTTGTTGGCACCACATCAGGTCTGAGGGAAAGGTCCGAGCCACCAAGCATCAGTGACTTAGGAGAATGGTCTGAATAGAGCAGAAGAGCACTTGGAGTTTAGTGGGCCTGGATATAGGAGGGGAAAAAAGAAGTTTTCAACATGTTTTTGGACATAGGAGGAGAAGCCAGTGAAGAGAGGGAGATGGAAATGAGAGTGAGGAGGAGTACCGAGTGATAAAATTTTAGCCGTAGGAGATGCCATAGAGAGGCACCAGCCCAGTTTTTGCATCTCCTAGATAAGAAACTGAGATCTGGACAGGTGAAGTGACCTGCCCCAAAGCACACAAGCTGGAGCTGAGCTGGGACTTTCATCCAGGTCTCCTGCCATTGGAGTTCAGTAATGTTGCCACAACCCATGCTGTTTCTCCCCTTCCTCCCCACTTCCTGATGGATGGAACCAAGTCCAGGAATTGGGGAGGAGATCCTGAGCACAGCTGGTGTGTTTATATTTGGAAAAAAAAAAAAGGAAAATGCCCCTTTCTCTGAGATACAGGGAGAAGGAAGGAGGGAGGGATGACGATGCAGGGGCGGTGTGTGGCAGAAAGGAAGACGGACAAGGGGTTCCGAGAGTTCGTCTGCTTAGAGCCAGCCATGTGGAAGAGATGGGTCTAGCCACGAGCAATAGCTCGGGCCAAGCCGACGTTGAATGGTATGCATATTTTTAGAATTAGTTAATTTTTTTCACTTTTATCAGTAGTTCTCATTAACTTGGGAAATTCTCCTTCTCTGTGTTCCCAGAGCAATTTAGTCCCAATATAACATCTACTACTTTGTTATTTCTCTGTTTGCTGCCATGTTGTGTAGGCCCTGTGAGGACCAGGAACAGGATCTTACTTAACATTTTTATCTTTATCATCTGTCATAGTGAATGGCCATAATTGACACTTGATAAATATTTGTTGAAATAAATTGACAAATGAAAAGTGGTGGGAGAATTAGAGGCAGTGTTTAGAGTAGTGGAGAAAACAAGATTGGAAATATCTGTGTGTAGAGCTGGAGGGAACCTGGGGGTTCTTAATAGCCAAGGTCGATTGAGAAGAATTGATTAGCTACACGTCTAAATAAGGACCAAGGGTAGATTTGGTTACTATGATCAAATGAAAATATGTGCAGATAAGAACAGTAGACTCAGAGAAGGGCAGGGCGAACTCTAGAACAGCTCTTGGTAATGGGGAGGTCCAAGTTGTGTAGGTATCCAAAGTAGAGTAAAAGCAAAAGTCCTCAAAATGGAGAAGGCACGTGAATTGTGCAGATAGGGTGATATTTGGGTCATTGAGATGAGTACTAAGATCACCAGTTTAGGAGTTAGGTGTTAAAGTCATCAAGAGTTAGGAGAGATTGGAAGGTAGTTTGCCAAGGTGGACTTTGGAATGGAGGAGGCAAGCTGATGGAAGTGGGACTGAGGAATATGGACTTGACCGATACTGCAGCCCACCAACCGTGGGTCAGTGATGAGGATTAGGAAACTATTCTCAATCTAGAAGGGCAGCTTCTCCTTCTGGAGATAGAGGTGTCTTTGTTCAGGCTGCTATAACAAAAATACTATTGACAAGGTGGCTTATAAGCAGCAGAAATGTATTTCTCATAGTTCCGGAGACTGGGAAGTCCAAGAGCAAGGCACTACTGGCAGATTCCGTATCTGGCGAGGTCCTGTTTTCTGGCTCGTAGTCTGCAGTCTTCTGGCTGTGTCCTCCCCTGGTGGAAGGGCAAGGGAGCTCTCTGGGGTCTCTTTTACAAGGGTACCATTTGCATTCGTGAGGGCATCTCCCTCATGACTTAATCACCTCCCCACTTCCAAATACCGTCACATTGGGTGTTAGGATTTAACGTATGAATCTTGGAGGGACACAAGCATTTAGTCTGTAATACCAGGTCACTGTTAGTCAAGGGAAGAAGTGAAGCTTGTTCGAGGTCACCAGAGCTCTTTAGAGACACACGGATTTCAGTTCAATTGAAGAGATGCAGGGAGGACAGCTCAAGGACAGTTTGTCACAATTGAACAGGAACTCCGTGAGGGTGTGACAAAAGAGGCTTGCTGAGCTGGTTTTCCTGGTATCCTCTCAGTTTCAGCACTGCAAATCCCACAATCCAGGAAATCTCTGTTTCCAGCACGTGGGTCGGTCGGCCATCCAGTGGGGGATAGGGCCTATGTGTCTACGCACATTGTGTTGTTGGAGTGAGATTTTACGAGTAAAAGCAGATGCTAGTGGAGGCTTGGGCAGGTGTGGATATCTTCAACAGAGGAGGGAAAATGGAGGTGGGAGCAGGCCAAAGACGGGTAAGGGAGAAGAGCTTGCCACCCTCTCTCCCGGGGAAAAAACAAAGAAAAAAAGTCAGGGCTGCGATGATTTAATAAAAAAGCTACTCAGGATACCATGTGCTTACAAGGTTGCCTTGCTGATGGGAATGCAAATTGGTGCAATCATACTGGAAAATAGTTTGGCAGTTTCTTATAAAGCTAAACATATACCATATGACCTAGCAGTCCCACGCCTGCAAATTTACCCTGTAGAAATGAAAGCATATGCTCATGAATCTAGGAGCTTTATTCATTATTGTCCCAAACTAAAAACAACCAGAACGTTCTTCAGTGGATGAATGGGTAAACACAGCCTAGTCTGTTGATACAATGGAATACTACTCAGCAATAAAAAGGAGCAAACTACTGATGTATGTAACAGTGAGGATGGAGATCTCAAGGGTATTATGCTGAGTGGGAAAAAAAAAGCCAGTATCAGAACCTTACATACTATATGATTCTATTCATACAACATTCTAGAACAAGTAAAACTGGGAGCGCATCAGTGGGGGGCAGGAATTAGGGTGGGGGCAGGTGTGACTACAGAGGGGCAGCATGCAGTCACCTTTTTGGGATAATGGAACTGTCCTATTATCCTGATTGTAGTGGTAGTTACCCACATCTATACAGATGTTGAAACTCATAGAACTGTCTGCACGTGCACACACACACACACAGAGTCAGTTTAAATGTATATAATGATGAATATCTATAAAAATGAAATCACAGTAAAAATTCCCAGAGCTCTGAGATCAGCCTCTTTCTTTTCCAGGTGAAACTAGTGAATATTCGCAATGACGACATCACGGATGGCAACCCCAAGCTGACCCTGGGCCTGATCTGGACCATTATTTTGCACTTCCAGGTAGGGCCTATGAAGTTTGGGGTCACTGTTGCTTGGCTTGGACATTGCCTAGAAAGAGCTGGAAGCAGTACGGCCTTCCATGGGCCGAGCACCTAGCCTTCCTTCTCTCTGCGTGGCTGTGAACACGGGTGAGAGTGGGAGTGGCCTGGAGGCAGAGCTGTTGTAGCCTAAACCCAGGACTTCCTGCTCACTTGCATGCTGAAATGGGATTTTTCACTTGTCTGCCTGTTGGCAGTCAGGTTGTTAGAAGTCTGCTCCAATGACTCAAAACCGGCTCTTTAGGGACTCAGAGCATGGAAGGTTTGATGCTGTAGAAGGGTGGAGTGAAGGCTTATAATCCTGCTTTGATGTAGACTTTTCCTCGTCTCTAATGATCTTAAAACAAGCCTGGTTAATTATAGCACTGCCTTTGTCAGTTTGGGCTTCTATAATGAAATATAGGCACACCTTAGAGATACTGCCAGTTTGCTTCCAGACCACTACAGTAAAGCAAGTCAGATGAATTTTCTGGTTTCCCGGTGTATATAAAAGTTATGTTTATACTATACTATAGTCTGTAAGTGTGCAATAGCATTATATCTTAAAAAAAAAAAAGAAAACAGTGTACAGACCTTAATTTAAAAAATACTTTATTGCTAAAAAATGCTATCATCTGAATTTTTGGTGAGTCATAATCATTGATCACACATCACCATAACAGATATAATGAAAAATCTTGAACTATTAGGAGAATTACCAAAATGGGACCCAGACACGAGGTGAGCAAATGCTGTTGGAAAAAATGGCATGGAGACACTTGCTGGACACACGGTTGCCACAGACTTTCAATTTATAAAAAATGCAGTATCTTTAGATTGCAGTAAAGTGAAGCACAGTGAATCGAGGTGTGCCTGTGCCGTGGATTAGGTGGCTTAACCAACAAATACTTTTTTCTTACGGTTTTGGAGGCTGGAAGTCTGAGATCAGGGTGCAGCATGGGCAGGTTCTTGGTGGGGGCTCCTATTCCTGGTTAGCTCCTCACATGACCTTCCCTTGGTGAACGCGTTCAGAGAAAGAGATCTCCTGTCTCTGCATCCTTTTAAAAGGGCATTCATCCCATTATGGGGACTCTGCTCTCATAACCTCACCTGAACCTAATCACCTCCCAAAGGCCCCCGCCTCCAGATATATCACATTGTGGTTTAGGGCTTCAACACGAATTTTGAGGAGTGTCCATAGCAAGCCCCTTAGCAGCCAGGTTTGTATCTGTGCTTGTGAGCACCAGTGTTGCTTCCATCATACTCAAGAGCAGTGGCATGTGGTAGTGTTCACATGGTCACACCGCCTTCTCGTTGCTACCCCCTTCCCAAGAGGGCAAATCCTTTCCGTGTCTGGATTGCTATGGGGAAAGAACAGCCTTATTTGTATAAAAAGACCGTCTTGAATCATTTTAGCCCAGCCAAACAAAGCTGTTTCTCAGACAGCTCTCCCATACACAACTGCTGTTTATGAAGCTGATAGATTAGAGGGAGCACTTCTTGAGCAGGTAAGAAAAGAAGGCTAATATAAATAACTCAAGGCTCTGACTCCAGGGGCTGAAGTGGCTGTAATGTCCTAGTTGGGGCCCTAGTGCCACCTGCTGGTTACCAGCAGAACAGCAGGTGTCCCAGAATTCCCAATTACCCGAGAAAATTCTGAGTTTGGGGCTTATTTCTTGGGGCTCTGGTTTGGAGGCAGTGCTGGCAATCTGGAAAGTGTGGAAGTAACATGCGTTTTTCTGCAACCACAGGGTGTCTTCAGGCATGCTTTGGGTATAGGGATAACTAGGAACATGTGAACTTGGCAAGGGTGCCTTAGCAGGGTGGGAACAAGAACTTTGTTGAGCTTTCATGGAGGACTAGAGTTACTCCCTGGAAAGCCTTATGAACACAGGAGTTTTTTTGTTTTTTGGTTTTTTTTTTTTTTTTTTTTTTGGTTGTTTGTCTGTTTGTTTTTAGAGAAACTGTTTTGGTCATTTGTATTTTTGCCATAAACCTGTTCTCACTCTGAGTGCCCAGTGTTGGTCTCCTTGGTGTGAGGTGAGAGGACTCTATCCACTGTGTCTCTGTGTACCCTGACTGCAACTCAATCTCTTTTTAAAAGGGAGACTCATGGGCCAAGGAATAAAAACTGAATTAGTTAATCAACACTTTGCTGGATCAGAGGAGATGTGGGTAATGGAACTGTTCCTTTCCTGAGCACCTCCGTCAGGAAAATGCTTACTCTCTCTTTTTTTAAAAATTTCTTACAAAAACTTTCATTTATAAAAGTAGAGAAAATAGTATGAAGAACTACCATGTACCCATCACTTAGCTCAACAATTCTTAACTCATGGCCAATATTATTTCATCTGTATCCTAATCCACTCCTCAAACCCCGGTATGTTATCTTGAAAGAAATCCCAAACTTCATGTAATTTCATCTGTACATATATGTGTATCTCTGAAAGATAAGGATTCTTAATTTAAGAATTATAACACTGTAAAACAATAATTTATTAAAATCATCAAATATTTGATTGGTGTTCAGATTTCCCCAATTACCTCATTAAAGAAACAAAAACATTTGGTTTCTTTGAATCAGAATCCCAGCAAGGTCTACATATTGCATTAAAATTTCCCTTCCCTCCCTCCTCTGCCTTCACCTTGCAATTCATTGAGGAAATCAGGTCTTTTGTCCTTTAAGGTTTATAAAGATGCTGATGCCATCTCTGGGATGTCTTTTATTTATTTATTTATTTTTTAAAAGATCTTATTTATTTATTTGAGAGAGAGAGTGAGAGAAAGAGTGAGCACGAGAGGGGGGAGCGGGAGAGGGAGAAGCAGACTCCCCGCTGAGCAGGGAGCCCGATGCGGGACTCGATCCTGGGACTCCAGGATCATGACCTGAGCCGAAGGTAGTCGCCTAACCAACTGAGCCACCCAGGCGCCCTGGGATGTCTTTTAAAACAATATCCTCCGTCCCTCTATTGTATTGCTTATAATCTGGTGGTTTAGATCTAGACCTGAGGCTCAGTACCATTCCGGTTCCTTTTGGGGGGATGTGGAGGGCAAGGATTGTAGTGTTGAGTTGTATACGCCTATTTCTGCATATTGGGAGGCACATGTGGGTTCAGCTGTTATCAGCCTGATCCATCCATTCCCTATTAGCTGTTCACCGAATAGTAGTTAGCTGTTCACCTAACTACTGATCATCGTTGCTAGTTCATTAGAAGTTGCAGAATGGTGCTACTCTAAGTTCTTTCATTCTATCTTCATTATTTAGCTGGAGTACTTCTGTAAAGAAGAACTTCATCTCATCAATTACCCTGAGAGGTATCTCCTATAGGAAAGGGGAGATCCAAAGATCAATGCTCCCATCTTTCCCTCTGTTTACCAGTTTTCAGCATAATTAATTAGTTCCCTAATATTCTCCAAAAATGACAAATGAAAGCTACTTTCTTCTTTCTTTTTCCTTAGTATCACTTATGACTTACGGGTTTTTGGTTTTTTTTTAAAGATTTTATTTATTTATTTGACAGAGAGAGACACAGTGAGAGAGGGAACACAAGCAGGGGGAGTGGGAGAGGGAGAAGCAGGCCTCCTGTCGAGCAGGGAGCCCGATGCGGGGCTCAATCCCAGGACCCTGGGATCATGACCTGAGCTGAAGGCAGACACTTAATGACTGCGCCACCCAGGTGCCCCATGACTTACAGTTTTTGTTTGGTTTTGGTTTTTGGTTTTATTGCTGTTTTTATTCTGTTTACTTTTCAATGTTTATTTTAATTTTTTATTATGTTAATCACCAAACATTACATCATTAGTTTTTGATGTAGTGTTCCATGATTCATAGTTTATGCATAACACCGAGTGCTCCATGCAGAACGTGCCCTCTTTAATACCCATCACCAGGCTTACCCATCCTCCCACCCGCCTCCCCTCTGACTTATGGGTTTTTAACAGACTTAAATGTGTTGCAATAAAATACAACTATCATTCTTCCTAATATTCAAATAACTTCATCTTTGACCAAAGGGAGCTTCCTAAAGTTGACTCTGAGTCCTTTGGCATGACTCCCATAGTCCTTTTTGATAATCTCTTTTATTTCTTGTGATGAGATGTTCCAGACTCTTTTTGTGTATTTCCTGTCCAAGACTTGAGATCAGCAATTTCTCCAAGTAACTCTCATTCTGACCACAATCTGAATGCTACTGGGTTGGTCAGTTTTTCTGTGGACAGAGCTAGCCAATGTGTGTATTTTTCTCTTTTAAAAAATCATGAATTTATACTGATATATCTCATTCAAACTTAAATTACAGTTTTTTTAAGTTTCTTTGTTTATGTTTCAATAATCTTTACACCTCATGTGGGGCTCGAACTTAAGATCCTGAGATCAAGAGTCACATGCTCTTCCAACTGAGCCAGCTAGGTGCCCCAAAATTATAGAGTTTTATTTAACTTATTTGACTTTATATCTCTTTTCCTCATGCTGAAAATCTTGATTGTAACCACAGTAACATATGACTTACTCCCTTTTCCCTACACACATCCATGGACGTCTGTACAAGCACATGTATATGTTACATGTAACGTATTTGAACCAAAACGACCTCGGTGTTAACAGCGTGATTACTGAGAAGGTTGTGATTTCTTTGCAGTTTTCTTTGTCCTTTGGGTATATCTCCTAAGGATGTACAAATAATTATATTTTAAAGTCATTTGAAAAAAATTTCTGTTTTGTGAAGCCATTAATTCAAGACACAATTAGGTTCATTTGTTTTTATTTGCCTCCGCATTTTTAGGGATTGCTTTCTCGCCTTTCAGTTTTATTTCACATTTTATAGACCATCTATGTTGTTCCAAAGGGACATTTTAAAAGTGAACATGAGGTATATTCAGAGAAGTCTAGCTTCCGTACCTGTCCTCTCCATCCTATTTCTTCCCTTTCCATATTAGTTTCCTAACCATTTTAAAACACCTTTTTGGTTGCCATTGTTTTGTTTGTTTATTTTAGGAAAATACATTCTTTTTTTAAAATGACTTTATTGAGGTATAATTTACATACCATAAAACTGACCCATATTCATTATACAATTCAATGATTTTTACGAGTTATACAACCATCACCATAATCCAATGTTAGAACATTTTCATCCTACCAGTAAGACCCTTCCTGCCCACTTACCACCATCCTCCATTCTCCTCCCCAGCCTCAGGCAACCACTAATCTATTTTCGGCCTCTATGGATTTGCCTGTTCTGGACATTTCACATAAATGGGATCATGGAATATGTGCCCTTTTGTGTCTGGCCTCTTTCACTTAGCATTAAATTTTTGAGGTTCATCTCTGTTGGAGCATGTATCAGTATTTTATTCCTTTTTATTGCTGAGTACTCTTCTGTGGTATAGATACATCATATATTTTGTTTATTCAGCAGTTGATGGACATTTGGGTTGTTTTCACTTTTTGGCTGTTATAAATAATGTTGATATGCATATTTGAGTACCAGTCTTTGTGTGGATATGTTTTTTTTCCCCCTTGGATATATACCTTGGAAGAGAATGGCTGGGTTGTATGGTAAGTTTATGTATAACTTTTTAGGAAACTGCCAAACCATCTTCCAGAGTGGTTAAACCATTTTACATTCCCATCAGCAATCTGTGAGGACTCTTACTTCTCCATATACTCGTCAAGATTTATTGTCTGTCTTTTTGATGATAGCCATCACAGTAGGTGTGAAATGGTGTCTTCTTGTGGTTTTAGTTTACAGGAATATGTATTCTTTAACTGAATTTCACAAACATTTACTGAGGACCAGCTATGAGCAAGGTCTTAATTAGAGTCTGTGGGAGATACAAAGTAAACTAGACACAGACTCAGTCCAGGTTCAACTGAATAATTCAGGGAAATGAGAAGAGGTGCACCATAAAATGATGGAGATTTAAAGAATCAGGGAGGTGTGAGGCTGGGAGATGGAGCACAGTGTGTACTCAGTAATTAGCAGTTATTGGTAGCAACTTGTTATAATTATTAACGGACCTTATAATTTCCATAGCTTTTGACTTAGCCCACTGTTCTCTGCCCTGTTACCAGTTTCACTAGAAGATAAAATACTTTTGGTTTCATCTGTCTTCTGCACGCATATTGGCTACCTGCTTTTCTCTATTCGCTGTTTCAGCATAGCTGAACAACTGTTTTGTCATCTTGTAGAGGGAAGCTCTGCTGCCAGAGTATCTTCTCAAATGCAACTGACTACGAATTCCTTTTCTTTGCTGTTCTTGATGGCTTATATTAGCCAAGTGTTTAGGAGCGTGGGCAAGGGTTCCCTGCTTGCAGAGCTTTTGACTGGCTGATAAAGAGTTACATGGAGCCTCCACTATCCTTGTCTTTTTTTTTTTTTTAAGATTTTATTTATTTATTTGACAGAGAGAAACACAGCGAGAAAGGGAACACAAGCAGGGGCAGAGGGAGAGGGAAAGCAGGCTTCCTGCAGACCAGGGAGCCCGATGCAGGGCTCGAGCCCAGGACTCTGGGATCATGACCAGAGCCGAAGGCAGACGCTTAACGACTGAGCCACCCAGGCGCCCCTCCACTATCCTTGTCTTGCTTCAGAGAGAGTATGATGTGTCTCTTGCTAGTTATGTATTATTGCGGTTTTCTAGTCTTTTATTATTGAGTATCTGTTAACTGTTCTCACCAAGGACACATGCTATATAAAGCCAAAGAGAAATGTAGAGTAGAGCTATTAAATGTTAGGGGATCAGTAAAATAGTCATTATAAATCTCTATTATTGGTGCTAATGAAACATTTCCGATACAACCAACTTTCTTGCTCCCTCTGATCCCCCGGGTAAGTACTGTCCCGAAGTTGATATAGATCATTTCCATATATGCTTCTGTACCTTTATGACAGATGAGTATTCAGAAACAATATGTGCTGTTTTTATAGTTGACACAGATCCTATCTTCTATATACCCTTTCTTTTTTATTTTTTTTATTTATTTTTTTTTTTTTTTAAAGATTTTATTTATTTATTTGAGACAGAGAGAATGAGAGACAGAGAGCATGAGAGGGAGGAGGGTCAGAGGGAGAAGCAGACTCCCCGCTGAGCAGGGAGCCCGATGCGGGACTCGATCCCGGGACTCCAGGATCATGACCTGAGCCGAAGGCAGTCGCTTAACCGACTGAGCCACCCAGGCGCCCTACCCTTTCTTTTTTAAATTAAACTTTGTTTTTGAGGTTTATTGTGTTGATAAAAGAGGACCTGATTTGTTCACCGTAACTGATTTATGTGGACTGTAGCGTGCGTGCAGCCCCTGCAGCCATATGACACAGCTGTTATTTGTAGCCTGTTACTGACCAGTATGAAGAAGGCATTCGTTGCTACAGTGAACATCTGTGTACATGTGTCCTTATGCAAATAGGAAGGTGGGGTTTTGTTGTTGTTGTTTGTTTTCTGCTTTTGTTTTTGTTTTTCTGGAAGTGGGTTGTTTGGATAGATACCTGGACTGGAATTGCTGGGTTATACACTTTCCCTTATCTTGCCAAATTACTCTC
This sequence comes from Phoca vitulina, assembly GCF_004348235.1. NCBI lineage: Eukaryota > Metazoa > Chordata > Mammalia > Carnivora > Phocidae > Phoca > Phoca vitulina. Next base: position 71,138,311 of record NW_022589705.1, on the reverse strand, counting down.
AGAAGCAGCTTGTGACGCACAATGTTGTGTTGGATAACACCTACTACTGTTTGAACGTTTGTTTATGTGTTGTCTGGATCTCTGCAGTAGGATGCCAACTTAACAATGGGTTTTGTCTTTTTTGTTCTCTTCTTGGCCTGGCTTAGAACAGGTACTTAATAAATATTTGTTAAGTGAATGGATATTTTATGTATTTCATCTTCTCAAAGCTGTGGGGTAGGTAAACCAGATAAATAGACTGATGGCCATTTTCCAGTGCTAGTTGTTAGATGAGCAACTGAAACAGTCCAACTGACATTTTTGGATTACACTTTCAGATCCTAATAATAGGATTTCTTGTCTCTTGATTTTGTCCAAACCTGTTTTAATGTTAGGATTTACAGTTTTTCTAAAAGTTAAGTTCTTCAAAGTCAGAATCTGACAAAATTAGCTTTCCAACTCTCAAATGTTTATTAACTACCAGGATACATCTAGCACTCCAAAATTAAAAAAAAAAATTCAGGGAGTTAAGGCGAAAAGTGGTTTTAGCTGGTAGATGAGAGGTTTACATTTTTGTGTACTTTATGGCACTTGGTACTTGGCATATAGATGAGGCACCATTGATGTTTGTGGAATGAGAATAAGCTCATTCACTCCGGCTTTCTCCACGGGAGAGCTGTGGGCAATAAACAGTTAATTAGAAAAAGCCAAAGCAGAAGACCTGCAGAATGTCTGTGCCCTAGTCACCCCTAGTCGGCTGCTTTTCCAGAAGGCAGCAGGCCGTGTGTTCAGAGCTCAGGCGAGATGAGAAAAAGGTCCAGGGGGAGGTCTTGGTGATCAGAGTTACTTAGTGAAATAGTGGAAGCAGAGCCCCTGTGAAGTAAAACAAGCCCCTGGGGCACCTGGCTCACTCAGACTGTGGAGCATGTAACTCTTGATCTCGGGGTTGTAAGTTCGAGCCCCATGTTAGGTGTGGCGATTGCTTAAAAAAATAAAATAAAATCTTAAAAAAAAAAGAAAAGAAAAACAAGCACCCAAACTTTGGACCTTAGAATGTATCTACTTTCCTTAGAGCCTAGTCAAGAAAGAGAGTATATTAGGACCCTAGTGGTGGTGATAGTAGAGTGTCTCCTATCTTATGGCTTAAGTAACAAATGGGAAGCAAAGGGATTTACTGTAGACCGGGCACTGAGCCCAGCACTATCTTTATAGGGGTTATCTCATCAGCCCTCGCTCACCTCCTTACACGGGTGGTAGTATCCACATTTTACAGGTAGTTAGTTACTTAGCTACCAAGTTCCTAGAGCTGGGAATTTGAACCTAGGCCTACTTTACTGAAAGCTCTGCTCCTTCCCAAGGCCAGTTTTACCTTGGAGCAGAAGGAAATGAAGGTCTGATTTGTCCAACATATGCAAGAAGTTGAAAAAAGAAAAGGCTCCTAGAAATAAATATGCTAGGTTCTGTCAGGCCTGTCTCTCAGCAGCCGTCAGATTAAGCAGCTGTCTCTCTTGCCCTGGAGTTGATCAGTTTCAGGAATTTGGTTTGCTTGGATTTCATGAATTTTATTCAAGCTTGGGCCTTGGGGTGTGCATCTGGAAAGTTTCATTATTCCAGTTCTCTTTGTTGGAGGAATGAAGGCCTGGTGCCTGCCTAGAGAATTATATTGTAATGTCAGGGTTTTTTGCTGATTAAATGATTTCCTGTAGTCTGATTGAGTTTCTCTCCCATGCTAGTCTCCTTGTCTGGTTTCTTGCTGTGGTTTATGATCACCCATAAGATGGTGCTGCCACTTCACACTCAGCTGTAGGGAAAGGCTTGGGGAGAAACACCTACTGCATGGAGGCAGACAAGTGCAGGGTCTCAGGAGCAGTCATGTAGGAGCTGTTGCTTTAGGGTGTCTTATTGCTTTCCTTCTGTGGAGGGCATTTTTCAGGACTCCAGGAGAGGTTGGGTAGGGCTCACATAGAGCCAGGCAGGCTATTTCCCTTTGCTGTGTGGTCTGGATCCTTTTGGTATAGAATAAATGGTGGCAGTAGGGAAGAAACACATACAACGGCTTTTCACGCCATCCAGAGCCCCTTGGGTTGTGCTGTTGTCTCATCTGTCAGACACTGTACTAAAAATTGGGGTGGGCGAATCCCATTGACGTAACAGGGTGATTTTTGAATCCAACTTTTAAGACTTTAATTCAGACTTCCTGCCCTACTGCAACTTGAGTAAAAACCATCTGGGCCTCATTTTAGCAACTTCCTCTCTTACTTCCAATAGCCCAGTGTTATCTGTTTGGGCTCTTGGCCCATGTGAGTCTAGTTGACAATTCAGAACAGTGGGTATCTTCCTGTTTTACTTAATTGAGGACAGACTCATCCCTGCTGCAGTTAGAATGTAGTATAACATAGGGCTTTGCCACTTACTAGCTGTGTAGCCCCAAGCAAGTTAATCAACTTTCTTAAACCTCCGTTTCTTTACCTGTAAAATAGTAATTTTGACCTCATATGGTTGCCAACAGAATGAAATGAGGTGATGCATGCATAGCTTAGCACAGTGCTTGGCACATAACAAATGCTGAGAAGAATGGTAGCCGGCGGCATCAGTAGTTACTGTTGAACATTTGTGCCGACTATGGTTCACAGAGGTGGAGCATCTCTGTGTAACTGGAAGCCGTATCCTTTTTCACAGAGCTTCCTCACACGATGCCCAAAACCGTTTCCGAGGGTCTCCTCTGTCATTGGCTAACAGAATTAACAGATCTCTCTCGCTCTCTCTCTCTCTCCCTCTCTCTCATCTTTCTCTCTTAGGGGGAAGGCAAGGAGGAGGGAAACAAATGCTATAGGAGGTTAGATCTTTAAAGCCTGTTGTCTTAACTGTGAGGAGTAAGCTCCGGTCTCTCTTCAGGTTTAATTTGTTTAAAATAATTTTATTATTTCTGACCTGAAAAATGTGAACATATATGTACATTGCTTGATATTTTCTTTTGGACATCCTGGCACAACAATTTGAAATCTCTTCCCTTTCAGAGTCTGGGGGCAGCGATAATGGCAGCATTCCCTGTCCTGGTTCTTCTTGGCCCTTCCCTGCCCGGCTGGTAGCAGCGGGCTGGTTTGCTTTCCCCTCTTCCTCCTCCTCCTTCCTTCACGTTACCTTCTTCCATGGCCTCTCTCCTTTCCCCTCCCTTTTCCCTTTACTCTTACATCCCACCCCCTCCTCCTCACCCTCCGTAGGTTTTCCCCTCCCCTGGTTTCTAGCTCCTTTTTGCTTTCTGTTTGTGTTTCTGAGGGCAGTGCTCCAATTACCTCATATTTGGAGAGAGGAAGCTGCAGCCAATCCGGTTTCTGTCTGCTTTTAGGTCAAGTGATTTCTGAACTGCAGTGAGATGCTTTGAATTTGTCTTGTTGCAGCTCTGAGCCTGTAAGATGGCTGTCTGAATCGGCAGCGGCTGGGAGAGACAGAGAGGCGGGGAGGGAGGGAGAAAGAATTGGAGGGATTGCCGGCATAGTGCATGTTTTTAAATGTGCATCGAATCCGATGAAGCCAACGTTGGGATTTCTCTGGGATACCAGGACTGGCTTAGCTGCGTTTTTGATGAGATTAGGAGAGGAAGGCGATGGGAAATTCACTGGGCTGTGTTAAGGAGCCGAAAGATTCACTAGCTATTCCTGAGAAGGCTCCCATATCTCCTAAGAAAAGGGTTCGGTTCAAAAGGAAGTGGAGGGGGAAGAAAACCCCTATTCCAGAGGTGTCTCATGAGGAAGAACGCTTGGAAGGAACCAGAGTCATTGAAGAGACGGAAACCCAACCGAAGTTAACAGTGAGTCTCCAAAAGGAGGAAGGAGCGGGAGGGGTAGAGCATCCCCCCCCAGACATTTCACTGCCTCGGAACTCGGCCCCCAGCTCAGGGGTGGGCGACCAGGGGATGATCGTGCAGGTGAAGGAGAGATTCCAAGGGGAGATCCAGACTGCTCACCTTTTGTTAGAGAATGAGTCATCGGTTGCCGGAGGGGTCTGGGATTCCCTGGAAGAGGGGATGACTGTCATCGCTCACCTGCTAGATAACCCAGCGGAAAGGAACTGTGAGAAGTCAGTGAGCCAGCTGGTGGAATTTCCGAGGCCAGCATCGTGCAGCAGCAGGGCTGTGCTGCTGGCTTTGCAAGGGGAGACTGCAGGGGGGAAAGGGGGAGCTCCGCTTGGACTTCGGAGCAGCACTTTCCCCAGGACGGACCACCCTGCCGTCGCAGGGGCTCAAGACCACCTTTCAGAGGGCTGGCGTGTGGGGGCAGGAACCACGGCTCTTGGCAGTGCCCCTCACACAGGTTCCTGGATCGCAGAGCCTTCTGTCCCTTCATCCCCGCTGGACCCGTCGAGAGGCCACAGACGCACAGAAGCCCCCCACGTGGGTCGAGTGCCCCCCCAGGGTCTCAGACTGCCTACTTCTCAGAGTGATTTATCCATCAGCGGCAGGACTGCGAGCATTTTGCCCTCCTCCTCTGGCTATGGCAGTGACGGGCCACATTTACATGGGGTCCCACCTAGAGACACAGAACCTGAAAAGAGCTCCACATCCTTCTCGGAAGAGGATGGCACCCTTTCTTTGGAGGCAAGTCACACCCCATTGTGGGGTCTGGAGGAGGCGGGTGGGCTACGTTCACGTTTGGATTTCTGGCCCTCAAACTTGTTAAAGTGGAGTGTGCTAAACAGTGAGGATCTTGGTGCTTCTTCTCAAGCTTACCTGTGCTGCGTACCGAGAGTTAGTGACTGGGTTTGGCAAACGGAGTCTATTTCAGGTCTGCCCCTTGATGCTTGAAACCAAGTCTTTTGTTGTCTCTGGGGAATCCCTGATTCCGGGTAACCACGCAGCATAATTGCTCAAGCTATCTGGTGGAGTTATCTTTCAACGTGCAGTGCTAGGTAGCACTTAACTTTCTCAGGCAGGTCTGTTTATCAGCTTCTGTGCTGCAAGAAGTTGTGGTGTAGTAGAAAGGACGAGGGGAGGCCTGGCTGCATCTCCTAAGTGAGGGTGGAAGGCGTGGAGGGTGTTGAAGGGGTTTGGGGTGAGACAGTTCTCACCAACGTGATTGTTCTTCCCTAGAGAGTGATGTTCTTATGAGCTGATGTAATCCTACTCCTGCGGGGACACTGCTAATGACAACACCCCTCCAATATTCGCACAGGTGGAGAGGGCTGATCCTCCTTTGGTTCCTAACTCAAGCATTAGAGGAGAGGCACACAGAATTATCTGGAGATTAATCCAGAGAGGGGGGTTAGGGTAGTTTGAAGGTTCAAGGCTAGAAAAGTTTGTGTTCTGATTGGACTTGTTTATGACTTTAACAAGTTTTTGTTTGTGTGGTATATATTGAGGCATAGGTGGCCGTGGTGAATGTGGTGGGTGCTGTGAATGCTTTTTAGGTCTAGGAGCAGGTAGCCATTCAAGAGATCTGGACACTGAGGGAGGAAGAGGACCCAGCCCAGGGTCTGGCATGTAAGTGTGTGATTGTGTGGGTGACTGAAGTTTTAAATCACCAATGATTGAAGAACTTTTGTTGGCATGTCAGCTTCTGCAGCAGAAGAAATAAAAACTTTTGGAAACGAGAGCAGCAAAAGGTGGAGATGAAGTAGGGCATTTTCCTTGCTCTGGCTGTGGCCAGCTGCCCTGGTGTCTGCAGAGCAGGGATGTGGCCTATGTATGGTGCCCCGTTACCACCTGACAGCACGAGGCCGAGTAGACACACAGTCTCTTGTGCTTGATCTGTGCTTAAAATGTCCTCTGTGGGGATGAATTTGCTCCACGGATAGGCTCATGTCAGTGCCCTTTGTTATTGCAGAGTTTAGAAACTCCCAACAGTTAGAGGGACATGTGGCCATTGAAAATACTTATTATATGGTTGGGCGAGAGGCCCCGGTAGGTAGAGAATGTGTGTGGTGGCGGGGTGGGTGGGGGGAGAGAAGTTGGGAAGGAAAGCAGTGGAGGCTGCTGGGGTGGAGTGTATGAGTATTTGAGCTCTTATCTTTGTTTGGAATGGATGCAGAGCAGTTTTGCTGAACTGATTGCTCTTTTGATACCACTGGCATTGAAGTTTGGAGGCACCATAATGTTTTAGGAAACATGCTTATAATTGAGCGTGAGATTGTCAGAAAGTTTGGAGTGTCAAATTTTAAGGAACTCCTAGTGGAAATCAATTCTAGATAATGGACCATAGGCGACCATGGCACTTTTAGTCTGGAATCTCCACACTGAGAAGGGGAGGGCCCGAACAACCCTGTGCAGAGTCTTAAGGAAAAGGTTGGTAGGAGAAACCTTTCGGACCATGATCTGTAGTTCAACAGTATTGATAGCAGTGTGATTCTTTGGCTGTTCAGTATGAGTCAAATTGGTGTGTGGTGTTTTCTGGGCACCCCCCCCACCCTTTCAGAGCAGACACGGACAGACCACTCAGTTATAGCCCAGGCTGAAAAACTCAGTGACTGAGTGTCAGCTCAGATGGCTGATAACATTTCTTTTTTTCTTTTAGATTTTGTTTGTTTATTTGACAGAGAGACACAGCGAGAGAGGGAACACAAGCAGGGGGAGTGGGAGAGGGAGAAGCAGGCTTCCCGCAGAGCAGGGAGCCCGATGCGGGGCTTGATCCCAGGACCCTGGGATCATGACCTGAGCCGAAGGCAGACGCCTAACGACTGAGCCACCCAGGCGCCCCGGCTGATAACATTTCTGAGGCTCCGTGTCCATCGTGTGAGGCAGGGACCACAGACTGAGCACCCTGTGTCACAGATAAGAAGTTACTTCTCAATATTTAAGTGTGAAGTCCCTTCAGAATGAAAGTCCTTTAGGCCAAGAGGCCTGAAACCCTCACTGGTTCCGACAGGAACTGTCTTGAGGGAGCTGCTCCCTTACCAGCAGGCTGTTCCCAGGCCTCCAGGACAGCAGCAGCCAGGGAGACAGGCCTCCTGTAGCATGTGGGTTGTGACTCGAGGTGGGAGCATGTGACAGGAGTGGGGTTCCGTCTGTGGAGTGTGGGAGCCGTGGGAGGGCACACAGTCAGAAGGGCAGTGCTGCTGCTCACACTCCAGCCCTCCCTGAAGGCCCGGCAGCCGGCAGTTCCATGGAGTTGATTTTGTGGTTGCTTTTTAGCACTTGTTTTGCTTTTAATAATGTCAGAGTAATAACCCTCCTCCGGAAGCAATTCGGGTTCCAGAGTGCTGTCTGTCGTTGGCGGAACTCAGGCCGCATCGTCTCTCCCGTTGATCCGCCCAGGGTGTGTTGTCGGGCTTGGGACCAGGCTGTGGCGCGACAAACTTGGCAGTGGGTTTTGTTTCTTTTCAGGACAGAGAGAAATGGGAACTGATTCTGATTCTTGCTGAGTGTGGGGTTTAGATAGGAGAAGACAAATGGTCTACCTTCCTGTTCACCTGCGATAGTTGATACTTCCCTTGTCAGGAAGTAGTTAACGCTGAGATAGGCTGACAGGGACCAGCTGATAGAAATGGTTTTCAGAATAAGTGGACTGGGATTTGGAGCTGGGTGGGAGCGTCAGGCACAGACCTTCTCTCAGGAGGGCTCCCTCCCCCCAGCTGCCATCAGTACCCACAATACCTGGCTTACTGGAACAAGGAAAATTACTGAAAATCCCTTCCCCCTCCCTGGCCTGGCTCCCATGCCAGTCTCCTGTCCACACCGTCGGCGGGTTCTGTCGAGTGAAGAATCTGGCTGTATACCAGTGTCCTTGCCACGAAACCTTAGAGTCCCCACAGTGAGTAGTAAGATAACACTGGGGGCTAGGAGTGATGAGAAGGAAATTGGTTGGTATATTATTTTCTGGGCTCAGCCTTTTCAGTTTACAAGTATCCCTTTCCCATTTCTCCTCTTTAATTATAGGGAGTTGTTTTACTAATACTGGCTTTGTATTGCAAGAAGAAAGCAAAATTAATCAGATGATCCTATTAGATGAATGTAGCAGTTAAAGTCAAAGCTAGAGCTTTATTTAAGAAAGGGCTTTTTTCTTTTTCAAAGTATTATTTCTAAAGAATCATCATGAATTTTTAAGTATAACATGGTGGTATGGTTATGTTAAAAGGCGTCCTCATGATTTAGGGACACCTGGCTGGCTCAGTCAGTAGAACATGTGACTCCTCATCTCAGGGTTGTAAGTTCAAGTCTCATGTTGGGTATAGAGATTACTTCAAAATTAAATTTAAAAAAAAAGCCTTTCTTATTGGGGTGTCTGGCTGGCTCAGTCGATAGAGCATGCAACTCTTGATCCTGGGGTTCTAAGTTTGAGCCCCATGTTGGGTGTAGAAAGTACTTTAACCAGTCTTCATGTTTCAGAGATGCTTACTGAAGTGTTTATGGAAGAAATGCCATGTGGTGGGTTTGCTTCATAATAACAGGGGAGGGTGAAGTGGGCGGAGTGCAGATGAAACAAGATTAGCTATGAGTTGAAATGGTTGAAACTGGGTGACAGGTACCTAGGAGGAGTTCATTATGGTATTCAGTTTCTTTTTGCACGTTTCAAATGGAAAGTTAAGAAAAATAGTGGTGATTATTGTATAATGCATATTCTGAAAAAGGATTAATATTCAGAATCTGTGAAATGTAGTGGAGCCAGATTGACAGAGTTTGAATTCCAGCTCTGCTACTTACTAGCAGTGGACCTTGGGGCGACTTACTTCTCTGTGATATAATTTCTTCATTTGTAAATTGAGGATAAGAGTGGTATATACCTTGTAGAGTTGTGAGAATTTTATGAATTAGCACAATAAATGCCAGTTATTAGTATTAGTATTTAAAGAATCCCTACCAAATAAGAAAAAGGCAAACACCCTCGTAGGAAAATAGGGGAAAACCCGGGAATAAGCAATTCACAAAAAAGGAAACCCAGATGCCTCATACACATGCCTTTCCCACTAGTAATCAAAGATATAAATATCAAAACAAGTTAGCCTTTTAAACCCATCAGAAAATAAGAAGTCTAAAAATCCCAAGTGCAGATGAGGGTGTAGCGTGATGGAAAATCTCTTCGCACCCTGTGTGTGGAAGTGATATACCAAGTGGAACTGGTATTCGGAGAGCAGTTTACCAATAGTTAGTAGAATTGAAGGATGCCCATATTTTATGACCTAGGATTTCCATTCTAGACATATTCCCTCGAGAGCTCTCCAAGACTCTGAATTTGAATGCTGAAAGGAGCACCCCTTGACAGTTACCTAACTCAGGTGTTGGTAATAAACACAGCTGCCTTTAGAGCCCTCTAACTAGCCAGGCATTTGTTACGAACGACGGCACCTGCCCTCACCTACTCCTTGGATGGAAGTTTTCAGTCCGATGCCGTCCCTGTCGTGGGATGAGGTCAGCTAGAAACTTCAGGACGTGAGAATCAAGTCTATTTGCTCACTATATCTAGTCCCATTCCCTGAGACTTACATAGACTTAAAAAGTCTAAACTCTGGAGCCTCGCCTTCCAACCCTCTATCATCTATCTAACCTTCTCTCCTGTGTCAGTTTTCCCTTTGAACCTACTTATCTTAACAGGTCAACCCCTCACCCTTCTATTCCAGTTTCAACTTATTTCAACTTCCAGTCTTTGTTTACCTCCACTTTCTACCTAGAATTCTTTTCTTCTTTCTGTTTGTCTATTCTAAAACATCCTTCAAGGGTAAGTTTAAATTATACTTGTTTAAGTGTGATTTTTTTATCACTCTAACCCATACTAATTTTTCATTCTGCTGAGATCCTCTGCTGGATATTACTAGTTACTCTATTACGGCTGCTTCTTTGGGGCCTTCAGCATAACTCTTTCATGTGACCTACCACATACGGTACATGCAAGGTAAGATTTTTTTTCCCTCCAGAAACTAGCCTTCAGAAAAGAGGGATTCTCTTTATATTTGACTTTTTATAAAGTTTTTCTTGTTATTGGGCTCCCAGTGAAATTACAGTCAGTTCATGAAAAAGGATGAATGAATTTGTGTCACCATCTGCTAGTTCAATTGATACCAACTTTCGTAGAGATCAACCCACATAACTGGTTAGACAAAAAACCTAAGAAAGTTTTAGTTATATTGTTTTTGAGAATATAAGTGTCCTAATTTGAAGTGTTGAATGTATTGTATATAGTAAGTCTTAATCACATTAAAAACTTAAAAAAATCATTCACGTCACTTACAGAAAACACACAGCAAGTGTTCACATTATGGAAACCATAAATAAATACCAATAGAATGAATGAATGGAGGGAAAAAAACCTAATTCAGTGTAATGCAACTGGATTCCTGTGGCTGGGGATAAAATCTTCAGTGACAACATGGATCCAGAAAAGTGCTGTTGTATCTCAGAAATCTTATTAAGAAATGTAGATGATGTTTTCTAAGAATATTCACTCAAAAAGTAGCTTTAGTTTTTTTTTTAAGTAGCTTTATTGATGAAAAAGACATTGATGCCAAAGATGCATGTGAAGAGTTTGAAAAACATGATTTTATGAAACGTAAAAATAGAAAATGCATTAATTCAATTTTTTAAAAAGTTGTTATTTAAATTCCAGTTATCATACAATGTAATATTAGATTCAACACTTCCATACAACACCTGGTGCTCATCGCAGCAAGTGGCATTAATTCTAAATTAATGCATTAGATAACCTGCTTAATTTTAAAGGTGTGTATGTGTAAATAAATTTCTAAAAGTTTATATATTCAAGAGGACCACAAAGCTCCCTTTCTCCATTCCTCTCTTCCATCCATCTGTTATCATTTGGAAAAATTGGGGAGGGCCTTATATTTGGGATAGTGTTTCTTTAGCCAGATAGGGCAACTATCACCTAAATTCTTTCAAGGCAATCATGTCTGTTTTTTTTATTTCCCTCTTTTCACCTGGCTAACTTCTGCTTATATCTTGAAACTCAGCATAAATGTCATCTCAGAGAGCTTCCTTGGCAATGCTAGTTTGGGTTACTTGTTCACCTCCGTCACAGTGTTGATCCCTCTGTGTCATATTGCTAAATTGCTTGGGCTTGAGGCCCAAGTGATTGTCAAGAAACAACAGAATGAATAATTGGTGTTTGACTTTTTTTTTTTTAAGGTGGTATTTTTTTTTTTTTTTTTTAAGTAATCTCTACCGCCAGCAGGGGGCTCGAACTTGCTCACAACTGATCAAGAGTCAGTGCTCTACCAGCTGAGCCAGCCAGGCACCCCAGTGTTTGACTTTTTTATTTTGAGATACCAAGAACTTAACCACAGCTCCTAGAATAGAGGGGTTGTCAAAGAAATAACAGAATGAATAAATAGTGTTGGACTTTTTTTGTTGTTCTTCATGGTGCCTGGAATAATGTTAGGCACGGATGAGATGTTGTTCAATAAATACTTATTGAATTACTAGGAACACGTTATGTTTTTAAATACACTTCAGAGAAGGGATTAATCAGGGCTTGGAAAGTGTGGGTTGAAAGAGAATTCAGGGCGCTCCTGGGTGGCTCAGTCATTGGGCGTCTTCCTTCGGCTCAGGTCGTGATCCCAGGGTCCTGGGATCGAGCCCCGCATCGGGCTCCCTGCTCAACGGGAAGCCTGCTTCTCCCTCTCCCACTCCCCCTGCTCGTGTTCCCTCTCTCGCTGTCTTTCTCTGTCAAATAAATAAATAAAATCTAAAAAAAAAAAAAGAAAGAATTCAGGTAGACCTGCATAGTCTCTGGGATGGTATTGAAGCTGTCCTCCTCTCCAGATGGCTTCTTTTTAAAAATCCAGATGAGATAGGGCGCCTGGATGGTGTGGTCAGTTGGTTGTCTGACTCTTGGTTTCACCTCGGGTCATGATCTCAGAGTTATGAGATCGAGCCCCATGGCAGGCTCCACACTCGGTGCAGAGTCTGCTGAAGTATCTCTCTGCCCCTCCCCTTGCTTGCTCGTGCTCGCTCACTCTTTCTCTCTAAAATAAATAAATAAATAAATCTTTAAAATAAAATAAAATAAAAATCCAGATGAGGGAGAAAGCTCCCTGACACTGAAGCCAGGTTTCTGCATTTGGGAGATTAAGGTAGAAGCGTCTGCATAGCCCCAAGGACAGCGCTGTGCACATCACATGTGAACGTTCCATGAAGAGATGGGCAAAAGCCCAATTTAATTACTGAGATGGTTGTGATGATAATCCCATTTTTCTCATCCAGTTCACAGTCTAGGAAGGGCCCTAATCCAAACAGGGTATTTTTCCTTTCCCTGAGGGATCCAGACATTTCCCTGTCTCATTATAGCTGTGTGGAAAATCTGAAGTAAGCTGTTCATTGAACTATTTTCGGTGCAATACACAAGATAACTGTGATTGGCAGATAGGATGCCACCAGAGATTGACTGTAGTTGTATTAGACATACGATGCCAACTAATTAAGTGGAAATTTTTTTTGAATAAAGAACCCAAATACTCAGATTTCCTCTTGCTTATTCAAATTCTATCCCTTTTCGCTTCAGCATATCCTCTTCCTGACAGTGTTTTCGCCTTAATACGTATGTGAAGTGGCTGTTGGCAGTGCTGGGATCTGTCGGTGGTGGGTGGTATCTAGCCACTGACATAAGCGTCTCAAAGTGTTGTTAAGGAGAACTGGAATAGAATTGGTCCTGGGGGGCTATCTTCACCAGAGTCACAGGATGATGGTTTGGGTACCGTGATCCGTTGTTGGGCCCTCCGCTTTGCAACTCTGTATGTTGTTTTTTCAGCATACTTGGAGTTGACTGAGTTTTAAAGGATTGACTCACAGTGGTCATACTTGCTAGAGATTAACTGATGTAAATTAATTAATTTACAATATGAGTTATTAACTGCCAAGTGGTACAGGATTTGAACTGACCACTCAGTGCATTTTGTTGCTTTAGGACAGACTGTTGAGTGAACATGGAATCAGAGCAAAGAGACGGTGGGTAGAGAGCATAGATTTGTAGGGTGATCTTACTAACTGGCATCATCCAAGTTTGGCAGCCTGATTTCTCCTGTAGAAATGCACCTGTCAAGGGGACGAGAATCCCGGAATCTACTGGTTAGACCACCGTTTTGCCATCACAGTCTTGGAGGCAACACGTATTGATTTTCCTTTTCTAGACTCCATGCAGGCTACCCATACTCTTTTGTTCCTGTAGTCTTTCTTCAGACACTTTAGTAATATTTAGTAGTCTTCAGCTTTCTTATATACTTAATGGAGTGTTAAAGTTCCTGGCCCTGTGGTTTTCTGAATTTAGAGTATCTTCACCAGATATTTAATCTTATCTACCAAGAGTTGAGTTTGTAAATTGTATTCAGAGACTTGGAAATGCCTTGTTGACTGCCCCCTTGTACTGACCACCAGAGAGGATACTCCTTTCACAGTGCCACACTGATGGAGACAGCTGAGAGACAGGTGTTCTACTGACATGCCTGTGCCTTCCCTGCCCAAAACACCTGGCCCCAAAATTGTGCTGGGCATGCTGTTTTATTTACTTTTAGAAAAGATTTTATTTGGGGCGCCTGGGTGGCTCAGTCATTAAGCGTCTACCTTTGGCGCAGGTCATGATCCCAGGGTCCTGGGATTGAGCCCCGCATCGGGCTCCCTGCACAGAGGGAAGCCTGCTTCTCCCTCTCCCACTCCCCCTGCTTGTGTTCCCTCTCTCTCTGTGTCTCTCTCTGTCAAAAAAAGATTTTATTTATTTATTTGACAGAGAGACTTAAAAGGGTATGCTTTAAAAATTTCTTAATGACATTGGAAAATGATCATATTTTATGAAAAGAAAAAGAACACAAAAAAAATAATATAAAAGTGGTTTTGTATAAAAGATATACTGAATACCTAAGTATATAGTCATATATACAGATACACACATATGTACACACAAGGTATGTGATAATGTACCATGTGTATGTGCTCTTACTTTGTAACCAATCAATCCCTTATTAGAGTTGAAGCTCTGTAATTTTTGCTGTAATGTTTATCATATTTTTTAAGATTATTTATTTATAGAGAGAGAGCACAAGCAGGGGGAGTGGCAGAGGGAGAAACAGGCTCCCCGCTGAGCAGGGAGCCTGATGCAGGGCTTGATCCCAAGATCCCAGGATCATGACCTAAGCCGAAGGCAGTTGCTTAACTGACTAAGCCACCCAGGCGCCCCTGTTTATCATATTTTGATAAGCATTCTTGTATAAACATTTTTTTGCATGTATCTCTGATGGTTTCCTATCAAGTATATGTGTGTTTTAAGACTTTTGTTCAAAACTGCCATCTGGAGGAGATAGGTCACGTGCACTCTCACCAGTGTGCTGTTTGAGAATCCATGTTAGGTATTCTCTCCAGTACTGATAGTATCATTACAAAAAACTTTCCCTATTTGGTAGGTGAAAAATGACCTCTTTGTCGTTTTAATTTGCATCGCTTTGACTACCAAAGAGAATGAATCTGTGTTGGAGTTGTCATCTGAAGTTCTGCCAGTCTTTGATCTCCTTCTTCCTCTAAGAGCCATGTGTATGAAGAAGAGGAGGCTAGAAGGCTTCATCTTATTTATACTAAAGTACTCTGTGTCCTATCTTTTGGCAGATCTCTGACATCTACATTAGTGGAGAGTCAGGGGACATGTCAGCCAAGGAGAAGCTGCTCTTGTGGACCCAGAAGGTGACAGCTGGTTACACAGGAATCAAATGTACCAATTTTTCCTCCTGCTGGAGTGATGGGAAGATGTTCAATGCACTTATTCACCGGTACAGGTAAATGCAGTAGAATTTCCCTGTGCCTGGAGGAGCTTCTCATCTTGCTTGTAATAAGTTATAATGCCACTTTTCCTCTCAACCAAGAATCAAGACTCTGGTTCATTTTACTCATTTAAAAAAGGAATATATATTCAACTCCTACTATTCTAGGCACTGGGTACAAAACAGCAACAGTTCTTGCTTTCATGGAGCTTATTTGTTTATTAGGCAACAAATAAATACATGGTGTTATATGATGGTAAGCACCATCATATAAGGGTTGGGGAAGAGAGTGATGGGGTTTGTTGTATTTTGGACAGGGTCACTGGAGATGGCCTCTCCGATTAGGGTGTTGGAGCAGAGCTGTAAAGGAGCGAGCCACACAGGCCTTCTAGGGTCAGAATGCTACACTGGGAGGAAAGAGCAAGTGCAGAGGGGCTGAGGTGGGGGCTTACTTGGAGTGGATAAGGAACAGCAGGTGGCTGGAGTGAGAGGAGTGAGGAAGATAGGAATTTTGATGACAAAAATCAAAATTCTTGCACTGTTAGTGATCATAAACATATCCCAGTTTTCACGCTGTACTAGTTTATGATACTTTCCCATGAAGTCCAGCCTACCTGCTCTGTGCCTTTAGAATGAGCGAGCACTGGGCTCCCGGCATGTAATTGAAAATGGAATTAGTACCTTTCTAAACCTCTTGCTTTCTCTCTAATGCAATCAGCGTATTCTGGCTCCGGGTACTTCTAAGAGGTTTACTTTGCGTGAACTCGTATGTGATGTGTAGATGGTGGCCTTTCATGTGCCTTGGTGGACTTTTACAGACCTGATCTGGTGGATATGGAGAGGGTACAAATCCAAAGTAACCGCGAGAACTTGGAGCAGGCTTTCGAAGTGGCAGAAAGACTGGGGGTCACCCGCTTATTGGACGCCGAAGGTGAGACCTGGCCGGAGTTGAGTATGTTCACCTTATATTCCTTGTCCTTCTCCTGGCAGCTTTGTCTATTCTGACTAAGAAACTTCTTACCATTTCTCTCTCAGACGTGGATGTGCCATCTCCAGATGAAAAGTCTGTGATCACTTACGTGTCTTCAATTTATGATGCCTTCCCTAAAGTCCCTGAGGGTGGAGAAGGAATCAGTGCTACGGTACAAGAACGCTTCCCCAAAATGCCTTCTGACTTCCATATGTTTGGGTGGAATGTACTGATTAGACCTTATTCTCAAGCACTCACTCTAGGCAGAGCACGTTTATACAGAGCAAACTGAATCCACATCCTCTTTATATGTGGTCATGTCTTTGGTCCCTGGGAATGAATCTAGATGCTGCTAATTTTGTAGCATCCAGCATAGACTATTCTAGTGTCAGGAAATTGAATCCCCTTTTGAGAGCCCTTGAGGGGCTCTGAAACTAGGACTCGAAGCATTAGGCTGAGCAGCCGTGTAGGCAATTAGAGGAAAGGGATTTTATGTGGTTTGGGGTGGCCTAAGCTACTGTCCCCTGTGTTTGTTTTGTGTACCGCTAATCAGAGGGTGTGATATCTACCTTTTGGCAATAGGAAGTAGACTCCAGGTGGCAAGAATACCAAAGCCGAGTGGACTCCCTCATTCCCTGGATCAAACAGCATACAATACTGATGTCAGATAAATCTTTTCCCCAGAACCCTGTAGAACTAAAGGTAAAGTCATGGACTTAAGTTGTTTTTTGTAAATTCATTCCTGGGATTAAGTCTCAGAGCTTGTTGCTGCTGGCTCCTGGGTGAGGTGGGATAAAAGGCGGGTCAAGTTGCTTACACCCATCCATTCATTTACCAAATATTAATTTTGTAGGCACTTTATAACCAATATATACACTTCAAAGAAACAGAAATTCTGGCCAAGGAGAGAGAAAAAGGAAGAATTGAGGAATTATATAAATTATTAGAGGTAAGGGAGCTTATCCTTTGCTGATTCTTGGGGTGTGCTAGTTTGCCTTATTGTTACTTCCTTGCTGGATTGCCTGTGTCCTCTTCCCAACCTGCATTAATAGCAGTGTCCTCCGGGTTACAGACAAGCCTCACTTTTAGGCTAGTCTTGAAATTTTATGGTAAAGGTGCAGTATCAACCATCTGTATTTCTTAGAGGCTTTTGAAGAATGGCATACATTTATTCAGAAATGTCAAGTTTTGTGAATGAGTTTTCTGTTTTTCAGAAGGAAGCTAATTCTTTTGCTATGATGGGAGGGAAAGAGACTTCCATCCACATTTTGATTCCTAGAGAATTTGAAACCATAGATTTGGGCATTGGGCCTTTCTGGAAGGGGGGGTTATTGAGAGGACAGGAGGATTTATGGAAAACGTAGAAGGAATAGAAAGATTTAGAACAGGTAGTAGTCCCTGTATTTTGGAAGTGGTTTCTCTGCTCTCACCTCAAGTTGAGGTACTGCTAAGTATTCAGTTGTTTCCTCTTATTGGACACGGGAGAAACTGCCAGTGGCGGGGTGAAGAAGCAAGAAGTGAGGTAGCAAGAACGCATAAAACTGGGCCTGAGGGCATGGCTGTGTTTTTGGACTAAATGAGTGTCTCTGGGATTTTTTAGGTGTGGATCGAATTCGGCCGAATTAAACTGCCTCAAGGTTACCACCCGAATGACGTGGAGGAAGAGTGGGGAAAGCTCATCATTGAGATGCTGGAGCGAGAGAAGTCGCTTCGCCCAGCTGTGGAGAGGTGGGCCCAGGGCCTGAAGGCAACCTGATGTAACCTACCCACTTGGAGCCTGGCATATGACTATGGTTTTTATCTTATTATAGGCTGGAATTGCTGCTACAGATTGCAAACAAAATCCAGAATGGTGCTTTGAACTGTGAAGAGAAGCTGACACTAGCTAAGAATACACTGCAGGCTGTGAGTGTGTGTTGTCTCTCCCCTCATGTCACGTGTTCTCCCCTTCTCACCCTGTGCTCTAATGGTCCAGATTAATGGTTGAGAAGTCCAGCCGTGTCTCTTCCTTACTCTTGGATGTGCAGTGACCCCCTTGGCTCCCTCAGTCCAGGTGGCTGGGGGCACTGGCGTTCTCCCATGCCCATTACTCCCTTTCTGTCTTAGGACGCTGCTCACCTGGAATCGGGACAGCCGGTACAGTGTGAATCAGATGTCATCATGTACATTCAGGAATGTGAAGGTCTCATCAGGCAGCTGCAGGTGGACCTCCAGATCCTACGGGATGAGAATTACTACCAGCTAGAAGAGCTGGCTTTTAGGTAAGGAACATGAGACTCTGACAGAGGGCTTGCTTACTGCTGAGGGTCACAGATCAAGAGTCAGTCTCTGAATCTTATAACTTGGATGGGAGGTCAGTGTCTCAGTGGAGATACTATAGGTATTTGGGGCAGGAAAATTCTCATGGTGGAGAACAATTTCCCCTCACTGCAGGCCCCATCCACTAAGTACCTGTAGGATTCCCTCATCATTGTGGCATCTTATAACACCCACACATATTTCAGAGTGACCTGCCGGGATACAGTACCACATCTGGGTTAGAACTGCTGGTGATCGAATGCATCATTTTATAGGGAAGAAAACCAAGCCCCATAGAGGGGATGAGGAGCATCTAAGTCACATAGTTTGTACAGAGCCAAGACTAAGACTCACATCTTTTGACCCCTAATCCATTGTTCATTCTGTCATACCATCCAAGAGTTATATAAATAGATATTGGTTTGCCTCCCTCCAATTAACATTGTAATTTGGTATTTGCCTCAACAACTCTGAACGATGAAGATGTTAATACCACCTTGTGTTCATATAACACTTCTCTTTCAAAACACTTTTCCTGATATGATCTCATTTTTATTTTTATCTCATCCTTGTCAAATGGATAAGGAGTACTTTATCTTAAAAAGTGCATTACAGGGGTGCCTGGCTGGCTCAGTCAGTGGAACATGTGACTCTCGATCTCAGGGTTGTGAGTTCAAGCTGCACATTGGGAGTGGAGCCTTACTTAAAAAAAAGTGAGTTACAGATTTAAGTCCCTTCCTTTTTTCTCTTCTTGCATTTCAGGGTTATGCGCCTGCAGGATGAGCTGGTCACCTTGCGTCTAGAGTGTACAAACTTGTATCGGAAGGGCCATTTCACTTCGCTTGAATTGGCTCCACCCTCTACTTTAACCACTACTCATCTGAAAGCAGAACCCGTGACCAAGGGAACATACTCTTCCTCTACCTCCTGGTTCCGAAAGCCCATGAGTCGGGCTGAACTTGTGTCTATCTCCTCCTCTGAGGATGAAGGCAATCTTCGATTTGTGTATGAACTACTGTCTTGGGTAGAAGAAATGCAGGTGGGTGTATGTTTCAAATGCTTATGCAGTGCATTCAGGTTTACTGGATCCAGCAGCTTGTCTAAGGGGGCCAGGTTGCTATATGCCCCTTGTGTAAACTCTCTTAATTATTAATGCTGCCAGGGACTTAAGCCCCCTTCTCAAATGTTAAATGGGTGGGGTCAGCTCAAATCCTCAAAAATCCCACACTGAATAGCATAGGCTTTTCTGATTTGAAGCCCTTTGGGACTCCGTT
The DNA here is from genome assembly GCF_004348235.1 of Phoca vitulina. Lineage (NCBI taxonomy): Eukaryota > Metazoa > Chordata > Mammalia > Carnivora > Phocidae > Phoca > Phoca vitulina. The sequence continues at coordinate 71,119,111 of NW_022589705.1, read as the reverse complement.
CCCTTTAGCTGACTGCTCAAAGTGGAGCTCTTGGGAGAAATTGCAGTCTATAAATCTCAGTCACCTTTTCGGAAATTTCCTCATTGGCAGAGGAGCTTATTCTTCACTCTTTGTTGTTGGTCTTACCTCTTGAGTTTAAGCAAGGCCCCCTGTGTTTCACAATTCTTAGGGGCACTATTTACATGTATTCTAGGATAGTGGGTCAAGTTTGATACTATCCTTTTTATCCTTCTAATCCTTTTATTTTCTTTATTTTTAAGATTTTATTTATTTGAGAGAGAGAGAGCGAGCACAAGCAGGGGGTGGGGCAGAGGGAGAGGGAGAAGCAGACTCCCACTGAGCAGGGAGCCCGATGCGGGGCTCAATCCCAGGACCCCGGGTTCACGGCCTGAGCTGAAGGCGAACACTTAACTGACTGAGCCACCCAGGTGCCCCTTCCTTTTGTTTTCTGTTAAATTCTTCCCATGCCCTGAAGGTGGATTCCCCATGTACCAATAAATAAAAACATCCAAAGATAAGCTATTTGAAAATTACTTGCCATTGGTCAATAGTTGATGCCATGAATAAAGTTTAACATTTTCAGATATTTCTTTCTTATATCCATTCTCATTGTGAAATGAAGAGCCTCCATAAAGGAAAAGGCCTAAACTATAAAGTTAATCTTCAGCCTGTGGAAACACTTTTCTGGTTGGTAAATTCAGGAATGTATCCCATAATGAGGCAACAGAAGGCTGCCCCTGCTATAGTAGTTGGTGTGGTCTAGTCTCTAGCTCCTTGGGGGTGACAATGGCATGTTTTCCTGTGAGAGGCCATGATGGAGATGTCCTAGGTGTCCTCTTGCCCAGTCTTCAACCCTCAACCCCCTTGCCCAACATCAGTTCTGAAAATTTTCTGTGTTTGCCCGATTCAGCCAATTATATACATATTTCTTCTTTTCCAGATGAAACTGGAGCGAGCAGAGTGGGGCAATGACCTGCCTAGTGTGGAGTTGCAGCTGGAAACACAGCAGCACATCCACACCAATGTGGAAGAACTGGGCTCAAGTGTCAAAGAGGCCAGGTTATATGAGGTTCGTGGCATTCAGAATCCATTATGGGAGGGTGTGGTGAGGTGGGGCAGGTAATGGAGTAGCTCACCAACGGTGCAGCTATTTCTGAGGAGAAGGGGGCTCTGGGGGCACCTCAGTGGCTCAGTTGGTTCAGCATCTGACTCTTGATCTTAGCTCAGGTCTTGATCTCAGGGTTGTGTGTTCAAGTTCCATGTTGGGCTCCACACTGGGTGTGGAGACTACTTAAAAACCAAACCAAACAAAAAAGACATAGGAGAAGGGGGTTCTGGAAAAGAATGATAACCATGAGCAGCACTTTACAACAAATTCCCTTTCCACATGAAGTGTCTCTTGCTCTTTGAAATACCCTTATGAGCAAGGTATTTTTATTAACCCTTTTTTCTATTTTTTTTTAAAGATTTTATTTATTTATTTGACAGAGAGAGACACAACGAGAGAGGGAACACAAGCAGGGGGCATGAGAGAGGGAGAAGCAGGCTTCCCGCTGAGCAGGGAGCCCTATGTGGGGCTTGATCCCAGGACCCTGGGATCATGACCTGAGCTGAAGGCAGATGCTTAACGACTGAGCCACCCAGGTGCCCCTTAACCCTTTTTTCTAAAAAGAATTGAGATACTGAAAGCTAAAGTCAAAATCAGTATGTAGTGGGTGCAGTTTCTAAACTCAGGCCCTCTGCTCCAAAACTTCATGCTCCTTCCACCTCCTGCCTGCAGGGAGAGCTGGTTTGGAGAAACTACTCACTCAGTCTTTCCCTGCCTCATTCTGTCCTCCCATTTGTAATTTCAACTTTTCCCTTCAAAAAAGCGATCGAGTAGTTTGGGAATCATCAGGCATAGGTTTTGCTAGAAACCTCCCAGAGTTACTGGAAGCACGAGATCTGTCAGCTGTATTCATCCCCACTGAACCGTCCCTCACCCAGTGCTGCCCCAGGCTTTGAAACCTGGCCCAGAGATTTGTTATCTCAACTAGCCAGTCCCTATCTGTGTGCAGACATAGTTGAAACCATACTGGACATAGAGTTTTTACCTACTTTTTCTCTAATATATCTTTATTTCATGCCTTTCTTATCAGGGAAAAATGTCCCAAAATTTCCATACCAGTTATGTTGAAACTCTTGGAAAGCTGGAGACACAGTATTGTAAACTGAAGGTAAGTTTTGGCTCTTTTGTTCTCTTCGGGGACAGTCCAGTTCCTTCCAAACAACTGTCTTCGCTAATTCAGAAAGTTTATGGTTCAGCCCTGTTTTGGTTTTCTGTTTATTAGGTTATATCACTTACTTTGCAATTGTTCATATGTATTATAACATTTTCTCAATTTTCTTAGTGGATCAAAAACCATTGCCCCAGAAAGTTTTAATTAAGTAGAACCTGTCCTAGTTTCCGTGTTTCACCCAAGCAGTGACTATATGTGCTTTGAGACACCAAAACTAAAAGTTTGAGATTAGTAGGAAGGAGACTCCTCTTCTGTCTCTTCTTTGTTCCTGTCTTTCGAGATTGTCCAGATTAGGACAGGCCTTGGATCATTCTTCATTCAGGGAGCCCCACAAAAGCCTGGTGAGTTCTGAGTTCTTGCTAGGATTGACCAGGGCTCTGGGAGTCCTGTACCAAACTTGTACTAAATTTGAGTTCATGGAGAGGCACCCAGAGATGAAAAATCAAGGCTAAATTTGTTTCCTGGGTTATTCTTTGCTTTGATGTCACATGTGCTATCTTCAACAGAGGAAAGCTTGGCAATCTAACCTTGTAATCCTTGCTTTGTCTAGGAAACTTCTAGCTTCCGGATGAGGCACCTTCAGAGCCTGCATAAGTTTGTTTCCAGAGCCACTGCTGAGTTGATCTGGTTGAATGAGAAGGAAGAGGAGGAACTAGCATATGATTGGAGTGACAACAATCCCAACATCTCAGCCAAGAGAAATTACTTCTCTGTGAGTTTTGCACAACAGACCTGTCATATTTATGTATTCGTAGAAGGAGACAGAGAGGCTAGTCTGTTGAAAGCTTGGATTTCTGGATTTGCATTCTGCGAGGTAGAAATAGGGACCTCCCTGCTTAAAGGCATCTGTGGGTGTGAGAAGTCTACATGGAGAGAGGGGAACCTGAGCCCTAGAATGTATTTACTTAGAATGCATTTAGAAAGGCAGTGTCTTGGGGCGCCTGGGTGACTCAGTCAGTTAAGTACCTGCTTTTGGCTCAGGTCATGATCCTGGGATTGAGCTCTGCATCGGGCTCCCTGTTCAGTGGGGTGTCTGCTTCTCCCTCTCCCTATGCCCCTTCTCTCTCTCTCTCTCTCTCTCTCTCACTCTCTCTCTCAAATAAATTTAAAAAAAAGAAAGAAAGAAAGGCAATGTCTTGGACAAAGAGAGTTATCAGTCTGCAAGTTGAGTCATTTCAGAATAGCTTTGTGTTTAAGATGATAGGCTTTGGAGTGAAAGAGACCTGGGTTCAAATTCTTAATCCTCTACGTACTGACTCTGTGACCCTGGGGAAGTTATTTAATCTCTCTGGACCTCTATATAATGGGAAGATAGTACCACTTCAAAGGGTTGTGTAAAAGATTGACTAGCTAATATAGGCAAAGCACTTAGTGTAGGGTTTAGATATTGTTTAATTGAGGTATACTCTTGGCTTCTCACAAATTCTGAATTCTCTTAAATTCATTTAATAATTTTTTGGTCAAAAATCTTCATTTGTAAAATGGGAAGGGAAATTCAGCATTGAACAATGGTACAATACTTTTTATTCTTTTTCAGTGAATACAGGTAGGGTCATTTTTTGCTAAGTGTATTTCCACATCTCAGAGGTTTTTAAGGATTTTGTAAACTCTGTGCAAATAGGAAACTTTTTTACTAACACTTACTTTAGATACTTTTTAATTCCATTAGAGTTTAAAAAATATAAACATCTCCTGATTGGAGAATGGTATATGATTCTTCTGTAGTAAAGGATAAAGAATAGATGTTATAACACAGAAAACAGTCTGTCCGAGAATGGGAATTAGGCTGTGGTAAAGATAAAAAGAAAGTGCTTAGGGCGCCTGGGTGGCTCAGTCGTTAAGCATCTGCCTTCGGCTCAGGTCATGACCCCGGGGTCCTGGGATCGAGTCCCACATCGGGCTCCCTGCTCTGCGGGAAGCCTGCTTCTCCCTCTCCCACTCCCCCTGCTTGTGTTCCCTCTCTCGCTGTGTCTCTCTCTGTTGAAAAAATAAATAAAATCTTTAAAAAAAAAAAAAAAAGAAAGTGCTTAGAAAGAAGGGATCAGATCTGACGGCAGGAATCAGTACCCAGCTTCATAGAAGAGCTAGCATCTAAGTTGGGTCCTGTAATATTAACAGAATTTAAAGCCAGAGGGCACTGCAGGCTGATAGGACAGTCTGAGCAAAGCCCGCCAGTCAGTGATGGGGGTCTAAGGGTGTGTCAGGTACCGTGTTAGGCCAGTGGGGCTGAGAACCAGCCCCGCCTGCCAAGTTATCTCCTTCCTCTGCCTCCTGTGCTCGTCCCGTGTTCCCTGCTTCCTCAGGTCTGGCCCAGGTCCCATATCTTTGTGAATCATTCTCCAATAATTCTAGCATTTTTGCTCTTCTCTGAAACCCTCTGGCATGTGCTGTTTACTCCTCTCATTTTGGCGCTAACCCTATGTTGGAGGCTCCTTTAAAGTCAGGCAGGGAACACAGCCTTCAATAGCACTTACTGCATACAATTGAATTCAATTTTCAGGAGTTGACAATGCAGCTGGAGGAGAAACAGGATGTGTTTCGGTCTCTACAAGATACAGCAGAGTTGCTGTCACTTGAGAACCACCCAGCCAAGCAGACTGTGGAGGTATGTGACTTGAGAATGTGTAGGGGTCAGGTGCTCAGAGGTTGTCATCAGAGAAGCATTCAAACCCGAAACTTTGTTCTCCTGCAACACCTGGAGGAAGTGTCCGTGATCATTTGTCTTGGATCCTCTCTTTTGTCATCCCAGTCCCCAAAAGACTACAAACAAAGGAGAGAATGCGATGAGAAACCAAAAGAGCTGTAGACTCCTACTGAACCATATTTCTTCAAATAAGCATCCAGGCAGATCCTGTCTCCTGTTGGTGTGGTGCCTTTGCCCAGAAAAGAGATAAAGTGGAGGAATCCGGGAGGGATTTATTTTATGTCCGGGTTTTGCTGATCATTTACAGCTGACCCTTGAACAACATGGGTTTGAACTGTCCGGGCCCAATTATATGTGGATTTTTTTTTTTTTATAAATACCATATAGTACTGTAAATGTATTTTCTCTTCCTTATGATATTTTTTAGTAATATTTTCTTTGCTGTAGCTTACTTTATTGCAAGTATACAGTATATATATAGTATATGATATGTGTAATGCACAAAACAGGTGTTTATTGACTGTGTTATCAGTAAAGCTTCCAGTCAAAAGCAGGCTGTTAGTTACGTTTTTGGGGAGTCAGAAGTCGCATATGGATTTCTGACTGCACGGGGTTCGGTGCCCCTAGCCCCTCCATTGTTCAAGGGTCAGCTGGGTTGCAGTTGAGCACGAGAGAGGCCTTTTCTATGTAACCCGTGTTGGACGAAGGGCAAGCCTGTTTCTGATGGCAAGCGCTCAGCCGATGCCCATCAGGTATCTCCGTGTATCTTTGGCTGGCCTGTCACTGGCGGAGCTGTGCCTGGAAGAGAGCATTGCGCACAGATGTTGTTAAGCCCGCCCTTCTGTGTGTGTGCCGTTGCTGTAGGCTTACAGCGCCGCCGCCCAGTCCCAGTTGCAGTGGATGAAGCAGCTGTGCTTGTGTGTCGAGCAGCATGTAAAAGAGAATACTGCTTACTTTCAGGTATGTGGACTTTGTGTCTGTGTGCACGTTGTGTGTCTGTGTGAATGTGTGTGTGTGCGCACAACCCTGCACGTGGAAGAGGTGGGGTGAAACAAATCTCCATCAGTTAACCTGTGCTGTGTAAACCACCACCCCAAAGCACAGCTGCTTAGAACAACAATCCTTTAGCCAGCTCTTGGTTCTGTGGGTTGGTAATTTGGGCTGGGCTCCGCTGAGATGAGAAAAGATGGTTTTTCTTATCTTGCCTAGCGTATGGATGGCTGCAGGCAGCTGGCGGGCAGGCGAGGGGCTGGTGCGTCCCAAACGGCATCACTTCCTTGTCAGACGGTTGGTTGGGGTGGTGGGGGACAAGTCCATATACAAGTCTGTAGCAGCTAATAGGTTTTCCTAGGCTTCACGGAGTAGTTACGTTCCACAAACAGCCAGAGAGAGCAAGCCCCAGGGCACAAGCCCTTTCTTCTGCTGTCACATTTATTAATGTGTCATTGGCCAAAGCAAGTCACATGCCTATATGCCCAGCTTCAAGGGGAAAAGTAGACCCTCCCTCTTGATGGGACAAGCTGTAAAACATCAGGACCATTTTTCTTTCTTCAGTCAATCACAACATCGAGAATATACTCCTTGTTTTCAGGTGAGGGTGGCAGGAGGAAATAAGGTGTTACCTCTATTTGGGTTTGCCCTAAATGAAATAATCTTCCTGATCATTTTGTTACCTTATCAATGGAATGGAACGTTTGATCACTCAACCTCTAGGCTTTTCTTGATGTCTGCCTCACAGCCAAGTGTTGTCACTAGCAGCGTTTCCGAGGAGAGGAAGCCGACTGACTTTCCCATAGGGTGCCATAGGCTTTGTGGTTGTCATCACTAATATTTCCCGGACATGGCATTTTAAGCCCTTGGTTTCACTACTTCTGTGGACTATGTAATGCAGCATCGGTAATCCAGGAGAGTCATCAGTTCTGCTCAGCTCTGCACGGGGAGATTGCTCTTTCTCGGTTAACATCCTTGTGTTATGATGAGTTGCACATGAGGTACCCCTCCACTCCCCACAGTTCTTCAGTGATGCACGAGACCTGGAGTCATTTTTGAAGAACCTCCAAGACTCCATCAAACGAAAATACTCCTGTGACCACAACACCAGCTTATCTCGCCTCGAGGACCTGCTCCAGGACTCCATGGTGGGTGTTGCATCAGGGGATGATTTCTTCTGAGAAACAGAGTAAACCATCCCAGCTGCTGCTGTTTATATCCTTGAACGCTCCAGGGCAGTGGGTCATTACTATACAGTCTGGCTCATGTTCAAATAGAGTTTAACCCCAATTTTGGTTTTTTTCTTTTTTTTTTCTTTTCTTTCTGTAAAAAAAAGTTGCTAATAAGATTCCTTTGGGTATGCTGTTGAAGTAACAGCCTAGTCCTCTCCTCTTGAGCCACTTAGTGCTCAGCATACTTTCTTTGCATTGTTCCTATTTTAATTCAGTAGTTGGGACCAACTATGAGGTGTAGAGCATGAAAAATAGACTTGAAGGGGATTAGGTGACATCAAATTCTTTTTTATTCCCTCATGCAAAGAGAATTAAAACCAAATCAATGAACTAGACCTGAGCCAAATTTTTCCTTGTCGGTAATTTTGTTTTGGTAAAATGAGATATTAGAATATTGATTTTAACTAAGGATGACATTAAAATCTTATTTAGATATCATGCAATATTTATATGTAGCAATATTAACTTAAAAAAATTTTGTATCTAGTATTTAATCCAAATCAATTTTATATTCATTTTCTCCAATGAATTATTCTTTCAGGAATGCTGGTAATAAAATCAGAGCAGGACTGTTTACATGTATTGAATGTATATTACACAGAGTTGGCAAGACAAGGCTCCAACTACATCCCAAATTAAGATAGAAGAGTATGTAATAGGGAAATTATTTTTTCTATATGAGAAGCAGGGGACTCTCATTTCAGTAGAAAATTATAGGTAAGAGAACCAGAATAACCCAAAACCGTCATTTTTTTCTTGAGTGAGACTTGGGTATTTGTGAACATTAGTTGATTATTTATTGATTTATTTTTACACTTTCAGGTGTTATTAACCTGTGAATGGGTTCACATTCAGTGTTTCACCTGGGCAAATAATCTGTTAATTTAATTAACTTGGAATGAAGGATAAAAGCCTGACGTTTTAGATGTTGTCTCTAGAATGTCTCTCTTGGAGGTCCTTCAAGTATGAAGGAGGAATATAATAATCCTTGGCTATTATCTCCTCCCTTCCACAGAGTACCTTCCTGTCTTAGGGTAACTCCTCTGCAATTGTTGTCCTATCTTCTCTTCTCGAGGGTCGCTGCTCTGTTCCCTCCTCTCCAGGTCAGGGGCCTCGGGTTGGCGGCGTCATCTGGGCATGAAGTCACCTGGGTCTGCTCCTCAGCTTTTCCTCAGCTTGTCCGTCAGGTTCGGGAGCATCTGTCATGGCTTCTGGTTCTTTTCAGAACTTTTACCACGCTGAGCACTTGGTCTCTGGAACTTGAGATGTTTGGCTGTGGGTTAGACAGAAATTGACATCTTTATTGCAAGGACACGGAAATGGGTAGACCAGCTCTCAAGTATGGAACAGTGTGGCTGTCTCCCTGATATATTCCATTCCTCTTTCTTAACTAATAAGTTAAAGTTGTATTTCTTCCAATCATGCTCCCGGGGACAGGCACAGGTAGTTTATTTAAGCATTTCTTTTTCTTTACTTGCATATTCTTAATTCTTTAATGGCATTTCTTAACATTATTAACTCTTTACTCTCATCACATCTACTTCCATCCTAAGAAAGCCCTCTTCTAAGGACTTTTTATACCTCAAAATGGGCTTGACACATCCTGGTAATACATGAAAGTTATCTTTTACTCTCTAACACAATTGGTAGTAGATTGCTACCAATTTTGTGGGCAAGAAGTTCATTAGTTTTTAAGATAATGGGGTTTGCAGAGACTTGAGAGCTTCAATTTTGCATGATACTTCTTTCAAATTAGTCAAATTTACGTGACTGTGGCACAGCAAGACACAAAAAGGTAAATCCTAAATCATTTGTAAGGATGTCTTCACCAACAGCATCAGTTTATAAATTGTTGGTGGAAGAGCTAAGATCTTTCTCTACAAAGTTTGACTCAATTTAAGAAAGGAAAATATTAGTAGTATAGCTTGGGAGGTATAATTATTTAAAAATTTCTTAAAGAGCACAATTCTGGCTTCTCCTAAGCAGAAGGCAAGAACTGGCTTCTACCAGTAAGAAAGCGAATAATAATAATAATAATAATAATAATAATAATAGCAACAGCAACGTTGTTATTATTGTTCTTAAACTTCCATGCTTTCTGAACCTTATTTGGGGAAATCCTGTGTTAGCTGTGTTTATCTGTATTTGGCAGCTGGCAATTCTTTTTGTTTTATGTTTTTATTATTTTTGCATGTGGCTTCATGATTCATTGAAAAGGGCACAAGGAGAAAGCTGAACAATTTGAGTACAAAAGCACTTGGTAGAAGACAAATATCCTCTCCTTGTTTCTTTATCTTTGTATTTCTAAGATGGCTCCACCACGGGTCCCTGCTTAACTGAGAAATGACATTCTCTGAGGGAGTGGAGCACTCAGTTTTCTTTGTTGACTCAGTCACCCTGAGTAGCAACATTAATGTCTTCTTGTGTTTCTTCTCACTTTGTAGGATGAAAAGGAGCAGCTTATACAGTCCAAGAGTTCCGTTGCCAGTCTTGTTGGGAGATCAAAAACCATTGTTCAGCTAAAGCCACGAAGTCCCGACCACGTGCTGAAGAGCACCATTTCTGTGAAGGCCGTCTGTGACTACCGGCAGATAGAGGTGAGGAGATGGAAGGGGCGCCTCTGACTCCAGAGGAAAGGAAGGGAGAAGCGAAACCTTCGGTTAGGGTTATGATAGGGAGAGATCCAATGGTAGAGGGGTTTTGTTTTGTTTTGTTTTTAATTAGAACTTAAACATACTTTAAAAAAAAAAAAAAACCCGAACTCTACAGTCTTGACCTGCTTCCTGCCTCGGAGATTGGCATCATCATCTGCCCCATATCCTAAGTGGCGTCAGAAATGGTACTTTATAGCACCTGAGCAATACCTTTGGCTTTTCCCCTCTTATCCCCTACAACTGGTAGGACTACCAAATCAGTATCAACTTGTAGATAAATATCCCTTAGATGTACTTCTTTCTGTCTTTGCAGCTACTACCCTAAGTTAGACCGTCAGTTTCTTTCACTTGGATCATGGCATCGCCTCCCCAATTCAATGCATTCTTTATCTTTCCACCAGCATGATCTTTTTTTTTTTAAGATTCACTCATTTATTTTAGAGAGAGAGAGCACATGAGCGGGGTAGGGGCAGAGGGAGAGCGAGAAAGAGAGAGAGAGAATCCTCAAGCAGACTCCCTGCTGAGAGCAGAGCCCAAAGCAGGGCTCAATCCCAAGACCCCAAGATCATGACCTGAGCTGAAATCAACAGTCGGCCACCCAACCGACTGAGCCACCCAGGTGCCCCCCAGCATGATCTTTTTTTTTAAAGTTATTCCCCTGCTTACATCCTACAATTCCTAAATTCCTTAATATGGCTTCAAGGTCCTGAATAATCTTTCTTTACCTCTCTAGGCAAGACTGGGTCATTGTCCCTTTCATGCATTCCTTGGTAAATTTTATTTTCCACACAGTATTGTAACTCTATACCCCACCAGAATGTGTGGAATATAGACCATGTTTATCAGTTTACCATTTTACCATTCTTATGTCCAGTGGCCCACCGAAATTCCAGGCACACACTAGGCTCAGTAGATATTTGTAATGCAAAGGAATGAACTTGTCTGGCACTTTTCTGCGTCTCAGTATTTCTGTCTATAAAATAGGGATGATGATGTTGGTTACTTATTTCCCAAGGGGAAGAGTTGATGATTCTAAAATGCTTAAACCTTTTCAGGGATTTGAGTGGGACGACAAGAAGGGAGGAAGAGGGAGTATCACAAGAGCAAAGTTACGATTATTCGTGTCCCTTTAACTTTTTTTTTATTATGTTAATCACCATACATTACATCATTAGTTTTTGATGTAGTGTTCCATGATTCATTGTGTATAACACCTAGTGCTCCATGCAGTACGTGCCCTCTTTAATACCCATCACCAGGCTAACCCATCCCCCCAACCCCCCTCCCCTCTATCGTGTCACTTTAACTTTTACCCCGATGGTTGTAGATGCAGAGAGATAGCTCTTGGAGGTCTTAAGACAGTCTCCTTATAACTTTCATAATATCATAATGGGTTGTTGGTTTATCCGTTAGCAATAACTTGTGAGTTTGTCTCTCTAGATCACCATCTGCAAGAACGATGAGTGTGTATTGGAAGATAATTCGCAGCGGACCAAGTGGAAGGTGATCAGCCCCACAGGGAATGAGGCGATGGTGCCATCGGTCTGTTTCCTCATCCCCTCACCCAATAAGGATGCCATTGAGATGGCTACCAGGTAACTTCGCTCAGCTGCCACCTGGGGTGCTTGGCCTGAGTAAGCTGGTGGAGGGATGAATCTGCATTTGTGATCTTAAACAGAGCAGCAAGGTTTTAAAGTTTCTTCTGGGAAAGGCCTCCAATTAAGATACCAAATCTTTCACTGGCAGCTACATTGTAGCTTTTCAGTAAGTGCTGATGTTCAATTGAGATATATTCAGTGATCATTCTTGAGTTAAACAGTTTACTCTTAGAAGACCGATTTTTATATTGATAGTTAATTTTCTTCTTCATATTTTATTAATGCCATATACATACATATTTTTAAAAGCTGAATTATACCATGAAGCGTATAATAAAACCCACCCACCCTAGAGTCCTACTTTCCCTAGTTTGCTATTTTCAACTATTGATTTTGATACCACTGGAATTTTAGTGGGATTTTTGGAGAGGGAAGATAAACTAATGGGTTTAAGGTCTCTTATTTAAGTTAAGTCCTGGCTTCTGGTTTTGCATCCTGTTCTTTGTATCTCACATTTCTTGACTTGAAGAAATTCAAGGTAATGTGGTATGTGTGTTGAATATATCTGTGTATTTGTGAGTTTGTAAGTCTTCCAGAATTTGAGATTAAATTAGGCATGGGATGCTTTAGAAAAAAAATTTCTCCAGTCCTTCATACTGCAGTTTTATTTTTTTATTTTTAATATGCCAGATGACTTTTTAAGTTACTCTTAACTTTCAAACATCTTAGCAGTTTTGTGAATATATAGACCACAGCAATGTACTTTTTAAGCATTGATATTACCATTTTTCAACAATTCCAGATGGGGTTATTTTATTTCTACTTTTCTCTATTACTTCTCTTCATGGATATATCTTCTCACTTCTCATGATTATATATGGATCACATTTATAAGACTCCTGAACATATGCTGACATCATAGACATAATACTATAGTAAATCCAGATTGTTTGAATATCTCAGTTAATTTTGTTCTGAAGATTGTCTTGTTAGTATTTGATTCCTTGCCTTTTTCTGCTCAGCCTACAAACCCAGTTCTGCTAAGGCAATCACATCTTCCCCCAGAAGTTCTCTAATGTGGAGCTCAAGTTTTAAAAGCTACAGCCAGGTTCTCTGTTGTTTCTAGGGTGGAGCAGTCTTATCAGAAAGTGATGTCCCTTTGGCATCAGCTACATGTTAACACCAAAAGCCTTATCTCCTGGAACTATCTGAGGAAGGACCTTGACGTTATAAAGACCTGGAACCTGGAAAAGGTAAGTGTGAAAGCCTTACCTCAGGCTCACGTCCTATTGGCAAGCTTTTTTCAGAAGGAACTTTTTCTCATTACTGTGAGACTCCTACCCACCCAAAGGGAGTAGAGTGGAGTCGGGGATAGTGTTTCAGGATTAGGGGGTCCTAAGAACTAAAAACAGCAGCCTGAATGGTCAAGGAAATTCCTGATGAAGATAAATGGCATCTTCGGTCTTTTTGGCCAACTGAGGTTGTAGGCTCCTTCTCACTCTGCAGGACAAGTGGCTCTTGTGTAAGTGTGTATGTAGTAGAGGAATACTGGTGAATTAACCATTAGGAAGGGTTGTGTCCAGAGGGCACCGTGGGTGCTTCTGGGGTGCTGGTAAGATTGTTTCTTGATCTGAATGCTGATTACATGGATAAGTTCTGTTTCTGAAAAATCAACATGTTTGCAATTTATGGTGTGTGCACCTGATTTGTATATATGTTAAACATCAATAAAAAGGAGAAATAGAGATGGGTGCCTGGGTGGCTCAGTTGGTTAAGCGACTGCCTTCGGCTCAGGTCATGGTCCTGGAGTCCCGGGATCGAGTCCCGCATCGGGCTCCCTGCTCAGCGGGGAGTCTGCTTCTCCCTCTGACCCTCCTCCCTCTCATGCTCTCTGTCTCTCGTTCTCTCTCTCTCAAATAAATAAATAAAATCTTTAAAAATAAAAAAAAAAAAAAAAAAGGAGAAATAGAGAAAGTATTATGTTCCCATTCTACTGAAATTTCTTCTTCTTCTTTTTTTCTCTTTAGCTTCGATCCTCAGCACCAGGGGAGTGCCACCAGGTTATGAAGAACCTCCAGGCCCACTATGAAGACTTCCTGCAGGATAGCCGTGACTCTCTGCTCTTCTCAGTGGCTGATCGTTTGCGCTTGGAAGAGGAGGTGGAGGCTTGTAAAACCCACTTCCAGCACCTGATGAAGTCCATAGAGAATGGTGTGTGCCTTGGGAAAAGGGAGAGGAGTGGTGGATTGAGAGCCCTGAAGGGTGCTACTAGACCTTCATGGAGACTAGAAAGTACCACCTTTTTACCATTTGAGTGGGTCAAAACTTGAGATAGGGAAAAACTTTTATAGAGATGAATTCTCAAAATCAGATCATGGATGAAGAGGCCCTATTTCACTCATTATTGCTAGTCAACATGTCACGTTTTCTTGTGGACATGTTTAGATCCTTAAAGATGAGTATATAATGCAGGGAATTTAGGATCAGGCGAAAGGTTCCCCCCATATAAGGCCTTGCTTTCATTTGTGGAATATCAGGTCTGCTGCCCTCTATCTAAGGGTGAATCTGTTCTCAGGTTTGTTGATCTCTGTTGTGGTGCTTAATGGTATCCTGTGCTTGTGCATTTTACAGAGGACAAAGAGGAAACTGTGGCCAAGATGTACATTTCAGAGCTGAAGAATATCCGACTACACCTGGAGGAGTGTGAACAGCGGCTGGTCAAACGAATTCAGTCTCCAGCCAGTTCCAGGACTGACAAAGATGCCCGGCAGGACAATGCATTAAGGATCGCAGAGCAAGAGGTAAGCCTGAAGAGCAGGGTGGGTGCTGGCTGCAGTGTAAATGCTTTCAAAGTGAATTGGATGGCAAGATAATATGGAGCTTAAGAAATAAGGCAGTAGACTCATGGCATTCCTACTTGAGAATTCTTCCTTGCAGGCTGCAAATGCCTTTTATCTATGGCAAAGCATGATTTCAGCTCCCAGTGTGTTGCTGACTGTTGATTAGTTTTCTGCACAGCTGGGAAGGCAAACAGACTGGCACATTGCTCTAAGCACTGCATTTGGGCTACATGTTTTAAGACTACTTATCAGAGATGCTGCTTTCTGCTCTATCCCTGATGTGCATGTGTTACTTTCTGTGACATGGTTGCTATCAGCAATAGGATACAAAAAAATATTAAGGAAAGACTCAGATTCTACTCTAGGCTCTTATGCACACTTGACTTTTAGCAAGTTAACTCTCATCCTAGTTTCCTTTCTTAAAAAATGGAGATTATGCATGAGTCCAAACTCTATCACTTCCTAAATTTTGGAAAACTTCTGGAAGTTAAGTGATATAGTATATATAATGAGTTTCCTGGAAAAGTGAAATGCCATCAAAATGTAGAGTAGTATTTTTGAAGTAAAAGCAAATATTAATGGCTTTGTTACGTGCTCATAGGCATGTAAAGAGAGTAAGCCAAAGTCCTCACTTTTGGCTTTTGCTGTACTTCAGGATAAAACGTTGAAGTCACAATTAGGACCTTTAGTATAAGAGATATCATAAGATAGTACCATTGGTATTTGCAGGTTTAGAAGCAAACATTGCTATAGAAATTTAGAGTATTGCTAAACCGTTTCTACTTGGGACCATAGGAGAGAGCTCTATGAAGAATAGTAGATTTGATCTGGGAGCTTAAAGGAATGGAACGGACTGGCTAAATTAGGAGGAGTAATTTTTCTTACCTTCCTCAATTATTCCTAAGCTCGAAGAAGAAGATGAGAGGGCAGCATAATTTTCTTTGATCATATAAACCTATAATTTTCATATTGAAACTTTAGTTTTCTGTAGTCATCTGAAATCTGTTTGTCCCAGCAAAATAGAACATTCAAGAAATGTTCATATTCAGCTCTTCTGAAGGACTTTCTTTTTTTGGATTAACTTTTTATTTTGAAGTAGTTTCAGTATACAGAAAATTTTTTATTGTCATATAGCCTTCACCTAGATCCCACAAATGTTGACATTTTTCTCTATTTGCTCTATCATTTTTTCTATAAATGTACATTATAATCTTTTTCTTTTCTTGAGAGTGAGTTCTGTACATGATGCTCTTTTATCCCTAAATACTTTAGTGTGCATTTCCAAAAATGAAGGGTAGTCTCTCTCTTTTTTTTAAGGGTTTATTAATTTATTTGAGAGAGAGAGAGAGAGAGATAACATGCATGTGCAAATTGGGGGGAGGGGCAGAGGGAGAGGGAGAGAGAGAATCTCAAACAGATTCCCCCTGCTGAGTGCAGAGCCCAACATGGGGCTTGATCTCAGGACCCTGAGATCATGACCTGAGCTGAAATTGAGAGTTGGATGCTTAAAGGACTGAGCCACCCAGGCGCCCCAAGGGTAGTCTCTTATGTAACCAGAGGACAATGATTAAAATCAGGAAATGAACATTGATATAATGCTGTTATCTAAAACTTCATTAAAATTTCATCAGTTGACCAAATAATGCCTTTTTTGGGTATGCCCCCGCCCCCCCCCCCCCCCCCACACCCCAAAAAACTGGGGGTTTTTTTTTTAAAGATTTTATTTGAGAGAGAATGAGAGAAAGAGCATGAGAGGGGGGAGGGTCAGAGGGAGAAGAGACTCTCCACTGAGCAGGGAGCCTGAGGTGGGACTTTCCTGCACACATCCCTGGAGTCCCAGGATCATGACCTGAACCGAAGGCAAGTCGCTTAACCAACTGAGCCACCCAGTCGCCCCACACCAAAGAATATTTTTAGGACAGGACTCAGTCCAGTACTTAATCACACATTGTGTTTAGTTGCTACGTCTCTTTAAATTTCCTTAACCTGAAACAATTTCTCGATTTTTCATCATCTTTCATGCCCCTAATATTTGTGAAGAGTGCAGGTTATTTATTTTGTAGAATGTTCCTTTATTTGTGTTTATTTGGGGGTTCTCCATGATTAGATATAGGTTACATGTTTTTGGCAGGAATACTACAGAAATGATTTTGTGTCCTCAATGCATGATATCAGGAGGCATGTGATGTTGATTTGTCCCATTACTGGTGATAACTTGTATCACTTGTTGCTCTTTTCCCCTTTGTAATTACTAAGCATATTGTGGGGAGATACTTTGAGACTATGTAAATATCCTGTTTTATATCACACTTTCACCAACTATTTTAGCATTTCGTGTTGATTCTTGACTGAATTAATTGGTATGACTGTTGCCAAAAGGTGATTTTCTAATTCTGTTATTCCTTTTACATTACATTAGTCCTATTTAATATTTACATTATTCCTATTACATTATAATAGAATAAATTTCTATTCTATCTAAAGGGAAGAGCTTGCCTCCCTTCCTCCTTTCTTCCTTCTTTAGGTCAGTATGGACTTATGGATTCTTATGTTATTTAAGGTTTATACATTGTTATTGTCTTTATTTTGATATTCAGAATTTCCCAAATTTAGCCATTGGGAGTCCCTTCAAGTTGGCATCTATGTCATTTTAACCTGTCCCCACCATTCTTTGAGTGCTTTCTTATTTCTCAACAAAACAAAGTATTCCAAGTTCATCTTGCCTTTGCCAGCCCAACCTCTGTAATCAGCCATTTCTCCAAGGAGTCCCACTTCCTTTAGATGGAGAATACTATTTAGTAACCAAGATCTGGGTGCTGAGTGTGCTCATTATTATTGGGGTGTCATTGTTACTAGGCCTGCTCAGCCGATAGAACTAGAAAAATATATACTTACAAACATGGATATGCATACACACATACAAAAACACCCCTATGTCACATACACACATATTTATATACATACATATATGTGTATATATGTATAATTATATTCATATGAATGTATCACAAAGGTGATATATTGATATCAATATATTTATCAATCAATCTCTCTCTCTCTCCCACACACACACACACACACGCACACACACAGAGACATAACTATGAATTCATATGCATCTATCTTCATCTGGTTCCAAACTAGTACCACAGGGTTCATTCTAACCTCTCTTCTTTTCGTATTTGTAACTCCCTTCCCCAAGACTGAAAAACCGACTTTACATTATCCACAGTAAATTTACTTACTGCTCAGTTCTAGCATGAAGAGATAAGTAGTTTTAGAATGGCTGACTCGTGTTACTACAAAAAAAACAGACCTACTAACTGGAGTTCAACATTTATTTCTGGTTCCTTTTGTCTTTAACCTATAGTCCAAATACTGTGTTCAGGAAATACTTGTGTGTGTGTGTTCTTCCCATCCTCCCCCTTCAGTGCTGTTTCATAGTTTATTCAACTAGTCTTTTATATGTGGGCATTTAGGTTGTTTGCAGTATTTGCTTATTACAAACAAGAACGTCTTTCTAATTTCTTTGTTAAATTCTGTCTCCATCTTTGTCGTGTATCTTGTTCCTGACAGCGCACCCAAGAGGATTTGCAGCAACTGAGGTCAGAGTTTGATGCTGTTTCCACGAAATGCAACAGCTTTCTGCATCAGTCTCCATCTGGTTCAAGTGTCCCAACTCTGCGCTCAGAACTCAATCTGCTGGTGGAGAAAATGGACCATGTGTATGGTCTGTCCACTGTCTATCTGAATAAGTGAGTAAGCTGAGGATTTGGATCCAAAGGACAATGTTTTCACTGGGGTGAGAAGGGGAAATGCCTGGAGTGTTTCATGAACAATCCAGAGAGGTTGTAGATCTTGAAGAGCATGTACTCATGGCTTTAGTTCCAGGCAACATCGAGTGGGTTCATTGGGGTGCAGCGAAGAAATGCCAGTGATACAGAAAGGGAGATGGATTTGCAGTGTTAGGACTATTTCGTACCTCATTTCTGTTTGTTTAGATACCTCTGAAAAAAGAAAAAGGGATGCTAAAGAATAAAAATAAAAATTTTCAGTTGGACTAAATATAGTCTTTGAAGGTTTTCCCTCTACCCACCATGACCATGAATGAGGGGTCACCGATCTTAGACTTTTCGTAGTGTTGAGTGGGTTTCTGGCCTCATGTTGTTTCTCCTATGAGTCCACCACATGTGTGTGTGTGTCCCAGTATCACTAAGAACTTTATTTTGAATTGGCTTAAATTGGCAACACGTATACCATGCTTTCTTGTTTTTAATGAAACCCTGTCATCATCTAGTAATGGTAAAACTGATTTTAGCAGTTACGTTTGGGAACCTCTCTGTAGCACTCCAATTCTGTGGCTCAGCTCTTAAAATGTGTGTGTTACTGGGGAGGGTATGTGTTCTGGTAAGCGCTGTGAATTGTGCAAGACTGTTGAATCTCAGATCTGTACCTCTGAAACAAATAATGCAATATATGTTAAGAAAGAAAAAAAGAAGAAGAAGAATGTAACAGGAGGGGAAGAATGAAGGGGGGGAAATTGGAGGGGGAGAAGAACCATGAGAGACGATGGACTCTGAAAAACAAACTGAGGGTTCTAGAGGGGAGGGGGGTGGGAGGATGGGTTAGCCTGGTGATGGGTATTGAGGAGGGCACGTTCTGCATGGAGCACTGGGTGTTATGCACAAACAATGAATCATGGAACACTATATCTAAAACTAATGATGTAATGTATGGGGATTAACATAACAATAAAAAAATTAAAAAAAAAAAAGTTATGTAGTATCCAAATGAGCAATGGTGATGGCTCAGATCAGGAAGGAAGCATGGAGATGGTCAGATTCTGGATATATTGTGAAGATAAAGTATTTAGTTTTGAAGATAAAGTCATCAGGATTTGAGGATAATTTAGATATGTGGTGTGAGGAAAAAAGGTCTTACACTCCCAGGAGAAGAGCCCTGCAGTCCACTGAGGGGAGATGAACCTTTATCATTAAAACTTTTCTGAGATGGTTTCAGAAGGGCTCTAGAGAGTATTAGTTTCCCAAATTATTCAGATCCAATAGGTGCTTCCTTTAGAATTTCAAATGATAACAATGTTTATGGAGAAGTCTTTTTCTTAGATGGAAAGTTTAGCTCCAAATACTTCATTTTCCCACACTCACAAGATTTCTTATAAAATCTGTATAGATCTCTCTACCTAAAAAGAAAACTGGTTGGCAAACTATAAAAATGTCTTTGTTTTTGGGCGCCTGCGTGGTTCAGTCGTTAAGCGACTGCCTTCGGCTCAGGTCATGATCCCAGGGTCCTGGGATCGAGCCCCGCATCAGGCTCTCTGCTCAGCGGGGAGCCTGCTTCTCCCTCTCCCACTCCCTCTGCTTGTGTTCCCTGTTTTGCTGTCTCTCTGTCAAATAAGCAAATAAAATCTTTAAAAAAAAAAATGTGTGTGTTAACGTAGGTGATTTTACCCTCATAGGCTAAAGACAATCGATGTTATAGTGCGTAGCATCCAGGACGCTGAACTCTTGGTCAAAGGTTATGAAATCAAGCTGAGTCAAGAAGAAGCAGTACCAGCAGATCTCTCAGCTCTGGAGTCCCATCGGTCTACGTTACGGGTTGGTTGCTCTGAGTTTCTGAGTTTCGTAGGAGCTTGATTTAACATATCCATTGCTTTGGGTTAGCAGAGAAATGCAATTTTGGATGGCATGACAGTGTTTTAAGTTTGCATTTGAACTAGGCAGAATATCATATTTAATATATTTTAATGTGGATTCAAAGAAGTTGGGACTGAGAAATATGTCTAGCTGGAAAGGGAAAGTAGAGGACTATGCCTTTCTATTTATTTTCTCCCTTTTCTCCCCAGTAAAATCATAGCTAAATCAGATACAATCATGGTGGTACTGTAAGTTTGTAAATCACTTAGCTATTATCTCATTGATTCTCACAGAACTGTGAGGTAGATAGGGAAGAGATTTTAATCTCCATTCACAGATGAGCACACTGAGATTCAGATTGGCTAAACAATCTATCTTGGTTTCATAGCTGATAAGTGGGAGAGCCAGGTTTCATCTTTGCACATTTCCCTGTACTGTACCGCCTGTCCTTGGCCTCCCAGTGAGCATTGTGGAGGTGTTTCTCGCACAAGCACTAGAAGGTGTAGCTTCTGAATTCCAGATGTAATGTGGAGCCAGCTGTAGACAGTGTCCTTTTTAGCATGGAATATATTTAACCTGTACCTGTGTTTATATAGCACTGGCTCAGTGATGTGAAAGATAAGAGTGCAGTGTTCTCAGTCCTGGATGAGGAAATTGCCAAGGCCAAGCTAGTGGCAGAGCAGCTGAGTCGTCTGACCCCAGAGCGAAACCTGGATTTGGAGCGCTATCAGGACAAAGGCTCCCAGCTGCAGGACCGTTGGCACCGGGTCATTGTCCAGCTGGAGACCCGGTGAGTGGTGGCCTCACCCTTTTTCCGTATTCAGGGACTAGGTTTTAAACAGAAATTGAATTATATCTGTGTATTCTTATTTAAAGGCAGGAAGTGATAGACAAGGGTACAAAGTGAATGACAATATGAATTCTGGATGAGAGAAGGGACAGAAAATTGGGACCACCAACACCAAAGCAGAGCTGAGGCTTGTTTTTGGATCGGCAGTGATGGTCCTGTTAGCTATGCTTCTCCTGTTCTAGTTTTTATCTAGTTAAGCCATGATGCCAAGGAATCCAACTGTGAGCCATTTTTCATAGCGTAGCTTTGCAGAATTTCTTCCACTTTCATTTGCTAATTCAGCGGTTTTTATTTCTGTTACTTGAACTCCCTCTTCTGATGTCTGATTTGAATAGGAAAGATAGAAAATGACCTTTCTGAGGCTAGGCTGGGTAGGCAAATATATAGAGAGAGGAGTTCTAGCAACTCCTAAGTTTGGATTGATTCTCTATAATTGAATTACTATCCCAAGTCTAGCTAGACTAATGAAAGTGATATAAGAAACTATTACCAAAGTCAACAGAAAATAACTACTACTTTCACCCAAAAAATTACAGCGCTCCCTAAATCATAACTGGGGTACTCTGTCATCAGGAAACCGAAGTATACAGCCAGTACTACCTTATTGACAACCGGGTGATCCTTGGCAACCTAGGTAAAAATTTGACAAGGATCATCATGGGATGCTGGGCTCCCAGGCAGTGTCCAAGGCTAGCTTGCACAACTGGTTTCTACTCACCTTCACCCCACAGGGCACTGGGTACAAGCATAGGTCTTGGCATTGCATTGCCCTTCCACAGAAAAAAGATGTATCCTCTGTGATCAAGCCCAGCTAGAGAAAGGGACTAAGGAGGGAATCGTGCCATTTATTTTATTGTTTGTACCAAGGTATCTGATGGCAGTTTCTTTTCCTTTGCTCCTCCAGCCAATCTGAGCTAGAAAGTGTCCAGGAAGTTCTGGGAGATTACAGAGCCTGCCATGGAACTCTCATCAAATGGATTGAGGAAACCACTGCCCAGCAGGAAATGATGAAGCCAGGCCAGGCAGAGGATAGCAGAGTGCTGTCGGAGCAGCTCAGCCAGCAGACGGTCGGTGTGACAGCAGCGTGGTGAAAGTTGGCGGGAGGGCGTGGGGCTTAATTCATCATAAAAGAAGGTGATGGACTAGCTATTAAGCTTCCCCCAAATGGTAAGACATTCTGAGCCTCCTCTTCTGAAGAGAGTTCAAGCAGAATGGTCTCAAGATGATACGGGTTTTGCATTTAGGCCAGACAGACTTGTAAGGTCCCTTCCAATCCCGAGTTGTAGTGACTGTATATTGAAACCATAGGTGGACAGATTAAAATGATCTTGCTTCATTTTGTTTCTTGATACTGCATGTGATCTTACTAGGATTAGAAGCCAGGGCATTAAAAACCAGGAAAGATGTGAATGGACAAAAATTATTTGAAGTGGTTTTTACTTGTTAGCATTTTGGGGATTTTGTGTGTGTGTGTGTGTGTGTGGCTTGTTTTGTGTAGCATTACAGTTTAGAGTATGAAGTCTGGTGTTAGATTGCTTGGATTCCAGTCCTGGCTCACTCACTCACTATGAGACCTTGACCAAATTACTCAACCTCTCCGTATTCTACTTCCTCATCAATAAAATGGGTATATTACATTATTTGTTCAACCTCCCTCACTCATAAGGTTATTATTGTTGAGGTCAAATGAAGTGACACATGTAAAATATGCAGAACAGTGGTTTCTGAAGTGTGGACTCCAGACTAGTAGCATCAGCATCACCTGGGAGTTTGTTCGAAATGCAAGTTCTCAGCCCTACCCAAACCTACCGAATCAGAAACTCCGGAGGTGTGGGGCCCAGCAGTCTGTATTTTATTCAGCCTCACAGGTGATTCTGATGTAGCTAAGATTTGAATACTGCCTTAGAATATAATAAATGCTCAGCGGTTTTGACGACAGTAGGGACAATGATAATGTTGTTGTGATACTTTGGTTTCTAGGATCTGTTTGCAGAAATCGAGAAGAATCAGACAAAGCTGGACCAGTGTCAAAAATTTTCTCAGCAATACTCCACTATTGTAAAGGTAACTCTAGCATATCCCCAAAGGCACATAAAGGATCTCCAGCATGGGAAGATCTTCCTTGTCACTGTAGGTTTTGTTTCTGGACAAATAAGTGCTTCTACTAGAGGCTGGCCCCATATTCTAGTTAATGCAGATGTGTACTCTTCATGGCCCTACATTTGGGAATGCTCAGAGTGGTACCAGACATCAGCTCTGATTCAAGGAGTCACCCTTTGGATGATCCACAGGTTTTAAACTTGCCATATCAGAAACAGAATGTATTGGATTTCCTCTCAAATATACTTCTCATTGTCTTGCCTATTCCAGGAAATAGTGTCCCATTTTCCTACTTGCTGAAGCAAAAAACCCAAGAGTCATCCTTAATTCTTCTCTTTGCCATAAACTTTATGTTCAGTCTGTGAACAACTTGGCTCCATCTTCCAATATGTCCTTGGTCTGTCTTTTGTAAGCCACCCACCTGCCCCCATTTCCCTGTTTTCCACCTAAGTAAGGAATCTTCCATAAACTATTCTAATACCTCTGAGCTGATCTCTTGCTTCTACTCCTGTCCCACAGTCTATTTTCCCACACAGTAGCCAGATTCACCTTTTTAGAATATACTGCGTGTCACTGATTCTCAGACATCATTTTATACCCTACCAAAAAATAGGAAACTGCCAATTATGCAAATACCATTGATTGTAAGACTTATTCTAGTTTTAGAGAGCCTAAAATGTGGAGGAAATATGCATCTCATAATAGCTGAAATACAGTAAATTGAATCATGTCACTCTTCTGCTCAGAACTGTTCAGTGACTTCATATCCTATTCATTTTTTTTTTTTTTAAAGATTTTATTTATTTATATGAGAGAGAGCACATGAGAGGGGGGAGGATCAGAGGGAGAAGCAGACTCCCTGCTCAGCAGGGAGCCTGATGTGGGACTCGATCCCTGGACTCCAGGATCATGACCTGAGCCGAAGGCAGTCGCTTAACCAACTGAGCCACCCAGGCGCCCTTCATATCCTATTCATAATAAAATTCTAAAGCTGTTTATGGCTTATGAGGCCCTGCATGATCTGGTCCCCCCTCCCTGTTTATCTGATAACATCTTTAAATAAAAATGACCTGAGATGATTATTTATTATGTTCCTTCCTGTTAGAATGTAAGTTCCAAGGGAGCAAGGTTTTTTCTAACTTTTTCTCCACTATATGTAGAGCACTCAGAACAATGACAGGTACATAGTAGATGCTCAACATACTTTTTGAATGAATGCATTTCTTTAGTTAATAACAGAAGACTTGGTATCACGAAGAATTGAGTTCAAATCCTAGCTTCACCACTTTCCAGGCTTAGGACTTTGAGCAAGTTTCTTAGCCTCTCAGAGTGTCTGTTGCTATATCTACAAAATGGGAACAGTAACTACCTCACTGAGTGCTTGTCAAGATTACATGAGATAATGTATACATAGGACATTGCCTCAAACAAAATACATTCAGTAAATGGTAGCACCTGCTATTATTATTATTACTTTTTTATTACTACTACTGTTTTTTAATTTTTTTTTTTTAAAGATTCCATTTATTTATTTGAGAGAGAGAGAGGGAGTGAGTGAGTGAGAGAGCACGAGGTGGGGGAGGGACAAAGGGAGAGGGAAAAGCAGACTCCCCTGCTGAATAGGGAGCCCGATGTGGGGCTCAATCCCAGGACCCTGGGATCATGACCTGAGCCAAAGGCAGACACGTACCAACTGAGCCACCCAGGCCTCCCAGGGAGAGGGAGTTTTAAGCAACTCCACACTAAGCACAGAGCCCGATGTAGGGCTCACTCTCACGACCCCGAGATCACTACCTAAGCTGAAACCAAGAGTCGGACACTTAACCGACTGAGCCACCCAGGTGCCCCACTACTACTATTTTTTTTATAGGCTGCTTAAGGAACTCATTGTGTTTTTTTCCTTCTGCCTAGAGTTTTCTAAGTAGACAACAGAAAGCAAGACATTTTAGGCAAAGAGAACTGCATAATCAAAGGCACAGAGGAATGGAAATATAATGATCATATGAGGAAATAGCAGATATGCTGGCGTAGCTAGAAGGTGTATGATACATAAGAAGCAGTGACTGTGGAAAAGGAGAAGGGGAGGTTGAGGCCCACCTATGAAAGGCTATGTCCAGGTCTCTTCACTTTACCTTCTATTCTTGTTCCTCAACATGGGGTGTTAGAACTAGGAGCATCAGGATCATCTGGGAGCTTGTCAGAAATGCAGAATCTTCCACCTGCCAAATCAGAATTTCAATTTCAGTAAGATCCCCAGATGATTTGTGTGCATGTTGGTATTTGAGAAGCTCTGCTCTAGATCTTTGTAAGCTTTCAAACAGAGGAACGAAGTGGTCATCTTTGTGTTTTAGAAAAGTTATTCTCGTGGCAGGATAGAAAATAAATTAGGAAGAGGACAAAGCAGGAGAGTAGTAAGAGGCTCTTGGGCCCGTCCACATGGGCATGAAGAGGGCCTGGCCCAGGGGGGCAGTCTCAGGATTACAGAGGGAGTGTTAGCATAGCACGGGGACATGAGACAAGCACTGGTTTAGGATGACTCTGTTGCTCCCCCACTGACTAATCAGGGAAAATCACTTCCTGTCTCTGGGCTTCAGTTTCCCAATGGATGAGATGAAAAGGATGGTCAGCAAACAGCAAACTGCAGACTCAAGACTCAGCATACTGCAAACTGCAGACTCAAGACTCAGCAAACTATGACCCACAGGCTTAACTGAGCCCACATACCTGTTTTTCCATGGCCCATGAGAAATGGCTTAAAAAAAAAAAAAAGTCAAAAGAAGAAGAACACTTCATGACACATGAAAATTCTATGAACTTCAACTTTCAGTGTCCATACATGACGTTGTATCATAACACAGTCTTACCCTTTCATTTACTGATTATCTCCAGCTTCTTTCACTTACAAAGGTAGAGTTGAGCAGCTATGACAGATCGTATAGCCTGATAGTTTCCATCTAGCCCTTTAAGGAAAAAGTTTGCTAACCACTGGTTTAAATGAACCCCAAAATGCTTTCCAGCAATGAAATACTATGATTCTGTTGCGTGAGTTATCTGAGTTACGGGAGCTGTAAAGCCCTATGTAAATGTAGTGAACTTTCTTCCTCCCCCAGGACTATGAATTGCAACTGATGACGTACAAGGCCTTTGTGGAATCACAGCAGAAATCCCCTGGCAAGCGCCGTCGGATGCTTTCCTCCTCAGATGCCATCACGCAAGAGGTGAAAGGGCGGGGAAAGGTCACGCCACTCTCTTCCCTTAAGGAAAGATTTGTTTGTCGGGGCCCTGACAGTTTGATTTAGGGCTCACCTTTCTGTGGAGCATGTGATTTCATGAAAACTTCCTCTTATTTTCAACTATTTAAATATACTTTTCTGGCAGATAATTTATCTAAATTGTTTTTTTGTTATTGTTTTTTGTTTGTTTGTTTTTTGAACCATAGTTCATGGACTTAAGAACTCGCTACACAGCGCTGGTGACCTTAACCACCCAGCATGTAAAATATATCAGTGATGCACTCCGGCGATTGGAGGAGGAGGAGGTGAGGACAGCTGGGTCCTAAATTATTTTGAAAATAGAATTAAAAATCCCGGGTCTCATCTGTCAAAATTTAAAGCGCGCACACAGCCACTTCTCCTTAGTCACGGTAGTTGTGTTCTGTGACGCTGCTCTGCACGCTGCGCTAGGGAATGCTGGGCTCTTGCACTTGGGGGGAAATACAGGGCTAGGTTCCTGTAAGCCTCTGGTCACACATTTCTGTCAACAAATAACACATAATCTTTTTATATTTAATATATTCTGTTGATTCAGGCCAAGAGCACTCTAACTCACACCTGAATGAAGTTAATTTGACATAGATTTTCTCTGTAAGGCACGTCACAGCCTTCTTATGCTTAGGAACATAAGACAGCACTTCAAAACTATGGTTAGGTCCATTTTAAACAGTGAAATCGCCAACAAAAATTGTGAAAAACATGGCACTAAATAGACTGTGAAAAGGACACTTGCTGGGGGGGGATGGGTTGGCCTGGTGATGGGTATTAAGGAGGGCATGTTCTGCATGGAGCACTGAGTGTTACACGTAAACAATGAATCATGGAACACTACATCAAAAACTAATGATATAATGTATGGTGATTAACATAACATAATAATAATAAAAAAAGGGACACTTGTTAAGAGCTGTATAAGAGCTGAAACAAGAAGGTAGAATGTCCCCTTGTTCTCCCTCAGCTGGGAACATCGGGCATATCTGGGAATGACTGCGAAAATGCCACCAGTATTGATTTGGGGCTTATAAATAAATTCTGGTGAGCAGACAAATTCACAAAAATGGAATTCATGAATGGGGATTAATTCTATTATGTCCAACAATCCCACCTTCAAGTATCTTCATTATAGAAATATTGTAAGTGTGAAGAAAGGAAACATGAGCAAAGATCCTTAATAAAACATAATTTATTAAAGAGAAATATTGAAAACATACAAATTCCATACAATGGAATGCTATGAAACTGTTAAAAACAATGAAATAGGTTTATTATATATTGTGTTCTTATAATAAAATAAGCTAGAGAAAAGATGTTAAGAATACCATGAGGAAGAAAAAATGCATTGACAGTGCTATACTGTATTTATTGAAAAAACTCATGTGTGAGTGGAGCTGAGCAGTTCAAACCCCACTGTTCAAAGATTAGCGGTACACCAAATTTCTGGGGAAATAAGATTAAAGGGACATACATTACGCATTTCAGATTATTTGAATTTGTTGTAATGAGTATATAATCTTTTTGTAATTCTAAAAAACTTCTGTCTTTTCAAAAAAGTTTCTGCAAGTTCACCTACTTTTATAAAAGAAATGCTGTTGGAAACATTAACTCACACCAATTTTTGTCTATGTGAATTAGCAAAAAACTTTATGTCAACAGCTACCTCACTTAGTCAGTCTCTGTAGATTTCACTCTCTTTACCTGTACATCTAAGAATCATGAAAATACGATGGTATACATAAAGGGTTTTTAAAAATCAGTAAATAAAAAAATAAATAAAAATCAGTAAATAATTATTGAACACCCTTCATATATTAAAAAAAGTTTTTTTTTTTTTTTTTTTTTTTTTAGAAAGGTGCTAACCTAGATCTGATGAATTTAGCTACTAGTATCATACAGTTAGGTACCTGTGAACAATGCTCTAAACTGGGTAAATTATATTTATCTTGGGGTTATTTTAGCTTCCTATTGATTTAGATAACTTTCATGTCTTTATTTTAGGAAATCAGAAGTCAAGCCAGTTTAATAAGGCATTGACCAAGACACTGATTTTCTAATTCCTATTCTAGAAAGTTGTAGAAGAGGAAAAACAGGAGCATGTGGAGAAAGTTAAAGAACTTTTGGGCTGGGTATCTACCCTGGCAAGGAACACACAAAGCAAAGCTACCTCATCCCAGACCAAAGAATCAACAGACATTGAAAAAGCTATTTTAGATCAGCAGGTAAGTAGAAGGTCCATCCGTCTCTTGTTGGGTAGAATAATATGTAATAACGCATTAGGTGGGAATAAAACAGATCACTCCAGGAATGATTATCTCAACAAATGTTAACTCCCAGGACTTAAAGAAACTTAAGAAGTCATCTTATTTGTACTTCTGCCTTCTTAATCAATCAACTTTCTATAGTTCATTAGTAATAATAATCTGACCTAAGCTAAGTTTTTCCCTAGGATTTTTAACACGTTATTTCAAATAATTTTGATTCTTTAATTTCTTGGGTTCTGAAGCTATACTCTGTTTCTATCACATAGGTTCTGGCAGAGGAGCTGACAACCAAGAGGGAACAAGTCTCTGAGGCCATTAAAACTTCGCAGATCTTCTTGGCCAAGCATGGTCATAAGTGAGTATTAAATGAGAGTTTATCGCACATCTAGGGGACTGAATCTACCTGACTAAAACTTAGGGTCATGGTGAGAGTTCAGGGCTGCAAGAGCCAGATTATGAAGAGCCTTGTAGTTCATGCCGAAGAGTTTGCATTTTACCTTGTCAGCTATGGGGAAGGGTCTTATTCGTGATTGGATTTTGTTGATGAAGGTTTCTAGAACAGTTTTACGGATAATAGATTTTCATGGGGCCAGAGTGGAGGCCTGAGAGACCAATAAAGAGGCTGTTGTGATGATACAGGTGAGAAATGATAAGGGTGGAGAAGGGCAAAGGTTCAAAAGATACTAAGGATGATGAACTTACAGTGTTTGGTGACAAATGAAAATAGTGAGCTATAAACTCCAGGTTTCTGGCTTAGGCCCCTGAGTGTATGGTGATGTCACTAACCAAGATAGGGAATATAAAAGCAGGTACGAATTGAGGGAGAAGGCGGCAGCTTTGGTTTTAGACATTATGAATGTGAAGAACCTAGAGGACATCAGAGTGGAAATACTTAGAATGTATTAAGAAGTACCTAATACATTAATTTATGCCTTACATAGTTTCCCTAAAGTTGTCCAATGGGTAACTGTGTATGTAAATTTAGAATTAATGAGAGAAGTCTAAAGTGATATAGATCTGAGTCATCAGCATAGTAAAAACCATAAGTGGATTAGCTTCCAAGGGTTCAGGGACTCCTCTGTGCTCCTCAGCCTGTAAAGGAAGCCTTACACAAGTAGAGGGAAAACTATGAGCGATACCTTAGAACCCAAGAGAGAACAGAATTCTAAAAAGAAGAAAGTAGTCAGAAGTCAAGCAAGATTGAGACTGAGAAGTTTCTATTAAATTTGGCAAATTGGAAGTTTTTGGTGACTGGTGAAAATTAGGTTATGATGTCAGATTGAGTATGATGGGGAGTGGGGAGCACATGAGGTGAGGAAGGCAGTGATAGCAAAATTAGATTACTCTTTCAAGAAGCCTGGCCATAGGAAAGGACAGAAATAATACAGTAAATAATTAAAGTAGAGTATATGATCAAGAAAGGTTTGTTTTGGGGCGCCTGGGTAGCTCAGTCAGTTAATTGTTTTGACTCTTGATCTCAGCTCAGGTCTTGATCTTAGGGTCATGAGTTCAAGCCCCTCATTGGGCTCTGTGCTGGGTGTGGAATCCTCTTAAATTAAAAAAAAAAAAAGAAGAAGACTTGTTTTCTTAAAAGATCAGAGGGACTTAGCTGTGTTTATGGACTGAATCTCAAGGACCAAAAGGAAAAAGAGATAAACTGAAGTAATAGAGAGGTCCTGGAGGATGCAGGAAAGGATAAAATTCATGAATGAGTGGAAAGTACAACCATAGACCAGAGCCAAGACAACTTTTCCTCTAAGGTTTGAGGAAAAGGAGATTAGGAAAGGTGTGGACGGAGGTAAATATGCCAGGAGTGAAGCCAGAAGGTGAGAGAATTCATGCCCATTGGTCTGCATTTCCTCTTTGAAATAGGCAGAGATGTTGTCTGCTGTGAGTTAGGGGAGCTGAGGGCAAGGGAATTAGAATTGATTAGAGCCTCTAAGAGAGTTGTCAGGAAGCTCTGAGGTCTAGTAGAAGCTGGGAACCAGTAAGATCTCCTCCACAGGGGACCCCCCTCCCGACACACATACACACACACACACACGATATACGTCACCTGCAGGCGGGAGCAGAGAAATCCTGTGGTTCGATTGATATGGAGCAAGAGTTTCATCAGATTAGCAAGGACAGAGTTGAAGGACAATAGGAGGGACCTGACTAAGATGATGGATTGTGGAGTCTGAAGTCCAAAGAGAGGATCCTAGGGAGGATTGATAGATTAAGAAAAAATGGGGGAGTTAGGAAGGCTTGGGAAAGCTCAGTAAGCTGATGGGTAGTTATAATATGAATCACAGGATTCATTCTCAAGAACAATATAGAATGAGATAAGAAAGTTGTAAAATTCACCAGATTCAAGATCATGGTTACCTCTAGGGAGAAAAGTAAAAAAGAACGGGGTTGGTTACAAATGTACATTGAACTTTGAATATATCTGTAATGTCTTATTTCTATGGAAAGGTTCTAAAGTTGGGGCACTTGGCCAAAGATACAAAGGTAGTGATCTGAAGGGGCACCTGCACCCCAGTGTTTAGAGCAGCAATGTCCACAATAGCCAAACTATGGAAAGAGCCCAAATGTCCATCAACAGATGAATGGATAAAGAAGATGTGGTATATATATATACAATGGAATATTATGCAGCCATCAAAAATTTGAAATCTTGCCATTTGCAGTGACATGGATGGAACTAGAGGGTATCATGCTAAGTGAAATAAGTCAGAGAAAGACAATTATCATATGATCTCACTGATATGTGGAATTTAAGAAACAAGGCAGAGGATCATAGGGGAAGAGAGGAAAAAATGAAACAAGATGAAACCAGAGAGGGAGACAAACCATAAGAGACTCTTAATCTTAGGAAACAAACTGAGGGCAACTGGATAGGAGGGGGGTGGGGGGATGGGGTAACTGGGTGATGGACATTGGGGAGGGTATGTGTTGTAATGAGCGCTGTGTATTATATAAGACAGATGAATCACAGACCTGTATCCCTGAAACAAATAATATGTTATATGTTAGTAAAAAATAAATAATTAAATAAAAAATAAATAAAGTTGGGGCACTTGGGTGGATCAGTCAGTTGAGGGTCCAACTCTTGGTTTCGGCTCAGGTCCTAATCTCAGGGTCGTGAAATAGAGCCCTACATCGGGCTCCATGCTTAGCAGGGAGTCTGCTTGAGATTCTTGCTCTGCTTCTCCCTCTGTCCCTCCTCCCCGCTCTCTCTCTCAAAAAATCTTTAAAAAAAAGAAAAGCATCTAGGGGTGCTTGGGTGGCTCAATTGGTTAGGCGTCTGCCTTCGGCTCAGGTCATGATCCCGGGGTACTGGGATTGAGCCTCACATCAGACTCCTTACTTCTTGTGAAGCCTACTTCTCCCTTTCCCTCTGCCCCTCCCTCCCCCCACTCATGCTCTGTCTCTCTGTCTCACTCTCTCTCTGTCTCAAATAAATAAAATTAAAAAAAAAAAGAAAAAAGGATCTAAAGTAAATCTGGTACAGTATCAAAATTTGGTAAAGCTGGATAGTTGGGTAGTGAGTAAATGAGAGTTCATTTATTTTTCTCTTTTGTCTGTTTAAAATATTTTATTTTGAAAAGAGAAGCAGTATAAGAGTAAGGAAACACAACTGGAAAGATAGGGTTATAATCAGAAGTTACTATGAGACAGTAGATTCTTGAAGTTTAAAAGTTCAGAGGTAGAATAATTTTAGATGATGGCAGGATCAGAGTTTGCTGTGTGTGGGTGCAGTTCAAGTGGAGTAGAGGCCGTTTGGATCAGAGCTGTTTGCATTGAGAAGGTTGCAGGACTAGAGCATAGGCTGTTAGACAGTTGGTGACATGAACATTGACATCACCAAGAACCATGACTTGATTTGAGATAGACAGGAATATCAGCCAGAAGCCAAAGTGTTCAGTGAATATGGAAGAGTGACCAGATGATCCATAGTTAACAGTGACAAAGAAGAATACCATCCAAGATGGAGAAGTCATGATTTTGAAGCAATAGAGGACAGTTGGGAGAAAGGTTTTTCTCTAAAAGAGCTTCAATGTTCCATCTTCCAGGCTCTCAGAAAAAGAGAAGGAACAAATATCTAAGCAGATGAATGCCCTGAATAAGGCTTACCATGACCTTTGTGATGGTTCAGCAAACCAGCTTCAGCAACTTCAGAGCCAGTTGGCCCAGCAGACAGAACAAAAGGTACTTTTAGTTTCTTTCTCCAAATGGGAAGAGTACCTTTCAAATGGTATGAAAGCAGCTTTGCTGTTTGAGAATCATGTTCACTAGCTTTCCATGACCAATGTGACTTAATTTTTAACCTCACCATAGCAGCCATTTGTCTTGTGTTTCTTTACTGGGGTTCCATGATGTATTGGTCAGTCAAGAATACTAGAAGGCCCTCATGGCCAACCCTGTAGACCCTGGTTCACCATTTCTGTTGCCTGGCATTTTGTGGTAGACCACAATTGAGGAGAACATAAATCCTGTATTATATCTGATCACAGGGCAGCAAGAGTACTCCTTCATGGCATTGTCACTCAAAAGTTGATAGCCAAAAGTTCTGAATATTGGGAAGAAGAAGCCGTGTCCTCTTCCCCCATACTTTTTTTCATATCTACTAAATAATGAGAAATGTTCATTTCCAAGCCAACTGGTGGATTAGCTGTACTGACTGAGACGCTGGTTCCCCTTACCAATAGTCATCCCATCATGTGACATCTTTACCAATTCCCACTCATGTTCACTTCCTGGACCATATGAAAATTGTCAAGTTCCTCCTGGTTGTCCTCAGTTCTTCCTGGATACCTGTGTGTATATGTAAACTTACCATATTATATACATGTGTCTTTGGGATATATATGTGTGTTTGCCTGCTTATTTCCTATGTTGTGAAGCAATGGCCAACATATGTGGGGCAGGTCAAAATTTAAGGTCATGTGGCTATCAAATTTGGTCTAGATGATGCTCAAAATGATATTCAGACAAAACATGCTTTGACTCGGTCCTTGGATATGAAATTGATGCATCAGGAGCTAGAGTTGTAAAGACCACAAGACAGAACCAACTATGATTTATTTGAGAGTAGATTTCCAAAAAGAATGTGCTGGTTTAGCATTCTCTATGTAAGGTAGCCCACTTTTAATGGCTTATTGCTTCACCATAAAGGGAGTATGTGAAAAGTTTTAACAATTGCTTGCTGAGAACACCCAGTTCTCATTTTGAAAGGTTAAAAAGGGGGAGAGAAAAAAGAAAGCCAAGCTGCCAAGCACCACTACATTGAGCATGATGTGTCCCCTGTTACTGTTCGTGTGTTTCATGTGAAGTATTGTTCTGATTAACTGACATCCTTGCTTACAAGTTTCACTAACCCTTTGGAGTTTAAGCACAAATGCACAAAAGGGAAAAGAGGACGACCTGTTTGGGGTTCTTTTTTGCAAAAAAACAAACAGTCGCATGCTGGACGCTAACCCCAAGCTTACACTGTGTGTGCGATGCGGCTGAGCTGCTCCGTAAGGCTCTCTCTCTATCTGCCCAAGGCGTGCTGCGACTCTGGTAAGTAGAAGCCTTTTATGTTTCTCTTCCTACTCTCCCTCTGCCTTGCTCTGCTTGTTTAGGTCAGAATGCCCATGTTTGGTGGGACTGAACTGGATTTCTCTGGATTATTTCCCAGCTCAGTGCTTCCTGCCTGTCCTTCAATTAAGAGACTACTGGAAGGAACAGCATGTAGTCTTTTCTCTTTGTCTAGCAACTGGCCAGACTCCAGGTCTTTCTTCAATATCAGCATCTTTGAGACTCAAGGAATCTCAGAGAAGAAATTAGAAGTTTTCAAAAGAATCTTTTCCTCTGTCATCTTGTCTGCTTCTGAACCATCTTGACATAGATTTTGTAAAAAGGATTATTCATATATCTCAGAGTCCTATGCCAGTGTGATTTTCCCTTCAGTCTCTGTAGAACAGATACCTGGTAGATTCGCATAACATATTTGCTTTATACAAGTTGAACTACTTTCTAGGTCAGAACACAGGAGGGGGATAGGGAACAACACGTAATATTTTAAGTAGTGTGGAGAATTCTGTTACTCCATTATTTGAACAAATACAGTCAGATAGGGATGTGAACCAATGTGTTCCCACATTTGCCCTCCATTCTTTGTCTCTTAAAGCGTGCAACTAATTGAATTTGAAATCCTTGATGTATGTCTTTAAAATCTAGGGGCAAGCAGCTTAAGGATTTTAAATATTTCCTTACTATTTCCCAATTTATTCATTAATTCAGCAAATGTTTATTGAACCGCTAGAACTGTTCCTAGACACTGAATGGGTAAAGTACCTGCTCTTACAGAGCTGACTCTCACTGAGACAGAATGAAATGCATTATTTAGGAGGCAGGGAAGTGATTGGCAGTTGCTACAACAACACGCTCCATGGATAAGTTCAAGAGTTAAGTTCAAGAGTTAAATAAGGATCAGAAAGTAATACTGACCGAAGAGGGACAGACAAAATGATCTATAGGAAATAATGAACGTCAACAAAAAGAGGTAGAAACTTGAGAGTAATGAAAGTGTTTTAAGTGGCAAGACACTTGAATGAGTTAATTTCTGAATACCATCATTCTGTGATAAAAGGCTTCAAAATAGGAATTCTCCTAGGAGCTGTTTTTAGGTCTTTATGCAAGGGTAACTTTGGCAATGTATAAGATTTGCCTTATTTCCTGGACTTAGGACCTAACTCTTGTGTATGATGCAACTCTACTGACCCATCCTTCATGTTCTTCTGGATCTGATGGGGGAGGCAGTATAATAAGATTTAGAGTCAGTCCTTGATTTGATTCTGGAACTCACTTATTTTGTGACCTTGGATGAGTTATAACCTCGCTGTGCCTCATTTTCTCATCTGCAAACTGAAGATTAAAATAATTGCTTTCGTAGATTGTTGTGAGGATTAAATATCAGCGCTCAGTACATGTATTAAGTGCCTCACAAGTGATAGCTGTAAGCTGGTGCTTGTACTCTCCGTTATAGCCTGGACCAGAAGAAAAGTGGCTAGTGGTCCCGGAGGCAAAGGTCCCCAGTCTGTTCCTTCCTTAACTTGCTACTTCCAGTTCCCGGGACTGATTTAACTCAGGGCCATTGCCCTGGGAGGCGCTAACAGTGGCCACTGACCATGACTGCCCCAACTGTAAAACAGCTGCTTGAGTACTACACACTGGGCTGTTTCTGGAGATGCATACCTGTTGTGTGGCTACTGGCCTACTTGAATCTTTCTTCTAATCCTGTGAACTGTTCCTGCTGAACTTACTAGCACGGAAGTACTCTTTTAAGAGTCTTCTGCATGGGTTGCTACATTGAGAAGTTGCTATATAGAGTTGACTTCTCACTTCTGGGGAATGGTATATTTCTAGAAGAACCTTTGTGGTGATTTAGTCTTAGAAATAGTTGACCTTTCGCTTTCACTGCTTGCTACTTTGTAGAGCTTGTCACTAAGATATGCTTAATGCTACCATCCGTCTTCTGGCCATGTTCAACATTCTGTAGTTTAGACAAATTCTTTCTTAGTATTAATGCTGCCAGGCTTTAGAGTGTTTCTTACACATTGGGGCTCATCCCAGGCTGGGTTTTTCTTGTGGTCAGAATTTGATATACTATAGTTCTTTGAATGAATCATTTCAATAGCTGGGCTTCTCTGATTCAGTTTTCTTTTTCATTTTTTTTAGGGTTGCAGAGCAGTTGCTGGGGTGATTGACCTAGGCACAGTGGAGATATTTCCCATCTTCAAAGCCATGCAAAAGGGCCTCATTGACCAAGACACAGGCCTTGTGCTCCTGGAATCCCAGGTTATCATGTCTGGCCTCATTGCCCCTGAGACCAGTGAAAAGCTCACTCTGGAGGAAGGTCTAGCCAGAAACCTCATTAATCCCCAGATGTACCAGCAGTTCCAAGAGCTACAGGATGCCCTGTCCTTAATAAGCAGACTTCCTGAGAGCAAAGGCCTTCTTTCTGTGGTGGAAGCAATTGAAAAGAAAATAATCAGTGAGAGAGTTGGACTGAAAGTCTTAGAAGTTCACCTGGCAACTGGAGGTTTCAGTCTCCCCCCTAATAAAAGCTGCGTCAACCTAGAGGAGGCTTTTCACCAAGGCCTCATTTCTGCAAGGCTTCACTCACTGTTAGAGTCTTACCTGAAATCATCCAAGAATTTGATAGACCCCAACACAGCTGAGAAAGTCAGTTTGCTGGATCTGATGCAGAGATGTATTGTCCACCAGGACTCAGGGTTGAAACTGCTGCCTGTCAAGCAGCTGGCAGGGGGAATGGTGAGCTTGAAGTCAGGCCGGAAGGTTAGCATTTTCCGTGCAGTTCAGGAAGGCCTAATAGACAGACAGGTCACTGTCCGGCTGCTGGAAGCTCAGCTTTTTGCTGGTGGCATAGTGGATCCAAGAACAGGACATAGGCTTACTGTGGAAGAGGCTGTAAGACATAATTTAATTGACCAAGATATGGCCTGTGCTATTCTCATAAGGCAGCTTCAGACAGGAGGCATCACAGACACCGTCACTGGACACAGGCTGACAATAGATGAAGCAGTGAACAATGGTCTAGTAGCTCCTAAGATTGCCCTTGTGATTCTGGAGTCTCTTTGGTCATTCATGGGCTTGCTGTGGCCTGAATCTGGAGAAATCCTCCCAATCACAGATGCCCTGGAACAAGGTATTGTGTCTACTGAACTAGCTCATAAAATCCTTAGTGGCCGACAGCATATTAAAGCTCTGTTTCTACCAGCAAGCACAGAGGTTTGGTCCTGGAAAAAAGCAGTAGAAGATGGTATGTTGGATAAAGATCTTGTCAATAACTTAAAATCAATTTGCATACCTGATGTGATGCCCCACATGCAATTGGCAGATTCTTCAGAACGATGCAAATTGAACATTAATCCTGGCGCAGTCGGTCTGCCATGGAGCCAGAGCCAAACTGAGGGCATAGTAAGCCCTAGCGAGAAGCTGTTGTTTCAGCTGATGACTCACAGCTATATCAATGTGCGGGATGGACAGAGGCTGCTCCTTTTAGACAACGAGCTGATGGACACACTGACAGCAAGAGGTGAATATCAAGCAAGCCCTCCAGAAGTGTTTGAAGTTGGGCATCAGAGACTAGAAACTCCTGAGGAATTACAAGAATCAGTGAATGTCAAAACCACAGAAACTTTCTGTGATGGGCTGAATGTAAGGCCATGTGAGTTCCAGCTTTCTTTTCAGAATGAAGAATATCCTAATCGGGCAGATTGCATTGAAGCAAAAGGCAAAAGGACCACTGTAGAAATTGAAGCTTCCACTATGGAGAACCCTGAGAGAGACCTGTGTGTGGGGGAACAAAAAGTGAGAGATCCAAATGTTGATACTTTGATGGTCCCAGATACAGGCAAATCAGAGTTAAAAGGGCAATTGCTAGGCACCAAAAAGGAAGAACTAACAGGAATGTCCACCAGAGAAAATGTTAGCAGGGGGTTTCTCCTTACGGTACCCACTGAGGAAGCTGAAGATGTGACCTTGGTGGCAAGCAAAGATCCTTTTCCTGTCGAGACACTGAGGGAAGAATGGCAGACTCCTGGAAAGACTTCTTTTCTGTGTCAGACAGCACGAGCAAACACACCTGAAACTGGAAGGCCACTCATAAAACCCCAAAGCAAAAGGTCACAGTTTCAGGTAAAGAATACTCTAGATTCAGAATCAGAACTAAAGTCTGAAAATGACATGAATATTCATACTCTAGACAAAAAGAAAAGCTTAAATAAAACATTTTCAGATAGGGATGACCATAAACAAAATCTAGAAGGACACGACACTGTAGGCGGTAGTGTGATGACTTTAGAAAAGACAGATGTGGAAGACAGTGGTCATGAAACCTCCCTGTCATACAGTCATCCTTCCGAATTGCTCCAAGAAGCTACCTTAAATACGTTATCTGCACAATTACTAGATGGTGGTATCATTCACGAGCAAACAGGTCAGAAGCTCTTACTAAATGAAGCAATAGCCCGAGGTATTGTGCCCAGTCACACTGCTGTGAAACTTATGGGAAAACTGAACATGTTTCGGGGCTTCTTTGACTCTCAGACCTGCGAGTCTTTGACCACTGAAGAGGTCATTGATGAAGGTCTGATGGATGAGAAATTATTACATAATGTCCTCATGGCAGACAAAGCCATAAGTGGCGTCTTGGACCCCCGTACCCACACACTCTGCTCTGTGAAGGAAGCAGTTACAGTTGGACTTCTTGACACACAAACAGCCTCCAGAATTTTAGAGGGGCAGGTGGTGACTGGTGGAATTGTTGACCTGAAACGAGGCAAAAAGGTTTCGGTAACTCTGGCCTCAAATCTTGGCTTGGTAGACAGTGCTGACCAGACAGAACTTATAAATCTGGAGAAAGCCTCCAAAGGCAGAGATGCTGAGAAAACAGTTAGGGAGAGATTTATTAGCTTACAAATGGAAACAACTGGAATTATGGACCCTGATAGCAGAGCTCCTTTAACAATCATGCAGTCCATTGACAGAGGACTTCTGGAGAGAGAGGAGGCTGTTCGGTTGTTGACTAAGCAGGTGGTAGATGGAGGTATCATTCACCATATATCTGGAATGAGACTTTCTGTTGATAATGCCTTTGAACATGGCATCATTGATGAAGATTTAGCCAAGCAACTCAAAAAGGTTGAGAACTTAAGCCTCTGTCAGTTTTTTCACGCTGAAACCAAGGACACTGTTTCCCTTCCTGAAGCCATAAAATTAGGTCTTGTTACCCCAGACTTGAAAAGAGAAATCCAAGAAATTCAGGCTTTGACTGGAAGCTTTGTGGATCTCATTTCTGGCCAGAGATTGACCTTGGCAGAAGCTGAAAAAGAAGGACTGTTAACTACTAATAAAGCAATATTGTCTTCAGGAATGATGCATGGGATTATAGATCCTGAAAGTTACAGAATTGTTCCTTATTCAGAATTAGTAAAGAAATGTAAGATTGATATTGAATCTGGACAGAGATATCTAGAAGTAATTCCCTTCTCAGACATTAAAGATGAAACAAGTGGCAAAGTGCTTACATTATCCCAAGCAGCTCAGCTTAGAAAAGTGGACTTTATATCTACACTGAAGGTTCTGGAAGCTCAGGCAAATACCGGGGGAATCATAGATACTGCCACGGGGAAAAGACTGACATTGGCATCAGCTTTGGAACAGAAATTAGTAGATGAAAACATGGTAAGAATTATTGCAACTCATCAGGTATTAAATGGAGGAATTGTTGACATATTTAATGATCAGAGAGTGACTCTAAAGGAAGCTGTTGAGAAAGGATTTATCAGCCCTGAACTGGCAACTATGATCCAGGTAGATACTTTAGAGTCCTGCGATCACGGGGCTCAGATTGAAAAGCAAGATGGGATTGAAGTATGTGAAATAGAGAAGGAATTTCTAAGAAAGGAAATGTTAGTTGCTTGCAATCGGACAGCTGGAATGAGTTATGGTAAAGGAGCAAGTGAGAAATTATTTGAGATTGGAAGTCAGTCTGCACAAGGAAAGGTTAAAACAAGAGTTTCTGACGGGGGGCAGGCCAAAAAGAGCAGGGAAATTTCATTAAAAGAATTGGAATACAAGGATCAAGATAAGAGGAGAACTTCTCCAGATGCTGAAGAATCTGTCAGTATCATCATTCCTGGTGATCATAAAGATACATCGTTGGGCCAAGGTTCAGTGATACTCTCTCACCCAGAAAGTCATGATTTTAAACTCAAAGAGGTGACTAGGGATGACTTGGAAAAAAACACAAACGAAGAGCAGGAAAACATAGAGGCACAAATGGAAATTACTTCTCATATGAAACAGTCTATATCAGGTCCAGATCCTAAAGAAATAAGAGAAAGCCAAGGAAGAATTATTTCAGAAGTGCAAGAATCAGATTATGAAACTTCAGGCAAATTGCTGAGTGAGCAGGTTATGCAGAAACCAATGAATACCAGGGAGAAAACG
Source organism: Phoca vitulina (assembly GCF_004348235.1). Lineage (NCBI taxonomy): Eukaryota > Metazoa > Chordata > Mammalia > Carnivora > Phocidae > Phoca > Phoca vitulina. Next base: position 71,078,734 of record NW_022589705.1, on the reverse strand, counting down.
AAGAGGGAGAAGAGGGAGGAGATTATAGAAGAAAGTGTCAAAACACGCAAACCAGTTCTTTCTGAAGAAAAGTTGAATCAAGAAACCACCATTGGAGCTGACCAGGGATCCAATGTAGAGAGTCCACCTGTGGAAATAAGCATAAATGAAAAGGGAGAAGAAGCTGGTAAAGAACTGGGATTTATTTGTAAAGCTGAAAACTCTTCCCCGGTGATACCCAGAGGAATTTCTGTAAATCAGGATGTTTTAACATTCTTCAAACCTAATCAGGTCCATGAAGGAGAAGTAAAAAATTTAAGCCTCTCAACTTTAAAACCAGAAGAAAATTTATCTCAAATTACTGGTGGGGCCCAGAGTGAACCATTCTCTTCTACAGCCCCAGGACCTGAAGGATTATACTACCAGGAATCAGTTGGAAAGGCCCAAGTTGCAGGCAGATCCCAAATTTCTGAATCAAACAAACCTTTCCAAGGAACCATCAGACCGGAGACCAACTCTTGTCAAGATTCCTCTCTTACTTTTAAGACCAAAGAAACCAAAGATCTGATTTGCTCATCTAATGAATATAAAGAAAGATCATACCAGGAAATACCTTTTGACTCAACAAGAATTCTTAGATTAGAAGAAACTACAGTTTCTACAGTAGACCCAAAAGAAGTCAGTTATCTGGAATTCTCAGACAGAAAGGACTTTCATCATCAGGACAGCAGAAGTGATAGTGAAATTTGTGGAATTCTCACATCTAAAATAACAACTCAGGAAATGACTGGAGAGACATCTCTAGAAATGTCAAACCCTATAGTTACAGATGTAGAAGCAGCATCTTCTAAAGGCATGGTGACACAGGATGTTCCCAGAGTCTTAGCGTCCCTTCTTCCGGAGAAACTGTTCAAAGATGGGTCTCAAAAAGAGAGGGCAGAACAACAGGATGCCACCATTAGTCCCCCTATTCCAGAGACCAGTGAAGAAAAGCCAATGCCACTCATATACCCTACAATGAAGACGGATGAGAAGACACCACAGGAAAAGCTCAGAGAAAGTCCTGGTGGTGAACAGATTCCCTTCATGACTACAGCTGGGGGAAGGGGAAATGAAGGTGTAAACCCAGAGCCCTCCAGAACAACTAAAGTAAGTTTCCCCGTGGTGTGTCTGTATGTATATTTTAGATGTAACTAGTTTAAAACTCCTGACTGGATACTGAATTTACGTATGTACAATTGTGTGCATACATACAGTTTCAGGGGACTAGATGATTCTCTAAGGTATAATTTAGTTTACCATCATCTGTTTGTTACACAGTTAGGAAATTAGGCAGAATGTCTTTCTGAAATTTGCACGGGTTTTAAGTTAGAAACTAACACTGGAGCTAATATGAAATACCGGGGTGATGGTACCTATAGTTGGAATAGCTTTTAGAAGTTTTGCTAAAATGATGCTTATGGATTGGTAATTATGAGCCTCTCTTACCTGAGGAAGTTAATAAAATCTCTTTTTTTGTCTATTGATTTGAGGCAACATAAGCACATGCCATGTTTTAGTTCATCTATGTGAACTAGCTCACCCTATGTGTAGTAAAAATTTGTTTGTCTCAGTGAGACAGCCTGCTTTTAAAAGCAGACTTAAAGGTGAATGTTCGATCTGAGTGAGTTTTCTTTTTGGCTCCACAGAATGTATTTAACCGACAACTCTGTCTAGAACATGATGAGAAGCTGGTATCCTATCTCTCTCTATTACGTGACATTGAAATGAGGACCAAACAGATTCAACCTCTGGACCTAAACCTGGCAGAGCTACAGGACCTGCTGTGTCAGGCCAAGGTAGGTTCCCAGAGACTTCCTGCAGGCCCACCAGCTTGGAGGGAATAGAGAGTATTCAAGAAGAAAAACACGTTCAGGGGCGCCTGGGTGGCTTAGTTAGTTAAGCAATCTTACTCTTGATCTCAGTTCAGATCTTGAACTCAGGGTTGTGAGTTCAAGCCCCGTATTGGGCTCCATGCTGGGCATGGAGCCTACTGAAAAAAAGAAAAAAAGAAAAAATACATATTTATTTATTTAAAAAAATAAAGGAAAAGAAAACACCACCATTTAAAGGACCCCCCAAAAAAATAGATTAAAAAATTGGAGATCTCTGAAGAACATCAGGAAACACTGGTCTCACAAAAGACAAAGCAGAAGAGACTCAAGGGAGGAGTTGTAGCAGGAGTAAATACAGTAGGGAGACTGAGTGAGGACTAAAAGGGGCATTTAGTGCCCAGAGTCATTGGTAACCTTAATAAGAATAGTTTCAGTGGAGCTGTAGGATATCAACGAGGTTCCAGTGAGAACAAATGGGAGGTTGGAAGGTGGGAGCAATTAATGTAAATCATTCTTTCCAGAAGCTTGGTTGTGCAGGTGAGGAGAGAGGTGTAGGACACTAGCTGGAGGAGATGCACTGAAAAAAGAATGTTTTGATTGGATTTGGGGGCCGACTAGGAGGAACCAATAGAAAAGGAGAACTTGAAGTTAGGAGAGAGAAGAAATGATAATGGATGACATGAGTTCCTGAGCACATAAAATTAGACAGCTTGAGAAGGAGGAAGAGGAGCGCTTTCCCTCAACCGAGGTTAAGACTTGTCACAGAATTGGAGTCACAATGAGGACAGACTGTAGAGGTTAAGCAGTTCTCTCAATATCCGGAGTATGGCCTTAGGAGGGCAGCTGAAGGGCAGGTGAAGATGATGTCCAAAACTGCCAACTTTCCCACACCTTATCTCTGGCTCCTTTGCTGAGGATCAGAATATTATAGACGCTGAGTTAGGAAGGCTGGGTTGGGATATTTTTCTATCTTTTCCTTTTGCCTCATTGGATTTTGGAGTGGAAGAGTTTTTTTTTTTTTTTTTAAGATTTTATTTATTTGAGAGCACGTGCATGAGCAGGGGGAGGCAGAGGGAGAGGAAGAAGCAGACTCCCCAGTGAGCGTGGAGCCTGACGCAGGCTCAATCCCGGGACCCTGAGATCATGACCTGAGCCGAAGTCAGACGTTTAACCGACTGAGCCACCCAGGAGCCCAGGAAGTGTCGTTCTTTTGTTTGACTTATTTTGTGTCACATTATATAAGGCATAATGACACTCTCAAAGAGATAGCAAGTTGTATTGGATAGTGCACTACACTGAGTCAGGAAACCTAAATCCAAGTCCTGGCTCCATTGCTGAGGTGGGTGACTTTAGACAAAAATAAAATAGAATGGAATAGAATAGAATAGAACAACATTTTCAAATGCTGAGGCATTGCTTCTGTAAATCTGGTATAATAATAATATCTCTTCTGCCTACCTCGAGAATTAGTGATTGTGAGAACCAAACAAACAAATGAACATACATAAAAACATTTCATAAGCTGTAAAGTAGGTGTTGGCATGAGGTGACAGAAAACTGTGTTCACAGCTGATTCCTAAATAGCAAGAGTTCTAGTCTCGATTTTGGAGGTAACTCCACTTTATCCCCCCAGGTATTAGACAGGGAGCTAAAGGATCTGTCCACCTTGGTGAATCAGGAATTAGAATGTGTGAATCAGATTATCATCAGCCAGCCTCAAGAAGTCCCTGCTCAACTGTTGAAGGCTCTAGAGAAAGATGCCAAGAATCTTCAAAAGTCCCTCAGCTCTGTGAGTGATACCTGGAGTTCCAGATTCCTCCACCTCCAGAGTGCTGTGGAAGTAAAAAAGGTTGCTTCTTTTTATTCACAAAGGCTCACAAAGTCTGGGCAGGCTTGAAGATTTCCATCATCTAATTTGCCATTTGTTTCTTAGACTAGAGTGTTAAGTCAGCACGAACAGCTAGAAGGCAGACTTCAAGATCTGAGAGACTGGGTTGGCAGTACCAATCTTCTTCTGAACAGCAAGGAATATAGTGAGGAAACAAACACTGACAGCCTGAAACACTGCCTCCAGCGATATGAGGTAGGCTCTCCACCCATTCTCAAGTCCGTTTTCGTTGTCCTCGGAGTTACATCAATTTTATTTTCCTGAAAGGCAAACCAGAACCTGTACTTCTCTTTCTTGGGAAAACTGATTTTCCATTTTAGAAATAAAGTCTGCTCTGTTTAGTTTTTTAGGTTATCATACCCTTAGAGCTTCGGTGATTATGGTTATTTCTCCTTTCAGCTATTCTCTGAGAAAGAGTCTACAGAATGGTCTATTATTATCAACTTCATCTTGTCTTTATAACTGAGCATCTAGTATCCGTCCTTTGTTTCTAATTTTACACACACCGATTTCAGGGGACTTGTTGATCCATGATTGAGAGCATGGTTTGGCAAACTTTTTCTGTAAAGGCCCAGATAGTAAATATTTTAGGCCTTGCAGGTCATACACAAATGGACCATTTCTGTAGCAGCCATTCACCTTTGCTGTTGAAACATGAAAGCAGCTGTAGACAGTACATAAATGAATGTTCATGGATGTATTACAATAAAACTTTATTTACAGAAATAGGTGGCAGGCAGATTTGATTGCCAACCGCTGATCTAGAGAGATGCTTTTCTTCTTAAGCTTTAAATTAATTGATTCTTTTTATAAGTTAGTGAGAGAAAAGTAAACCCTGAGATACTCATGAGCTGAGGTGTTTCTTCGCTGCCAACATTGTTCTTTGTTTTGGTTACACTTAATATAATATCAGATACTACTCACACTGGTTTACCCACCCTCTGCTATAGATAGCACACTCCTTACATTCTTTCTAAAGTCAGAGCAGAACTAAAGATGCCCTCTCCTTCTGTTCTCTCCTTTTCCCCCGGTCTTAAGAGAAGCAGACATAATTTGTCCATGGTCAGACTTCTTGGATGCAACCCATCCCTTTTTGTCTTGCAAGAGTTGACCTGCCATCTTCATTCATGCCTTTTCCTCCAAATCTATCATTAGGCGAGTGAGTTGCAGACTTGAGAGTATTAAATAAAAGCAAGAGTGAATAAAATTCCTGTGACATAGTATATGATATAAAAACGCAGAGCATCTTATGCATGGTTTCCTCCCTAGTTATAACTTAAATGAATGCCTTAATGGGAAGACAGCCACAGTCTAAGTCTTGTTTTCCTAATGACAGTTTCCCAAATCCATTCATCACAGATGAAGAAAGACACTTAGCTTGATGATAAATATGCAAGAAGCCCTTTCTCTCTGCTCTGCAGGATTGCTGACTACCCTCAGTTTCAGAGCAGTAGGGATCTAGATTATCTTAATTGTTTTTATTGCATCCAGTGTTAAATAGCTGATGACCACTAAATGTTTGTGGAAAAATTGCATGCTTTTAATTGTCTTAAAGCAGATAAATTCTAGTGTTAGGTAGGTATATATATGTAACTGTTATATAAGAAAGTCTGACTGTAATCTTTTACACCCTTAAAATGTGTAAGCAACATTATTTACTCTAAAAATCATGTATTAGTGAACTGCAAATAAATTGAGTACTTCCCCACTTCTGGCCTTCCAGTAACTCACTGCTGGACAAATACAAATAGATATTTGATCTAAGACTATACAATTAGGCCGATCTATCTCAGACCAGAAATTCATGATATATTTTCCAAACGTTAAAAAAAAAAGTTTTTATAGATACCCTGGGATTAGCAGTAGTATAATTCTATTAACATAAATCATTAAAAATTTACTGCATTTGGAGATCAAGGTCCAGTAAAGAAAACCTAATTGTAATATATGAGGAGTTTAGAGAGACCAGAAGTGAGATTTCCTGTGCTGGTTTGGCCCTAGAAATGATCAGTATCAATGATAAAAATACAGCAAATTAACCCCCCTTTATTTATGTTGACTCTTTGATTAAAACCAACAGCTTCTGCTTTGATAGAGAATCAAAAGTTTTATTTTTTTTCATTTCCTTACTTAGGATTTGAAGCAGCCCATGGCTGAAAGGAAATCTCAGCTGGATGCTCTTGCTTTTGATATTCAGTTCTTTATCTCGGAGCATGCGCAGGACCTATCCCCTCAGCAGAACCGGCAGATGCTGAGGCTTCTGAATGAACTGCAGAGGTCCTTCCAGGACCTTGTGGAGCAGACCGCAGCTCAGATGGATGCCTTGCAGGGCCATTTTCAACAAATGGAGCAGGCAGCCCAGGTCAAGGTCAGACTGAACCAGCGGCTGGGCTCACTTTGTCTTTTGGGGTATCCTCTCTATCCTTGAGATTTCTGGCCAGACTCCATCTGTCATGATTCCTGGAGCCTGCGTTGACCAGTTTTTGAAATTTCATGTCCTCTAGACCAGTTTGGTTCTGGTCTAGGAGGCAGCTATTCTGGCTGTATTTCTTGCCATGTTTTTGGTTTTATGTGTGTGTGTGAGAGAATGTGTGTGTTTACGTGTGTATGTATGTGCTAGTATTTTCCTTTTAGTAAGACTCAACCCTCACTGTGTCTCATCGTGTCTGACTTCCAAACAAAAGTTACATCCCTCGCCCTTATTTCTCCTCCTCTCTTCCTCAGCATTCTTTTGTGGGCCATTAGGAACAGTTAGGTACTCTGAGCTCTTGAGAAGAATGGTTCTGAAATGACTTTTATTCTGAAGCTTTTCACATGATTAACAGTAATATTCTTTGACCGCCTTCAAACAGCCGACAACGAAATTTTTATTAGAATCGTATTAATTTTTTTTAGCACTTTTTAAATCATGATTAGTTTCTAGCACCTTTCTTCACACTGTGATGCCAAGTGCTCATTCAATTATGGGAAACAGGGTGTAGAACCGGGTGTTAACATTTTGAAAAGAAACCATCCTACCCCACCGTCTGTCACAACCCTCTTCTTGCAAAACTCAACATAATTGCATTGATGGTAACATCGTAACCTAAGAATACCAAGAATGGTGCTTAGGCATTTTTGCTGTTGGAATAGTAAGTTTGAGTTCAACAAGATGATATTAGAATGTCATTATCACCAGCAATCTGTCTCAGGGTCACCTTTATTAAATATTGTGCAAAGTTGAATGGAGCTTTTGAGTTAGGCTCAGTGGAAATTAAGTTAGTCAATTCCGTATGTCCCCCCATTACTGCTTGTTGTTCCACCTGTATTGAAATTGAAACAAAATACTGATTCAACCCTTTAGGTTACTTTCCAAACCTGAAAATTTGCAATATCCTCACTTGGGAATGTATATAGCATGGTGTAGTCTGTGGATAATTAATGAAATAGCATTGGTCTGAGCCACTTTAAGACACAGCCCGGATCCAGGGTAGGCCCCTGAGCTGCAGCAGGTGGTAGAACTGCATGTGAACATTCTCTCCGAGCACATAATTAATTCCACAATGTTTATTAACCTTGTTATTGTCAGAAATGCTCTGCTTCTCTCTATATTTGCCCTGAATGCATGTGTATGTCTGTGTGTTAACTTGTTTGCTTTGCTTTTTTCAGATTCAGTCTGCACCCATCCTAACCCATGAAGATCCCGTTTTACAGCTGAAGAGCTCTTAGGAGTTCTCTTCCAGAGCCCTTCTATTTGTCCTAAAGAGGGGGAGAGAGGGCCAGTGTGGGCACCTGTTTGTAAGTGCAGGTGACTAAAACACCATCAGAAGGTAGAAACTGGTGGACAATGATTCTAGAAGGATGGTCAGGAGAACACATCATGCTCAATGGCTCAATTAGGTGCTTCAGTGTCATGCAGCCGAGATGAGATTTGGAGAAAGGATCAGGCACAGAAACATATTCCCTCCCTCCCTGTGGGCCTGGCTTTTGTCTTTGATATCACTTGTAGACACCTGAAGGACTGAGCCAGTTGCTATTCTTGGACAGTTTCCTTCTCAAAATAGCGAAGCCCCTAATGCCTGGCATGGAATCATTCCATTTAATGGGATCTGCATTTGTGAGACGTTTGATTTATAAAGTCAGCTCAATTATTAAGAAGCTCGATTAGCTTATGAATTATCCAGATTCTTGATTTTTTTTTTCCCTTCCTAATCCAGTCCTTCTAATTTTCTGTATTTTAACTTAGTATGTAGCATATCTTCTAGTTCTGGTGGAGGAATTGATCATAACCACTAATTTATTATTATCACCATTATCATTTATGGATTTGAAGCATCTGGGCTCTCTGTTCTCCATTTCCAGGGCTAATAACAGCAGTCTGGCAATGGAACTCCCAACCAAAACCTGGGAGCATTTTCACCTGAAATTATCCCTGAATATAATCCAAACTATTGACCCAGATCAACAGACTGTCCAAATGCGGGGAGCTTTCTGAATATGACTTCTGTGCTTTTTCCTGTTCTAGTCTCTCACCAACTCTTCCATCCTTAAGATATAACCTTTCTGTTTTACATTTCAGGGAGTTCTCTTGTATTTGTAAGATGAGAATTTTTAATCATCTCTTGGCCCCTTTGCATTTCAATTAGACCCTGCAGAAACAACAAAATACCTGTCACCAGAAACTGGAGGATCTTTGCAACTGGCTAGGACAGGCAGAAAGCGCATTGGCAGGTCACCAAGGTAGAGCCAACCAGCAGGATCTCTCTGCTTTGCAGAAGAACCAGAGTGACTTGAAGGTCAGTATGAGTTAATTCACTTTTCTCATTCCTTCAGCATATCTTTATAAAGGCTTTCTATGTGCCAGGCACAGTGCTTCATGCTGGCAACATAACAGTAAACATCCCTGTTCTCATGAAGCGTAGAGTCTAGTGGTCAGGAGAACACATCAAGAATCTTTAATTCTTATGCTTTGTATGTTTAACAGTCAGACCCAATCGTGTCTAGGATGTTAGAAAATATTGAAGAAGTGTCACTTAAACTGAAAGTGAAGAGCATGTAGGGGTTAACACATGAAGGGGCAGAGGGAGGAGGAGAATATGCCAGGCAGAGGCCCGAGCATCTGAGCATCTGTCTTGAGGTGGGGATGGGATCAAATACAACATATTCAAGAACTGAAAGAAAGCTGGTTTAGTTGGACTGCAAAGAACAAAAGGAAGGTTAGTGAACGATGAGGTGGGACCCATATCATGCTGGGCCTTGTAGGTGCATTAAGGATAAGGAGTGGTGGATGCCTGGTTGGCTCAGTCAGTACAGCATCTGACTCTTGATCTTGGAGTTGTGAGTTCCAGCCCCATGGTGGGTATAGAGATTACTTTTAAAAAAAAAGGTCGGGGGGGACGCCTGGGTGGCTCAGTCAGTTAAGCATCTGCCTTCGGCTCAGCTCATGATCCCAGAGTCCCAGTATAGAGCCTGCTTCTCCCCTTGCTCCTCACCCTGCTCGTGTTCTCTCTCTCTCTCTCTCTCAAATAAATAAATAAAATCTTAAAAAAAAAAAAACAGAAAATTAAGTGTTAGAATTTTTTTTTTTTTTTTAAGATTTTTTTATTTATTCATTCGAGACACGGAGATAGAGAGAGAACATGAGTGGAGGAGAAGCAGAGGGAGGGGAGAAGCAGGCCCCCCACCAAGCAGGGAGCCTGACATGGGGCTTGATCCCAGGACCCTGGGATCATGACCTGAGCCGAAGGCAGACGCCCAGCCATCTGAGCCACCCAGGCGCCCCAGTGTTAGAATATTTCTTAAGTAAAAAAATATCTTAGAAGTTCTTATTCGCATTGGTTTAGGCCTAAACGTTAAGCAGATAATAGTCAGGGATGCACATCTGGTGGGGGTCTGTGTCATCCTAGCCGTTCCATCTGTGTGCTGTTAGCTGTCTTCGAAGAAGTAACATTGACATCTCTGCCCTCCCTGTGTTCACGTGTTAAGGATTTACAGGACGACATTCAGAATCGGGCCACCTCATTTGCCAGTGTTGTCAAAGATATCGAAGGGTTCCTGGAAGAGAACCAGGCCAAGCTGAGCCCCCATGAGTTGACAGCTCTTCGGGAGAAGCTTCATCAGGCTAAGGAGCAGTATGAGGCTCTCCAGGAACGGACGCGGGTGGCCCAGAAGGAGCTGGAGGAAGTGGTGACCTCAGCTGTACAGCAAGAAACTGAAAAGGTGACCAGACTTCTTTGATACTTGGTGTTTTTCAAAAAAGAAAATTTTGGTACCTGGCAAATGAAGAAAAGGTAATAAGGGGAAACTACCTGACAGAGAGCATAGAATCATGAAAAGGGGCTACTTCAGGAGCTGGTCTGTGAGTCAGTATTTATTTTGGGAGGAAACATCCTGAAGGACTTTAAGTCAGGAATAGTTGGTAGGAAGTTCCTATCACCCACCCCATCCCCAAAGAAAAAATATTTCTTGCTATCTGTATACTCAGTACTCTAATTGGAAAATCGTGGAAAGAACTTAGTGAAGAAGGGTAGTACCTTGGGGAGGAAAAAGCAAATGTCACATTTCAAACATGAATCTAGATTAATAATCCAAGAGCACGAGGGGGAAATATCTGGGGAGTCTTAGTGTGCCACATGCTATCCCCAAGCTGCCCCTATAGATCGGTGGGAACTGGCACTGGGATAAACCTAGGAGAAGTTAAAGTCTCAAATGGTTTTCTGCATTCCCCTCGGCACTGGCAGAGTAAATTAGAATCCTTGGTCTGCCATGGGCTCTGACACGAATGGGGGAGGTAGAAAATATAGAAAAGAGAAATAAATTACCTGAGGGGGGAATTCTGAAATATATGAGGTATCACTTGACATAACCTGTTTAATTACAGTACTTGAACAGTCAGAAAATGGAATTCGAGAGGCAAATTTTAGAACTCAATACTCTGATCAAAAACTAATGATGTAATGTATGGTGATTAACATAATAATAATAATAATAATAATAATAATAAAAGAACTCAATACTCTGTCTGGCAGAAAAAGGATGGGACAAGTCTGCGATTCCCTTAGGGAAAGGCAGCTGGTAATCGAGTGTGACTGTACTGTTTCTGACCCTACCAACTTAGGGCATCACTTCTGCACATCTAGGAAGGATTCCATGAAGCCTTGCTGGGCTGCCAGGACTAAATCATCTCTTAAAGCCCCTTTAAATCCTATGTTTTGCCACCCCCACCCCTCCCATGCACTTTTTTTTTTTTTGTGGGCAGCAAAGCAAGGTTTATTGAGCAGTGATGGTACAAAGCTCCCGAGGAGGGAGGGGACCCAAGCAGGTTGCCCTTTTTTTTAAAGCAATGAAATATAGCCAAATCTAGAGATTGTTTTAAGTAATTGTTTTTCAACAAATTTAGAAGATACTCATTCATTTTTGTGGCTGCAAAGACTGTTTATACACAGTCTTAGAGCTTCTCTTCTTTAGCAAAAAAGTCTCACCTTTTTTCTTAAGCTTTGCTTGTGTAGCTGAATAACTAACACCTTCTCACTAGACTACTTCTGTGGCTTTCAGAGTAAAGCAGCTAAGGAACTGGCAGAGAACAGGAGTAAGATTGATGCTCTCCTGGACTGGGTAACTGCGGTGGGATCTGGAGGACAGATGGAGCGGCTGTCAGGAGCTAGCCTGGGGAAAGGAGCCTTTGATACCACTGATGCCCACAAGGGGGCGAGCCAGGCCCCAGAGGAACTGGACAAGCAGTGTGAGAAGATGAAGGTGAGAATGTTAGCTTGTCCTCACTCTGCTGGGCGCCTCTCTGCTGCCCTTGGCAAGTCACCGTAACCTCCTTGCCCCTAAATCCAGTAAGCACAGTAAGTACGTCTCAGTTCATGCCCTCTTTGATACCTCAGCAGCTTCGACACTGTTGAAATACTTTCTCCTTTGGTTTCCAAAGCACTACTCTGCCCCGGTAATCCTTTTTCCTTTCCTCTGGCCAGTTTGTGAGATACCGATGTGCTTCCAGGTGGCAGCCTCAGCCTCTTCTCGTCTTTCAGAATATACTTCCCTTGGGTAGTTTTATCCACTCAGGGCACTTCAGTTACTGCCTGTGCTAGAGAATTCCATGTATGTGTCTCCAGCCTAAATGCCTGTGCAGAGCATCAAACCAGTACATAAATCCATCTGCCTGTTTGTAACTTGGAATCACGAGCAGCTCAGCCTCAAAAAGTGGAGCTCCTATTTCCTATTAAATCCCCCCCCCACCCCCCGCCCCATCAAACTCATTCTCCTTCTTCTATTCCCACTTCCTTGCCAGAACTAGACATCATCTGGGACTCCTTCCCCTTCCCTCACTCTCCTGTATCAAATCAGTTGTCAAATCCCCTGCTTCTTAGATCTCTTTCAGAGTCATCCCCGCTTCTCTCTTTCCACTGAGCTATGATTGTGGTTCGGACTACTGTCAGATTCCATTTGAGTTGTTATGGCAGCTTCAACTGGTCTCCTTGCCTTGTGCCTTCTACCCTCCCTTCTACACGACTAAGTGATCTTCTGAAAATTTGATATCCTTTTTTTTTTTTTTTTTAAGGTTTTTATTTATTTATTTGACACAGAGAGAGACAGTGAGAGAGGGACCACAAGCAGGGGGAGTGGGAGAGGGAGAAGCAGGCTTCCTGACATGGGGCTTGATCCCAGGACCCTGGGATCATGACCCGAGCCAAAGGCAGACGCCTAACAACTGAGCCACCCAGGCGTCCCGAATATTCGATATCCTTGATTAACCCTTTTAATGGTTGCCTATCGCCCTCAAGAAACCATTCCTTACTATTTAGCTCTACCCATGTATTCGTTATTCAGCAAATATCGAGCACCTGCTATATGTCAGGCATTGGAGATAAACCAGTGAACCAACCAGAGGAACCATCTCCTAAGATATTAACTGGCATATGCAGGCATATTTTATTGCATGATTGAAAAACAATGTTTAGGGAACTTAGAAAACACATAGGTCACCTATTTTAGTAGTGACACCTTTATAGCAAAGAAAATTTGGCTTAGCTAGAATGCTTCTATTGAATGGCCTGTGTCAGTCATTGCTTTATTTTTTATTAATAGGATTTTTGCCTCTTGCATGCTACTGCTGTGCTTGGAGATCCATCATAGGGTGTCCCCCAAAGCTGTGGCAGTCATAATAGCACAGAGCAGAGACGGTCCTGCTGTCACAGGACTGCTGACCAAGGAGCATCTCCATCCTAGGAAGGAGACTGCCTTACTTGGGGGTGGATGAGAATGAGGACACCTGGGGGGTATACAGATAAGCTATGGTACTGCCCCTTACTATCTCTTTGAGAAGGAAACATTTGTCACCCTAGCTTCCCTGAGATGATATTGGAAGCTGACACTATCAGGTTGCTGATACAGGTTGAAACTAGACAATGCTCTGGTAAAAATTAGGCTATTGTCCTGGTCTAGGAAGTTGCATAAACAGTATAGATAGGCAAGAACACTGACTGAACTCCCACTGTTGTCTGTTAGACTCAGGAAGAACATTTTGTTTTATTTAAAAATTTATTTATTTTTTGGAGGGGAGAGAGCTTGCACAGGAGGTGGGGGAGGTGCAGAGGGAGAGGGAGAGAGAACCTCCAATAGACTCCCTGCTGAGTATGGAGTTCCACGACCCTAAGATCATGACCTGACCCGAGATCATGACCTGACCCGAAATCAAAAGTCAGATACTTAACTGACTGAGCCACCCAGGCGCCCCTAGACTCAGGGAGAACATTTTAAAAAACAAAACAAAACAACCACAACTCCCTTACATTCCATTGAAATAGAAAAAAGGTCCATGTGTAAGCACATAGACATAGCACATATAAATAAAAAATACAAATTACCTATGCTCCAGAAATACATTTTACTCTCACTGGAATACAAATTGTTTATTTAATGAATTAATTTTCTAAGAACTTTTCCTAGTTGGGACAGTGTTCATGGATATGTAAATGACATATTTCACAGCTAAGTATTTGCAGTCTTTATGTTGTCATGTTTGGTTATCCAACTTAGTCTCCCCTTGCATTAATGTGGGCTGGCCATTTGTGCCTTCTCTTAGACTTAGAATGGTTTAGTGAAGAGAGCCAGATTCTAGTCTCAGTTTATCCCTTAGCTGTCTGCATGACCTTAGTCAAAACATGTAACGTATACAGATGTTGTCTGCTTACATTTCAGATTGTGCCCCAAATCAGTTGAGATAATAATGTGAAGTCGCTTTGAAAACCGTAAGATCCTATGTGTGTCAGTTCAGCTGGGACTAGTATATGGCTAATGCTTAGAGAGTGAGAGATACTGGTGATTTTTGGAACAGCTGGAAAAGTGGCCTGTTGAGATCTCTCTCTACTTCTCGCTGTAGACTTAGCCAAATTTTTGTGGTGTCCTTACTGATCGTCCTTTGTTTTGTGGAATTTTTTGCCAGGCCCGTCACCAAGAATTGCTTTCTCAGCAGCAAAATTTCATCCTGGCCACCCAGTCAGCTCAGGCCTTCCTGGACCAGCATGGCCACAGTCTCACGCCTGAGGAAGGCCAGGCGCTACAGGACAAGCTAGGCGAGCTCAAGGGGCAGTATGCTACTTCCCTGGCCCAGTCGGAGGCAGAGCTGAAGCAGGTGCAGACACTGCGGGACGAGCTGCAGAAGTTTCTGCAGGACCATCAAGAATTTGAGAACTGGCTGGAGCGGTCCGAGAGAGAGCTGGAGAACATGCACGAGGGAGGCAGCTGCCCCGAAGCCCTTCCCTCCCTGCTAAAGCGGCAGGGGAGCTTCTCGGAGGATGTCATTTCCCACAAAGGAGACTTGCGATTTGTGACTATCTCAGGACAGAAAGTCTTGGACACAGAAAACAGCTTTGAGGAAGGCAGAGAACCATCAGCCGCTGGAGCCTTAGTGAAGGGCAAGCTGAAGGATGCAACAGAAAGATACACTGCTCTCCATTCAAAGGTACTGAGAGGGTCCTGGCAGCCTCTGGGGGAATGGTCGTGGGAGCCCTCACACAACTGTGGGTGGTTTCTGGGGCTTAGGATAAGAACCTTAGGACATAGGGGCGCCTGGGTGGCTCAGTCGTTAAGCGACTGCCTTCGGCTCAGGTCGTGATCCCAGGGTGCTGGGATCGGATCGAGCCCCACATCGGGCTCCCTGCTCGGCGGGAAGCCTGCTTCTCCCTCTCCTACTCCCCCTGCTTGTGCTCCCTTTCTCGCTGTGTCTCCCTCTGTCAAATAAATAAATAAAATCTTTAAAAAAAGAACCGTAGGACATAGTGAGTGAGCTGAATTACATACTGACCACAGGCAGAATGTCTTTATGAGCTCTGCAAAAATGCAAAATATGGAGGCCCAGGGTCTAATGCCTGATCCCAGTAGTATCAGAGGTATGTCACTCTGGTAGGGAAGGTGGAGGTGCTCGCCTTCCTGTACCCTGACCAACAGACGTGAGCTCCCAAGAGACACAGTGCAGGGGAAACTGCAACCACATACACAGTCTTTATTCCTGCACGGAGCGTCTAGGGTACATCCTTGCCTTCCTCCCTATCAAAGAACTCCCGTTAGCTCCCAAGCTGTAGAATCCAGTCAGTTCTTCTTACCTGTCTTGTGCACGTTGCCAACATCTCTAACCTAGCCAAAAGGAGCACTCTGTATCTCCCAGTCCCTCCCTACCTTAGCCTGCAACCTGATGTGTCTTTCTTTGGTGGGGTTTTTTTAAAAAATATTTTTATTGTTATGTTAATCACCATCTTTGGTGGTTTGTCCTACAACTCAGTCTTCGCGGGTATATAGTATAAATTTGGGATGAATAGTACAGATCAAACAACAAAGGCCCCACTTGTAGAAGATGGTTGCTACTCATCTCTCCCTGGAGGCCTCAGCGCTACCCTTCACTGTGGTTAGAGTGAGATCCTATAACAAGACCAGGCTTTTCTTTGGACTATGCCTAGGAAGCCGCTGCCTTTAGCCAGACCTAGCCTAAGCCTGCTCTCCCTTTTTTCTCTGGCACAGTGTACACGATTGGGCTCTCACCTGCACATGCTCCTAGGCCAGTACCAGCAGTTCCAGAGCTGTACTGACAGCCTGCAGGCCTGGATGCAGGCCTGTGAGGCCAATGTGGAGAAGCTCCTCTCAGATACTATTGCCTCGGACCCTGGAGTTCTGCAACAGCAGCTTGCAACGACAAAGGTAGGCTGGGACGCAGGCTGTTCTATCGCATGGGGTAGAGTACCCCAAATAAAGCAAATACTCACATAGCTTAAAGGCAGTGGTTGGGATGCCTTGGACAAGATCTGATTCCTAAACACTTAATTCTAACATCTGTGGGTACGGATAAATGGAAGTATTCTTTGTAGCTCTAGTAGCACTATGCTAAGTAGCTCTTGGTTCCTAGAACCAGCTTTGATTACTCAGAGGTTTTACTTTTGGCCTTTTTCATGGACAAGCAGCAGTTGCAGGAGGAATTAGCTGAGCACCAAGTACCTGTAGAAAAGCTCCAAAAAGTAGCTCATGACCTCATGGAAATTGAAGGCGAGCCAGCCCCAGACCGCAAGCATGTTCAAGAAACTACAGGTATGAAGCAGCATAACAAGAACACTCCCTTAATTCTCAGTGCGTGCCACTGTTCTGTAATACATCACACTGTGTCCTACAAGTATCTGCGGTGCAGGCTAGGGGCTGAGGACACAGGCAGCAAGAGCTTACTCTCGATGAACTTTGTTCTTGTACCGTTGAAGGCCTTTGTAATCTGGTTTCAACCCCTTTCCCCAGGCATTCTGCCTTCTAGCCACGCCCCGCTTCTTTCCTTCCCCAAGTAAACTAGTCATTTCTTCATTACTTTACCCCCGAAGTTTTCCCTATGGTTTAGCTGCCAACATTTATTGAGTGCTTAGCATGTGTGATGAAATCTTGCTCAAGCTTCTAGATGTACCTGAGAGGTTGCTTCCTTTGTAAAGTCCCGGCCACCACCTCCAACCCCCAAAAGAAATAAAAGATAAGAAAGAATCATTCTTCTTTCAGGCTTCTCTAGTACATTACTCTTAGCATCAGTATAGCACTTAAAATTTTATTTTTGTAGTTAGTTGTGATGAGCCCTTTTCTGCCTGTGCTCACGTTTACAGTCTTATTTTTGTAGAAGCCAGGGACTTACCTTAATTCTCTTCGGTCCTCAGCATCCAGCACAATTTCTGGCACTTAGTAGGTGCTAAATAAATAATGCTTTGTAATTTTAGCTCAAATACAAATGCACTTTACGCTTATTCCTTCTATTTGTCTTAATGCCTGTTATTATTATAATTAACAAGTGTGATTTAAATACGTTGTTTTTTAAAAGCACAATAGGAAAACAGTTTCCACTCTATTCTCATGGCCTTGATTTTCCAGATTCCATACTCAGCCGTTTTCAAAGCCTCTCGAGTAGCCTGGCTGAGCGCTCTGCTCTGCTACAGAAGGCAATTGCCCGATCTCAGAGTGTCCAGGAAAGCCTGGAGAGCTTGTTGCAGTCCATCAGGGAAGTTGAACAAAACCTGGAGGAGGAGCAGGTGGTATCCTTGTCATTGGGCGTCATCCAGGAAGCCCTGGCCACGAACATGGTGAGACCTAGGCCCCAAGAGTTAGCATCAATGGCATGCTTGCTGTGTTCCATAATTACATCATTTTGAAAAAGTATCAGGAAAAGAACTCATTTCCATGAATCTTCTAATAAGACTTAGAGATGATAACTGATCCATGTAAAGATATTTCTACCCAGTTTCTAAACCATTGTTAAGCTTGAGGAAAAGTGGCCCTGCGAAGTCATTAATGGAATGGGGTGGAGAACTAAGGGGATGGGATGTTTGGTAGTCCAGAGGCTCAGTTGCAATCCCGCCCTCCTCGAGGAGGTGAGCATGTAATTATTAGATTATTAGGTCATGGCTCCGATACCCTAGGATAAGTGAGCAAGGAGCTGACAGACACATTTTTTGGTGACAGAAATTGAAGCAGGACATTGCTCGGCAAAAGAGCAGCTTGGAGGCCACCCGTGAGATGGTGACGCGATTCATGGAGGCCGCAGACAGCACCACGGCTGCAGTGCTGCAGGGCAAACTGGCAGAGGTGAGCCAGCGCTTCCAACAGCTCTGTCTGCAGCAGCAAGAGAAGGAGAGCTCCCTGAAGAAGCTTCTGCCCCAGGCAGAGATGTTTGAACATCTCTCTGATAAGCTGCAGCAATTCATGGAAAACAAAAGCCGGATGCTAGCCTCTGGAAATCAGCCAGATCAAGATATTGCACATTTCTTCCAGCAGATCCAGGTGAGAATATATCTGCCACAGTGGCAGAACAAAGAAAAGAAGGGCAAGGAGGGGACCAACAATCACAGGAGTGCATAGTATGTCAGTCAGTGTACTAGAAACTTTACCTGCAATATCTTAAGGAATTATCACAACCAGGGACACCTGGGGGGCTCAGTCGTTAAGGGTCTGCCTTCGGCTCAGGTCATGATCTCCTGGTCCTGGGATCGAGCCCCGCATCGGGCTCCCTGCTCAGTGGGGAGTCTGCTTCGCCCTCTGCCCCTCCCCCGTGCTTATGCACACACTCTCACTCTCTCAAATAAATCAATAGAATCTTTAAAAAACAAAAAAGAATTATCACAACCACCCTGTAAACTAGATATTGTCCTTTAAAAAAAAACAAAAAAACAAACACAGCCTAGATTTACTTTTCACTTAGCTCATCATGGTCACTCAGGGATTCAAGTCGATGGGGACTTCATCCTGCCCTACGCCTTCATGACTACTGCTCCAGCAGGGAGAGGGCATTTCAAATCCGTTTTCATTTCATTAGTTAAAGCAGGTTTCACACCTGGCATTCAAGGGGTTGGAGAAATGTATTCCTACCATATACCTAGTAGGTGCAGAGTTAGAAATATTTGACAGTCTTACCTACCACAGATGCAGATACATGTGCAGGAGTAGGATTGTAGGTCAGAGTATATGCCTGTACTTAATTTGACCAAGGAGTGGCCACGTTGACTCCAGGATGGCTGCAGGTGCCCACATTGCCACCTGTAGGACCTGAACATTCCTATATCCCTGCATTGGTGTCTTGGCGTTATCCATCTAACTTTTTCCATATTAAAGTAGGATCTCATGGTTTGGTTTGGTTTGCTGTCCTTTTTGGGTTTTATTTTGAGGAATTTCGAACTTATAGAAAAGTAGGAATGGCACAATAAACACCAGCGTCCTTTTCACCTAGATCCCAGTGTTTCAGGATTTCACCATTTTGCATCCCACCAGCAGTGCACTAAAGTACCTGTTTCCCCTACAGCCTCACCAGCAGAACAGCATTTGAGTTTCTGTTAATCTGATTGATACAACATGATATTTCAGTGTGGCTTTAATTTTTATTTTTTCTCTGATAAAGTTGAGTATATTTTTATACATTTAAGGGACATTTATTTGTAAACTCTTGGTTCGTGGCCTTTACTATTTCCTGTCAGGACTTTGTGGGTTTTTTTTTTCCTTCTTCTTCTTTCAACCTACAAGAGTTCTATAGGAGGGAGGTTAGTTCTTTATATATGATATGTTGAAAATCTTTTTTCACAGTTTGTCCTTTGTCTTTGCTTAAAGTGTTTTTGGTCATGTAAGAGGTTTTTAAATTTTTACATAGTAGATTTTTTCACTTCTTATTGAATATGTATTTTTGAAAGTCTTTTGCCACACGCAGGTTTGAAGGAATTCACCCATGATTGCTTCTAGAACTCGGATCGTTTCTTCCTTTCATTCTGTCTTTATTTTACGTTTGAATCTTTTAACATTTTAAGTTCATTCTGAGATACAGTGCACATATGAATCCAAGTTCTTTTTCTGAACGTCTGTCTAGTTGTTCCCGATATCATTTCTTTGAAAAGTCCATCTTTTTTTCCCAATGATTTGAGAAGTCATCTTTATCAGATATAGAATGTCCATGTGGACTCAGGTCTATTTCTGGATTTTCTATTCTGCTTTGCTGGTCTGTCTGTTCATGAACCATAGCATACTATTTTTTATTCTAGAGGCTTCGTGATGTGTTTTACTATCTAGGAGGACTAGTCTCTCTTTCTCTCTCTCTCTCTTTTTTTCTTTCAGGATTTTTCACACTGGTAATTGTACATTTATTTTTCCGTGTGAACTTTCAAATCAACTTTATTAGTCATAGGGGGACAATTGGTATTTTTATTTGGATCCCGTTTTATTCACACGTGCATATATGCACACATACACACGTACACACATATCTTTATGGGTGTCTTTCCATTTATTGAGGTCTGCTTTTATGTCTGTCAAAAATATTTTAAAGTTTTATTCATAAGGGCTTTGCATGTTTCTTGTTAGTTGGTTCTTAAAATTGTACCTTCTATGCTGCTATTGTAAATGAAGTTTTCACTCTTGATTTTTATATGTTGGTTTTATATCCTGCTACGTTATTGGATTACTTCATTGTTTAATTAATTGTATGATTGATTTTCTTGGGTTTTACAAGTATACTTTCATATAATCTGCAAATACAGTTTTACCTCTTCTTTTCCAATTTGTATGCCACAAATTGTTTTCTCTTACCTAATTGCATTGGCTAATATCTTGAATACAGTGTTAAATAATAGTGGAGAGCATATGTTTACCCTGTTTTACAGAAGAGATAGGCTATGGAAGCTTAGAGAAATTTAATAGCTTAAGATCACACGCCAGAAGTAGCAAAGCCGTGATTGATTTTCAGGAATCTTTTTGACTCCAAAAACATCCATTCTTTTCATTCTGTCATGCTGCCTCCCAAATCATTAAACATTTGTTTAAAGGAGACAGGATTCATTTTCAATTCCTAGCTGCTCTCAGGTGGATTGGAAAAATCCTCCATATTTATTGGTTTGATCTAGCAGTTGACCCAGTGAGCATGCCTCTTTCTTTGTTCCCTCTTTTTCTACAGCTTAGGGGGAACTTGCCCCCGATTTAATATAGATATCTTTTTTTTTTTTTAGAGTATATTTATTTATAATGATCAGAGGATTTAGTACATTTTCCTGTTTGCTTGACAGGAGCTCAATTCGGAAATGGAAGATCAACAGGAGAACCTTGAGACTCTCGAGAACCTGGTCACAGAACTGAGCTCCTGTGGCTTTGCCCTCAACCTATCCCAGCACCAGGACAGGGTACAGAATCTCAGAAAGGACTTCACAGAGCTACAGAAGACAGTTAAAGAAAGGTGAGTTTTCATATGCGTTGGTCAATTGGGGGAGCTAATTTTTCCTTGCTATTGAAGGAAATGATTTTCTCTTCCTCCTTTAGTAGAAAAGATGGCATCAAGAAGTCTGCTACTGAGTCATAGGAGATTGGAAAGTGCCTCTTTTAGGCAAAGCTATTTAGTCTACTCGGTGCTCAGTGGTTTTCTATTACTAGATCCTGAATTCCTTCTCAGTAACGGGGCTCCGTCTCCCTCTGTACAGTCAGTAGCCCAGGTTACCTGGACCTAACAGTAAATTTGGGGCAGCAAGTAGGATTGTGGCAGGATTTGAAGTAAAGAGAAAAATTGGAAGAGACTTTCCGGATGTAATTAATGGTTACATTGGTTCTCTTTCTGCTTTGGCCACATTTGAGTTGTTGTTCTAGAGGAGTGTCTGGATTCTTCTTTTAAGGGAATCATGGGAATATATGACAGGGGTGGCTGATTTCATTTTATCTGCTGACTGTTGAAAAGCCATGATTCCATTAGAAAACCTCACATGGGTTTAAGAGCTTGATAGGACTTCCTCTCTTGGTTTAGCCATATATATAATCTTGATTTGGCAGGTGACTGCCTGAGGAAAGTGACTGGAGGAAAGCAGTTGCTCAAAACAACACTATAGCCTCAGGCTACTTAGTGGAGAGAAGGGGGACAGAGGCCAGGAAAGCTTGTTCTTCCTCTATACTCGGGGCCATTTACCTGTAGGAAGAACCAGGATCTCTGGCTTAAAGTTTGATAGATGTGGCCACTTCTAAAATTTAATTTTGAAATTGAATTCTCCTTTGTCCTTGGCTCATTTTACCCATTTGTGTGCTTTTTTAAAAAAAGATTTTATTTATTTATTTGAGAGAGGGAGATAGAGAACCAGCAGGGGGAGAGGGAGAAGCAGGCTCCCCACTGAGCAGGGAGCCTAACCTGGTGCTCAATCCGAGGACCCTGGGATCATGACCTGAGCCAAAGGCAGATGCTTAACCGACTGAGCCACCCAGGTGCACCTAGTGTGCTTAACCTAACTTTTCTGAGCCTCTGTTTCAGCATCTTCTTTGCTAAGGGGATTAGCATATGAATTTGGCCTTGAAAGAGTCAACTACCTAAAAAGTGACAGAGCTGGACTTGAGATCCAAAGCCTACATTCTTTCCATTGTATCATTGCACCTAAATAGCATGCTCCTTTTAGTTTCTCTCACTTTCACTTTGGCCTGGAGTAAGATTAAAGACTCCTCTCCCCAGAAATGTCCAAACAAGGGCAACAGATTCCTTAGTTTGATGCTCTCCTACATTGTATGTGGTGGTTTAGCCAAAGCTGCCGTGGAAAAGATTATGGGAAGGAAAAGGCCCTGTAAGGAAAAGATGCCTAGAGTCCCAGAATGAGTGTAGTTTTAGTTCAAGTTGACATCTTTACAAAGCTTAGTCTGACAAGTTAACAAAATGTCTTCGTTGTTGTTGACAGGGAGGAAGATGCATCATCTTGTCAGGAACAATTGGATGAATTTCGGAAGCTGGTTAGGACCTTCCAAAAATGGCTGAAGGAAACTGAAGGGAATATTCCACCTACAGAGACTTTTATGAGTACTAAAGAGCTGGAAAAGCAGATTGAACACCTGAAGGTAGGTGAACAGAAAGAGCTCCAGGAACCAGGTTGGATAGCAGTTTGGAAGCTTGTATGGACTGGTCTTCAACAGTGGTAAGGAAGTGGTGCGACAAATCCAAGTTATCCTTCTGCATCAGAATAGAAATCCCTCCATTTTCTTCATGTGATTCCCACCTACCCCTACCCAAGCACTGAGCACCAAAATGTCTCCTATTTAAAAACCAAAACCAAAAAAGTAACCTGGAAATAACATCTATAAAGTTTCAGCTGTTTTTCAGATGCCTCTCATTCTGTGGTGGATCATAAAAAAGATAGTTGTTAAAGTCCAGTCCTTGAGAAGCTTACACTCTCACTGTGTGTTTGAGAATTAGAGAGTTATATGTGAGCAAGTGACCAGATACATGATCAGGAAATTGAGAAAAGAAGAACTAGCTCTACAGCTAAAAAAGGAAGAGTTAGAATCAGATGGTTGGACAGTACCTTCCAGAGTAGGATCACCCTTTCTCCCATCCCCTGCAGAATCCCTTCTTTGATTCAGTCATTCAGCCTCTGCTTGCTCCTCTAACACATTTGTTCTTTTTGTTGAAATCAAGCCATATCTACCTCCAACTAGTTCTCATGCATTCTCCTTATTTTCTTAGTAAAGCAGGATTTATTTTGAGCCAGACGACAGGGAAAGAGTTTGGTTGCTTTCACAGAGAGAGTGCCAGGAGCATTTGCTGCAGGGAATCCCCTGGGGCAGAGGCTTCCCAATTTCTAGGTTCACAGTGCCCTTAGTGTTTCAAGAAATTTTTCATGGTACCTCAAGGCAAAAAAAAAAGAAAAAACTAAAAAGTCTCACTTGCTACGTGGTTAGGTCTAAACAACTTCATAGTAGTTGTTCACGTGGTGTCCAACAGATGTCACTGTATTTCCCTCAAAACTTGAAAATACCCTGTGAGTCCATGCATGGTTTGGGAACTGTGACTCTTTGGAATCTGGAGTGATTAATAAAGGAATTTATAGCTGTGAATCGACAAGGCTCAGTTTGCAGTTCGGCAGCATGAGCCTGCTGGATACCCATGGCTCTGTCTTTCTCTGCTGCTGGGCAGCTTAAAGTCAAAAGCAAACTAAGTAGACTGTCAGGGAAATTCAGTGTGGAGAAAGGGATTCAAGGCTAAGAAGGTGTCCCTGCTTTGGAAGAAGTGGAATTCTACTTCTGTCGCAGGCGATCCACATGCAGAGACAATACGACCTTGTGACAGCAGATGCCTTTATTTCCTAAGGGTTTTCTGTGGCAGTCAGAGCTCTGGCTTCAAGCCCAATATAAAGTCTCCTTGAAAATGCAAAGTGTAGCCTACGATTCTATGTATTTCTCTACATCTCAACATCTAGCTCCTCATTTTACCCTCCATTTGCCATTTCCTTTTTATTCTTTACATGCATCCATTCCCTTTTATTACCTTTGTCTTCACTCAAAGCTTTCCTCTCTCTAGGCAGAGTTAGATGTGTCTCCTCTTGTGCTCTCAGAGTTTACTGTGTATTTCTGTAATAACATTTATCACATTATAATGCAGTTGATAATCTGACCTCTTGGTTTTAGGAACTGTGTCATAATCCTATTTTGTATCCCCAGTGTTAGGCATGATGCCTGGCCTACAGTAATGCTCAATAAATAATTGATGAATGAATGAATGGGAAGATCCTGAATATTCCAGGATATCATTCTCCCACATCATGGCTGGCTAAACCAAGATCTTGATGTGGCTGAATACGTG
This sequence comes from Phoca vitulina, assembly GCF_004348235.1. Classification (NCBI taxonomy): domain Eukaryota; kingdom Metazoa; phylum Chordata; class Mammalia; order Carnivora; family Phocidae; genus Phoca; species Phoca vitulina. Next base: position 71,054,427 of record NW_022589705.1, on the reverse strand, counting down.
AGGATAGTCACTTAATGCTTATCAAAAATTTAGGGAGTATATGTACAAGAACAGGTGTCCCTACTGATGAGGAGAATGCCCCCAGATGTTACATTTAGCTGTTCTGTTAACAGGGTCTTCTAGAGGACTGGGCAAGTAAGGGAAGTTTGGTGGAAGAAATCAACTGCAAAGGCACTTCTTTAGAAAATCTCATCATGGAGATCACAGCACCTGATTCCCAAGCCAAGACAGGTGAGTGCAGGCTTTTAAGAATGCAGTAAATAAACATCATTCTTCACTTTGGCCTTTGGCCTTTCGTTATGACCCCTTATTTAATAAAAGTCAGAATCAATGTTGGGTATGAGAACAAAGGGGAGCGATCCACAAAGCAGTCTTCCCCCTCAGTCTGATCTTTTCCCCATCTCTTCCCCAACCTGATCTTTGCTCCATTTTACAAAATTCCTTCCTGTGATGGGAAAAAGTAAAGGGACTAGTTGGCCTAAATGAACAGAGAAGGATTAAAATAGAATTTCCATCTTGGCGAATTTATTCTTTTTAAACATGGGAATGGATGGCTATGCATCATCTTTAGATTGGAGTCAGCCCTGAAGGGTATAAGCATGGTATCTTGAGAGACACTAGGTATTTAGGAGTCAGTGTTGGTCTGCCAAGGACTGCCACACTTCTTGGAAGTGGATACAAAGATTGTGCCCAGATATATGAATAATCTCTGGCTGCAAATGAAGTCTTTCAAACAAAATCCATATGAGCTCACAGTCACTTTCTGGTTTTTAATTGGGACCTTATAGGTTTTATTGCCAGACTGTGTTAGTGCACACCTACAGTCACTTTAGTCGTAAGGGAAAAGTTTATTTTTTCCTCCTGAGAACAGCCACTTTTCTGTTGAAGTTTAAAGATCTGTTGGAACTACCCAGAAATGAGAGCATTTCAGGGAATTGATGATTCTTATATTGCAACACATAAAACTTAGAAAAGTTCAGGGACTTACTAGTGTGTGACTACATCAGGAGTCTGCAAGCTTTTTCTGTAAAGGGCCATGTAGTAAATATTTAAGGCTTGTGAGCCACATGTTCTCTGTCACACTACACATCTCTAGCACTGCGGCACAGAAACAGGGACACACAGCATACAAGTGGATGGGTGTGGCTGTGTTCACATAAAACATTATATACAGAACTTGGCAGAGGACCAGATTTGGCCAGTATAGTTTTCTGACTCCTAGACTAGATCATTGGTTTTTCAAACATTTTAAAGCACTAAAATCTTTTTTTTAAATAATCTCAAATACAGGGTGCCTGGGTGGCTCAGTTGGTTAAGCGACTGCCTTCGGCTCAGGTCATGATCCTGGAGTCCCTGGATCGAGTCCCTCATCGGGCTCCCTGCTCGGCAGGAAGTCTGCTTTTCCCTCTGACCCTAACCCCTCTGATGTGCTCTCTCTCATTCTCTCTCTCTCAAATAAATAAATAAAATCTTTAAAATAAATAAATAAATAAATAATCTCAAATACAACTCTACTACATAAAACAGATACAAATGATATTTTGTTGGCATAAATTTCCCTTATAAGTGAATTTATAACATTTTATCTATCATGAAATCCATCAGTGAAAATACTGAGGCTATCCTAGGGAATATAAAGATTTGACAAAGGATTTTTGGATGACAGCTTTATTATCAGATTTATTTCTCCATTTTGTTTGGTTGCATTGTATCCAGGAAATACAGGTTACACAGATAAGTAGTTGTAAAGGATGATGAATGTTTTTAAAAGTTCACTTTATGGTTCACTTGTGTCAGAAAAAATTGTCAAAGTCTTGGAAATGGACAACAGAAAAGTATTGGGTGTCCTTTCAGTGAAGTGTTGGGCATTGTCTAATAGGCTTGGTTTTTTTTGTTTGTTTGTTTGTTTGTTTAGATTTTATTTATTTTTTGATAGAAAGACAGCAAGAGAGGGAACACAAGCACAGGGAGTGGGAGAGGGAGAAGCAGGCTTCCCGTGGAGCAGGGAGCCCGATGTGGGGCTCGATCCCAGGACCCTGGGATCATGACCTGAGCCGAAGGCAGATGCTTAACAACTGACCCACCCAGGCGCCCCTCTAATAAGCTTTTGGAAATTATTTGGTTCTGAGTGTGCATCTTTAACTGAATATCTGTTCTATTCTAGAGTTTTGTGGATAATTGATGGTAATGCAAATGATTTGTCCATAGGAATTCAAGTAAATTTTGCCCAGTGGAAAAGATAAATCTCAAGTATTATTATTCTGTAGATTGCTAACCAGTTTCCCATTAATTACTCATTTATTAATCTCCTCAAGAGTTATGGGGTAGAAATTGTACATTTAGTACAGGTGAAGGGGGCACAGTAACTAAGATGTCACCCACTATGAAGTGATGCGCCTAAATTCAAACACAAATATACTTGATTCAAGATGGAAAAAAAAAAAAGTTCCCCTTAGAGTCTCAGAACACTCCTCAATTAAACTGAACTAGAAGCTTGAAAGTGATGTAATAAATTCTTGTTTCAAAGTTAAATCACAAGAATTTTAATGAAGGTTCACATTCTTTTCTTAAACATAGAAAACTCCTAAAACTGGCATTGAGAACAAAAGCTTGCCTGGAACTTGACGTCATCATGACCTGACATGTTAAGAATTCTGTTACTACACGGTTCTGCCCTAATGAGAGAGCCTGCTTTGAGTAGATGCACCTTAGCCTTTCTTGTCACTTTCTTTGATGTAGTACACACATGCTGTAAATGTCTTTCTTTGTATGAGAGGACATGTGTAGGTTTGACTACCGTAAAGTGCTAGCAGAGAGCTATAGCTTTTCCAATCAGTGACACTCAAAACGAAGTTTAAATGTAGGCAGGGAGGTACAGGAGCTACTTCATTCTCTCCCCAAAGCAGCATAAATTGGTTATATCTAGTGGGTCAAGATGTGGTGTTCAACATAATTGAATGTGCATGTTTTCTTGCCATTTCTAAGTAATCCGAAATATATTCTGAAGGTTAAATTTAAACCAAACATTTACAGAGTCCCTACAGTACCTCTTTTGCTGCTTTGAAAATCACTAGCCCTGAGTGCTCTCAAAGTTCTATTCTACCTCTGAAAAATCATGAATATTACAGTTCTTGACATTAATGTAGCTCTTTTTGTTTCATAAAGTGCTTTCACGTACACTACCTCATTACTTCTCTCCAGTAACCCCATCAGTGCTGACAGGATAGCTAGTATTATCTTCATATCCTAGAGAAGACACTGAGGTCCATCCGTAGACTAAGGCTCACATACTGAGTGAGTGATGGTCTTGGCCAGGACCGCCTTCTCCCAATTACTAGTCCAGTTTCTTTTTTGGTCATCACCCTACTGCAGTGGAATACGATCTTTTTGTTTGATCTATTTTTTCACTGAAAATACAATAATGTCGGGGCACCTGGGTGACTTGGTCAGTTAAGCATCCAACTCTTGATCTCAGCTCAGGTTTTGATCTCAGCGTCCTGAATTCAGGCCCCGCGTTGGTCTTCACACTGGGTGTGGAGCCTACTTAAGGAAAAAAAGAGAGAAAATACAGTAATGTTAACATTTAAAAGTTTCACAATTACTATTTTTTAATATAACCTTAACATAAAACTTTTTCCAGTGAAATCGGTGCACATGAGAGTTTTATTCTGTCCTTGTAATGTAACATTATATCATGAATATTCTTCATGTTTCTGTATAATTTCTATAATTGCATGATCTGATTTTTATTTAACTTGGGACGCTCCTGAAATATAAGGAATCAACCTGGGGGAGAATATAGGTGAAATCGTGGTAATCAGAAACAGAACCAAAGGCCCAAAGCAGAATTTATGGGAATATTTATGAGCCAGATTTATTGGCGCTTAGAATTTCCGTTTTCTGGTGGGGAAGGAGAGGAGAAAGTTTTCATGATAGAAAAGACAGAGAATCTGCCTTTTGAAGCAATATAAGGACTCATTTTAATGTCTTTATTAAAAGAATACTGCTTTTTCTGTCCTTAATTACACTTATTGTTCATTTTTATCATGTTGAAGAACATTGATGTTAAAGTTGAACCTTTTTGGCTTTATTACAAATCCTCGTTCCAAAGTGTGGCAGACAGCACAGATATTCTAAAGACTCAATTATTTTATCAATACTTGTTTGCAACATTATGGCAGGATCCAAAGAATTCAAGTCAGAGATCAAGGAAGGGAATTCGGGTTTCCTTTAGAAAGGGTTAGGAACCACTACCGCTAAGAAGCCAAGACACCTGAGTGATGCTCTGTTGCCTGGCAGCTAAAATGATTTGTCTCTTTCCATGAGTATGTTGTCTTGTGCTGTGTTAACCTCCTGATACCTGAGCTTAAAGTGAGTGCCAGAGAACAAATTCAGTGCCTGTATGTATTCCTAACACGTTTGTCTTGCCCTGTTTGTCTCCCTGTCCTTCTGCTCAGGTTCCATACTGCCCTCTGTAGGAAGCTCTGTAGGCAGTGTAAACGGATACCACACCTGCAAAGGTGAGAATGCCATTTCACAGTGCCTCTTTGTTGGATGTGTTAGGACAGTGTTCACGTTGGCATCTGTGTATGTTTCTGTATGTGTGAAAGAACCGCCGCCAGGATGGGTATGAGGGTAAAAATCTGGGGAGAAGCCACTGTGATGCTCCTTTGCTGGGTTGCTAAAGGCTAAGCAGGCTGGCAGCCAGTGAGATACAGTGCTAGGAAATAAATTGGACCACTAGATAAGACCAGTAAGGAAAGAGCTTGAAGAAAACATATGTGAATCTTTGAGTCATAAAGAAGCCACGTTAGAGGTAGTCTAGTCTAACCCTCAGCCTCGTAGCCCCATGATTTCCCTGCTTGGACAAGAGGGAACAGAAGAATGCCCCAAATCCTTCACTCCCTTCACTTCCTAAGTTCCCAAGTGTATTTAGCATTTTATTTGTACATCTGAGTACCTCCTGTCAAAATCCGAAAGCAGATTAATGAAAGCTCTTTTGCTTTGTATATATAAACAAGAACTTTTATGTGATTTAGCAGGAAGTGAATCTCTAGTTCACTAGAAGGAGTAGGAGAGACGTTTAATCCTGATGAGTAATTTAGCATGAGGAACCCATGGGGAGGCTTGGAGAACTATTCCCGATCTGATTTTTGTTTCTGTGATGCTAGATCTGACGGAGATCCAGTGTGACATGTCAGATGTAAACTTGAAATATGAGAAACTGGGGGGAGTGCTTCAGGAACGCCAGGAAAGCCTTCAGGCTGTCCTCAGCAGAATGGAGGAAGTTCAGAAGGAAGCAGGCTCAGTGCTGCAGTGGCTGGAATCAAAAGAGGAAGTCCTGAAAGCCATGGATGCCTGTTCATCTCCAACCAAGCCAGAAACAGTGAGAGCCCAAGCTGAATCTAACAAGGTACTGTGTTTGCATTAGCTGCGTCCCAGACACTAAGAGGAAGGGGCTGTTATACGGTGTTCTACCCAAGCCCGGGACCTGAGCGAGGGACACGGCCATCCACCCAGGCCATGAGGAGCCCTTTCAAAGGATTAATATGCTTAAGCTCTCCTAAAGAATTTTCTTACCTATGAAATGAGAAATTATTATAAATAATATTCGGATACAAAACCAGGCACACCTGATTGGCTCCATTGGAAGAGCATGTGACTCTTGATCTCTGGCTCATGAGTTCGAGCCCCACATGGAATGTAGAGATTATTAAAATAAATAAAACTTAAAAAAAAAAAACAACCAAATCTGTTTATAGAAAGAGAATATCCCTCCTCTGAAGTTATCAGCGCACTGAGAATGGGATCTTGTTTTCCCTATGATTCTGTAAGCCAAACCATTCTCATCAAAGCCCCTTTGCAACCCTTGGGGCGATTTAAGTGTAGCTGTGATTATAGTTCATTCTTCAGGTTGACATGTAGGACTAGGAAAACTATCAGGAGAAACAAGACCATATAGAAAGTCCTATCAAAAAAAATTTTTTGCCAAACTTTTTTATATTCTAACTGGACAGAGTATGCCATCTTCTTCAGCTACCTAAATGTCCTTGATGCCACCATCATCATTATCATACCTGACACTTTCTGTGGGGGGGGATGAATAATACCTTCTTACTGGGTTCTACCGATATGTTGTCCATAAAAGAAATTTAGATCCTGCTACTCAGATTTTCATTTTAAAGTAAAAATCGAAGCAGAAATGTTAAAGTATCTTAAAATCATGAAATAAGACACTGATAGAATCAGAAGTGGAGCCTATAATTGCGGCCCAGTCTTCTAGTACTTTCCTCCACACACACAGCTCTGTTTCCTATGCAGAAATCTCATGGCAATCCCCGGTGTTCTCTCTCCTAGGCCTTCCTGGCTGAATTGGAACAGAATTCTCCAAAAATCCAAAAAGTAAAGGAAGCCCTGGCTGGATTACTGATGACATATCCCAACTCACAAGAAGCAGAAAACTGGAAGGAAATGCAAGAGGAACTCAGTAAGTATTCAGAGGGATGTTGCAAATTCATTACATTGCTTGTCTTCAAAGCAAATATAGAATTTCAGCACATCCTATAAAGCAGGACTTATTTTTAGTTAATTTTCATAAGCAATCAAGAGGTCCAAATAGGGTTAGAGAGTGAGTGAGTCTGATTAGGGAAAAGAATCTAGAGATTCCACTCAAAAGTCTCAGAGGTTTGGCTTTCTTGGGCAAGTCAATCTGATAATCTGCTGTGATAAGGAGAGCATTGGTGATGAAAATGAAAATGGGAAATAATCTATTCACTGGAAGGATTAGGTGAATTATTCTGCATTCATATTGAGCTATATATAAATGATACTGGTGAATGTTTATTGGCATGAAAAAACATTGGCAGTAAAGATGTTTATAATATAGTAAGAGTTAAAAAACAGGCCATAAAATAATATAGATAAGATAGCCATACATCCATGTCTGTGTGTGTGTGTGTGTATGTGTGTGTGTGTGTGTGTAGTTCTGTGTAGTTTCATGTAACCACCACCACGATCAAGTACAGAACTGTGTTACTTTAGTTAAAATTAAATGAAGGTTATTTTTAACTAATGCTGCAGGGGTCATTTCCTGTAGTATATTAGGAACATAACTTAGGGATCAGGCCAGTGGCTGGTGAGACTAAAGGAACACATTCTCTCATTTCCCCTCTACAGATTCCCGATGGGAAAGGGCCACCGAAGTGACCATGGCCCGGCAAAGGCAGCTGGAGGAATCTGCAAGTCATCTGGCCAGCTTCCAGGCTGCAGAATCCCAGCTCCGGCCCTGGCTGATGGAGAAGGAACTGATGATGGGGGTGCTGGGGCCCCTGTCTATTGACCCCAACATGCTGACTGCACAAAAGCAGCAGGTCCAGGTGAGCCACAAAGCTTACTGCGTTAAGCAAAGAAATTAGAACCCCGTGAACCTGGTTTTGAATGCTGTTCTCAGCAAGTAGATTTCAAATGACCCTAGACAAGTCAGTTAACCTTCCAGAGTTCCGTTTCCTCAGTTTAAATGAGATGTTTATAAGGGCTTTATCACGGTGCCTGTCAAATAATAAATAGTCAATAACTGTATTATTAATATCATTAACAGGCAGTAAGATGAGTGGATGTAAGAATGGGGAATTTCTGACTACTTTGTAGAATCGTATTTTACTTTTAATCCCCAATAGTAGTGACCATATTACTTAATGTAATGTCTTATATCTGCTGGCTTCACTTAAAGATTCTCTGTTGCTCAAACCGCAAAAAAAATTGATTTAAGTGCCTACCATCATGGAAATTTAGGTTGGTCAAATTATATCATTTCTAATGAATTCCTTTTGAGAACTTTTTCTTCTTCCTCTTCCTCCTCCTCTTCTTTTTCGTCTTCTTCTTCTTCTTTTTTTTTTTTTGGTAAGCACCAGAGAACCTTCTATTATTCTACATCCTCCCAAACTCTTCCAAACTTGTTCCATTTCTTCTCACCATCCACCAAGTTCCCTAAATTAAAGACTTAAGAGCAGTTTTTGAAGGAACCCTTTCTTTTAGCCCCTGCATCCAATTAATTATCAAGTCCTCTTTAGTTCACTTACAAATATTTTTCTATTCCAGTGGTTTTCAGACTCTTTGGTCTCAAAACACTTTTAGGCTCTTAAAAAAAATTGAAGACCCCAGGGGCACCTGGGTAGCTCAGTCGAGTAAGGGTCCCAACTCGTGATTTTGGCTCAGGTCATGATCTCAGGATCGTGAAATCGAGCTCCACATTGGGCTCTGTGTTCAGCACGGAGCTACTTGAGATTCTGTCTCTCCCTTTCCCTCTGCCCCTCCCTCCACCCTCTCTCTTTGTCTCTCTCTCTCTAAAATAAATAAATAAGTAAAATCTTTTTAAAAAAATTATTGAGGACCCCAAAGAGCTTGTGTTTAACTATTGATATCTATTAATATTTACTGTATTAAAACACTAAGGGGTACTTGGGTGGTTTAGTCAGTTAAGCGTCTGACTCTTGATCTCAACTCAGGTCTTGATCTCAGGGTCGTGAGTTCAAGCCCCACACTGGGTGTGGAGCCTACTTAAAAACAAAAACAAAAACACTGAGGAATTTAAAAATATGTATTTATTAATTAATTTAAAAATAATAATGGTAAAACTGTAACATTAACATAAGTAACATTTTTTTATGAAAAAATATCATTTTCCAAACATAAAAACTTTAATGAGAGTGGTATTGTTTTATGGCTTTGCAAATCTCTTTGATGTCTGACTTAATAGAATATTCTCATATATTTTCATATCTGCTTCTGCACTCAATCTATTGCAATACTAGATGTCATGTAGCCCCAGGAAAACACTGAACATTTGTGAGAGAAAAATTATAAAAGGCAAATAATATCTTAGTATTATTATGAAATTAGTTTGACCTCATGGACCCTCTGAAAGGGCCTGGAGACTCCCAAGGATCCCTGGAGCATACTTTGAGAACTACTGTTCTAATTCTCCATTCTAAGTGCTCCTCCCTTAGGGAGGTTTGATCTCAGGCCTATACCATTGCAACATCCTTCTAATGGGCTTCTTTGTCTAGTGCATTCTCCACACGGTTACCAAATTATCTCCTTAACTCACACACCTGAATACATGAAAATGCTTCACTGGCTCTTGGCTGCCGATTGAACAAAGTCCAAGTACCTGCTCAGTGTCGTATATGAGGCTTTCCACAATCTGGTCCCAGTTTGTCTTGCCAGCCTCATTTCCCACTCTTCTCCCATATACCCAGGTTTCTGCACACACCGGGTAACTCGTCCTTTCCTTGAACACACCATACTCATACCGCTCTGTGCCTTTGCTAATCCTAGGCCCTTTGCTAAAATGGCTCTCTCTCTCTCTCACTGGGAGAACTTCCTTGTATCCTTTGTGAAGGCGCTCCTGACTTCCCTCGTCCACTTTTGTCATGTTCCACAGAATTAATCATCCTTACTTCTTGCTTTCACAGTGCCATGTTCACATCAGTGTTTATCATTCTTTTTTTTTTTTTTTTAAAGATTTTATTTATTTATTTGACAGAGAGAGACAGCTAGAGAGGGAACACAAGCAGGGGGAGTGGGAGAGGGAGAAGCAGGCTTCCTGCGGAGCAGGGAGCCCGATGCAGGACTCGATCCCAGGACCCTGGGATCATGACCTGAGTCGAAGGCAGATGCTTAACGACTGAGCCACCCAGGCGCCCCTATCATTCTTTTTTTACATTGTTTTAGTTCATCGTTTACGCATCTGTTCTTCCTTAAAGTCATGTCTTACTTACTTATGTACAGTGTGAGTGATGAATACTTTCCATAAATTATCTTACTTAATCCTTAAAATAGCCAAGATAAGTACTTTCTATCCTCATTTTATAGATGAGGAAGCTGAGATTTGGAGAACTTTAAAAACTCACCTAAGGTTATATATACAGCTCGCAAGTGATAGAGTCAGGATTTGAACCCAAGCAGTCTGATTCCAGAGCCTGTAACCCTAACTACTTTGCTGAGTGAAATAGTGGATAGAAAAGAGTAAAAAGACATGCTACTTGCTTTAAAGAAGCTCATTGTCTACTCATGCTATGTTGTAATGTATAGATTGTATGTGCTGTTGGAATTCCAAGAAAGAAACTAGGAAAAACAGACGTATAGAGAGTTGAAATGGCAAGCCCAGCCAGTAATATAGCTAGCTCTGGGTCCCAGGGTTCCAGACTTACAACTCAGAGGCCTGGGTTTTGTCTGGCAAAGCTGATGAGTGCCAATCCAGAAAACAAGGCCAACCTTAGTAACTGATATTGAAACAGAGTAGGACAAATAAGGAAGAAATAGAAGAGGCACAATCAATGACCCTTTCTTTCTTTCTTTTTTTTTTTTTTTTTAAGATTTTATTTATTTATTTGATAGAGAGAGACACAGCAAGAGAGGGAACACAGGCAGGGGGAGTGGGAGAGGGAGAAGCAGGCTTCCCGCTGAGCAGGGAGCCCGATGTGGGGCTCGATCCCAGGACCCTGTTAAGTGATCCCTGTCACACTGTTAAGTGACTTGAGCCGAAGGCAGACGCTTAACAACTGAGCCACCCAGGCACCCTCAATGACCCTTTCAAAACAAGTTTTTATTAAGCAGTTGTTAGAAGTGATACTGCATTTTCCTAGTAGCCTGGTCCTTGGATTTTCTAGTTTATTTTTGAAAGGAGTTGGCACTACTTGGCACAATCCAAAATCAGTTTTTGTTTTGACACTCTTTTTAGGTCTGTCTTTTCTCTCTAAACATCTTGATGTCATTTATATTACAGTTCATGCTGAAGGAGTTCGAAGCACGCAGGCAACAGCATGAGCAGCTGAATGAGGCAGCTCAGGGCATCCTAACAGGCCCTGGAGATGTCTCTCCATCCACCAGCCAAGTACAGAAAGAACTCCAGAGCATCAATCAGAAGTGGATTGAGCTGACTGACAAACTCAATTCCCGTTCCAGCCAAATTGACCAAGCTATTGTCAAAAGTACCCAGTACCAAGAACTGCTCCAGGACTTATCAGAGAAGGTCAAGGCAGTGGGGCAGCGACTAAGTGGCCAGTCGGCCATCAGTACCCAACCTGAGGCCGTGAAGCAGCAACTAGAGGAGACCAGTGAGATTCGATCTGATGTGGAGCAGCTGGACCATGAGATTAAGGAGGCACAGACACTTTGCGATGAGCTCTCAGTACTCATTGGGGAGCAGTACCTCAAGGATGAGCTGAAGAAGCGTCTGGAGACAGTTGCCCTGCCTCTCCAAGGTTTAGAAGACCTTGCAGGTAAGGTAGGGTAGGCACACACCGCTGACATTAGTGGCAAGCCAAAAGATTGGCTTCGTGATAATAGTCCCAAGAATCTAGGGTGACCTGTAAGCATCTTTTGGACTCAGACTAGTGTTACCCTAACCCTTTGTCCAGCTATAGTGAGAACCACTGTGGTTATCACACATTGACTGAGCACTAACAATATGTGAAGCTTTATATAGCATAATCCCGGAGATAAGAGCACTAATATCAATTTTGTCAGCAGGTAGAGATTCATGCTCATAGATATATTTATAGGTGGAGTTACACACATACTTTTACTAACACTCATTTGTACCATGTGCATGCACACACACACATGTACCATATTGCAGAATTAGATGCCTATGATGGTCTTGTACAAGAAGAATTTTATCATCAATTTGTTGCCTTTCTGTAGAAACATTTATGGCTTTTTACCAGCTTAGGAATAAAAGTTTACTTCTGTTACTCAGATCACCTTACAAGGTTGGTGTGAGGATTAAATAAGATCTAGTATATGAAGGAGACCAGCTTTGTGCTGCTTTTATGGTAGGCCCTCAGTTAACATTAGTTTCCTTCCCCTAAGATTAGCCCATATACTCTCAGCAAACATTTTAAATGCCATGTTCAGATTTGATTGGTTTAAATTTGATTTTCTCATTTCAGCTGATCGCATGAACAGACTCCAGGCAGCTCTTGCCAGCACCCAGCAGTTCCAGCAAATGTTTGATGAGCTGAGAACCTGGTTGGATGACAAACAAAGCCAGCAAGCGAAAAACTGCCCAATTTCTGCAAAATTGGAGCGGTTACAGTCTCAGCTCCAGGAGAATGAAGAGTTTCAGAAGAGCCTTAATCAACACAGTGGTTCCTATGAGGTGATTGTGGCCGAAGGAGAATCTCTGCTTCTTTCTGTACCTCCTGGAGAAGAGAAAAAGACTTTACAAAACCAGTTGGTTGAGCTCAAAAGCCACTGGGAAGAGCTTAGTAAAAAAACTGCAGACAGACAATCCAGGCTCAAGGACTGTCTGCAGAAAGCTCAGAAATATCAATGGCATGTGGAAGACCTCGTGCCATGGATAGAAGATTGTAAGGCCAAGATGTCGGACTTGCAGGTCACTCTGGATCCGGTGCAGCTAGAGTCCAGTCTCCTGAGATCAAAGGCTATGCTGAGTGAGGTGGAAAAGCGCCGCTCCCTGCTAGAAATCCTGAACAGTGCTGCTGACATTCTGATCAACTCCTCAGAAACGGATGAAGATGATATCCGGGATGAGAAGGCTGGGATCAACCAGAACATGGATTCCATTACAGAAGAACTACAGGCCAAAACAGGGTCTCTTGAAGAAATGACTCAGAGGCTCAAGGAGTTCCAGGAAAGCTTTAAAAATATCGAAAAGAAGGTTGAAGGGGCCAAACACCAACTTGAGATCTTTGATGCTCTAGGCTCTCAAGCCTGTAGCAACAAGAACCTGGAGAAGCTAAGAGCTCAACAGGAAGTGCTGCAGACCCTGGAGCCCCAGGTAGACTATCTGAGGAACTTCACTCGGGGCCTGGTAGAAGATGCCCCAGATGGATCTGATGCTTCCCAACTTCTTCATCAAGCCAAGGTCACCCAGCAAGAGTTCCTGGAAGTGAAGCAAAGAGTGAACAGCAGTTGTGTGACGATGGAAAACAAGCTGGAGGGGATTGGTCAGTTTCACTGCCGAGTCCGAGAGATGTTTTCTCAGCTGGCGGACCTGGACGATGAGCTGGACGGCATGGGTGCCATCGGCAGAGACACCGATAGCCTCCAGTCCCAAATTGAGGATGTACGGCTATTCCTCCACAAAATCCAAGCCCTCAGGTTAGACATAGAGGCCTCTGAAGCCGAGTGTCGGCAGATGCTGGAGGAAGAGGGGACTCTGGACTTGTTAGGTCTCAAGAGGGAGCTCGAAGCCCTGAACAAGCAGTGTGGTAAACTGACAGAGAGGAGCAGGGCTCGCCAGGAGCAGCTGGAACTGACGCTGGGCCGCGTGGAGGACTTCTACAGGAAGCTGAAAGCCCTCAATGACATGACCACGGCGGCAGAAGAGGGGGAGGCCCTCCAGTGGGTCGTGGGGACCGAAGTGGATCTCATCAACCAACAACTAGCAGATTTTAAAGTAAGTCTTGCCCTTGTTTTTTAATCTTTTGCTATCTGATACGTGTTTCTTTTCATGTAGCTTGGAAACCCGTTGTATATACATCGTAACTTCTGTCCCCGGGCTGCTATTCTTGCTTCCAACACCGCCAAAGCACACTGTCTGGAGACTAAACAGTCTCTTGAATTCCGGGCAACTGGTTTGAACATTTTTCTATTGTAATTTATCTCAGTGTTGATAACCAACTGAGGGTATAGAAAGAAATGTCCAAATGTTACTGCTTACTCTGAGAATCTCCTCTTGTGATTTGTAACAGCAGTGGATGTTTCTCCAGGTCCCTGTTTTTCAGTTGAGGTGTGAGAAGTCATAAGATAAACAAGGGTCATCTTCCTAAAGTGTTGATTTTTTTTTTCCTCATATTTCAGGGGAAAGTTATTGATGTATTATGAAATAAAATCAAAATTCTCATGACTTATTAAGATAAGACATGACACTTCAAAGAAGTTTCCCTCTTACAGCAGGCAGTGCTTAAGACTATACCCCAGACCCACAGGAGTACAAGTTCTTGGCCTATAGCAGAATTTGAAAAGCACTGCCCTAACTGCAAATATGTTTTAATTCTTTGCCTAAGTCAGAATTTCCAGTTCTGAGATTTTGTGAGTCAAAATTAAAACAACAGGGGAAGATGGAAGGAGTTGACTCAAAAATGCGATTTTGCCAGGTTAGGGGCTTGGAACTCTCAGGACTGTCTGTTGGGTCATGGCTCTCAGGATGGGAGCCTTTCATCCTGAGTTTCCTCTGTTGTCAATGCCAAAAAGGGCCTTACTGCACTGCTGGAGGCCCCTCTGCTGCTTTTCCGTCCTGGTGCACAGAGTAGATGTGGAAAGGCTACTGGCCGCACTTTGTTCCCATCCACACCATCATACTCCTGCCATCAGAGTTTGTTCTCTAGAGCACCCCCCCACCCCCAGCCCCACGCCTGTCAGGATTCTTTCGAGTACAGACACAGATGGAGAGATGGTGTTGACACCAGGTCAGAGCCCCATGGTCCTGAGAAAAGTTACAAGACCCAAGTACAGAAGGGTGGCTGTTTCAGAAGGGCCCTCAGCTTAGGGGATGTTCAGCTCTGAAGCGGGACATTGGCTGAAGACCCCTTACAGTGTCTGGAGACAGTGCACTTTGGAGTGACAAGTCACCGTTTTGGGGATTCTTGAGGCCCCAAATAAGGAGAGGGGAGGAAGGGAAAATTCAGACCCGTGAGCTCACATGTTTTCCTCTTAGAAACTCCCACACTTCCATTCCAGAGGCGGGGTGGCCTTTCTTGCTTCATCAGTGTGGTGTTCCTGCCTCTTCCACTGTAAGCACCTCAAAGGAGAGACTGTCTTCTACAGGCTCTGGGTTACCAACTAAATGAATTTCTTAGAAAACTGAAGCCTATCCCTTTGGGCTCCAAAATAGTTTTATCAAACTAGATTTTATATTTTATTTGCCTAATTTTCTAACCACTATGTTGTGCAGACGTTTTTCTTGATGAGGGCAGGTTAGTGTTAGTAAAAAGATGATGCTGTTCTCTCCAATGGTGATATCCTCAAGGATATTAGAGACATTTGGGGCTGCTTTGTATTGAATGTTCCTAAATGAGTGTGCAGGTTGAGTTGGGTATTGAAGTTCTTGTTTAGTGCCTCTTAGTGTGTGTGTAGCTTCTGTGCTTCCCCCTTACCCGGATAGCAGGTATTCTTTCCTCCTGCGGTTACTTCTCACTGCCGTCCCTGGGCCTGCCTTTAGCAGTCTGTCCCTTGCTTCTCATCTTCAGTGAGCTAGAAAATGAAGTAAACAAGCCTGTTAAAATTGCATTAAATACAAGCTGGAATATAAAAAAAGAGTCCACAGGCAGGCATACAGAGTGTTTGGATTTGAGGACAACTAATCATTTCCTTTTCATTTAATCCTTGGTTGCTAGAAACATTCTGAATTTTGATGTAGCTGGGAGATTTTAAGAAATTACTGGACATTACTGTATTTTATTTGTAGCCTAGTATGTAGCCTGGAAGTGCTCAGAGTTCGGTCACTGCTTAGTTGTTTATGATAGCATATTTATTTCACGGATTTCTAAGAATAAGCCTCCCACTACCAATACCCTGTGAAGGCTGGGACCAGACACTGATGAGCTGGTCACCTCAAAGTGTGTTTCTCGGCAGGGGACTGGTGTTGAAATGCAAGACTGGAAGAAAAGAGAGAGAAAGAGGGTGGTGGAGTTGTGTGCCCTGTGTGCATCCGCCTCAAGTTGGGGGCGCAAATCAGAAGCCTGGTTCCACAGGTCCACCTTATAAAGTCAAAGGCATTGGGAAGAGTTTTTGCCTCCTCCCAGCAAAGGCCTTTGGTCAGGAGGGGAGGAGCACACTCCTGGCTCTGCTCCTGCTGAGCTCATGGGAAGTGAAAACAATGGGAGGGGGAAAAGCTCAGTGTGTCAGTTCCACAGTCCCCTAGAGGCTGAGTAAAGGGAAGGTCTTTTTGGACGCATTCTGAGGACTGAGTCATTTTCATGGTTTGAGTATTGAGTTCGGGGTTAATGTGCTCTATATCCAGCAATGGATTAATCTTCCCTCGCTAAAGCAGCAGACCGGATTCATAAAGCGTGACTCTGCTTTCAGATTCAGAGTGTTTTTAATAAGTCAAAACCAGAGGGGTACCTGGGTAGCTCAGTTGGTTAAGCATCTGCCTTTGGCTCAGGTCATGGTCTCAGGGTCCTGAGATAGAGCCCTGTTGCCTTTTTTTTTTTTAATGGGATCAGACTCTCAGCACAAAATCTGCTAAAAAGAAGAGGATATGAGTCTGTAGACAGAAGCATGGGCTCTGCTCGGCCCTGGCTAACTCCACTGCGGATGGGCCGAATAGACAGATGAGTCAGGTCTGGGAACAACCCGGGCTTACTTGGGACTGTGCAGTAGTGCTGAGAAATGTGTAGAGAGGCAGCTTGTGGGAAAAGTTATTTCCTCCTTAAATGAACGTGAAAAACTGAAAGTCATGATTCCGAGGAAAGGCTTTTCCGTCAAATGCTTCTGAATAAATGATAGAATCTGGTCAGCCAGTGAGGATCTGTCAAATGGAAAGAGAGTCCTTTCCCACTCTAAACAGGCAAAGACCTCAAACCTTCCTGAATTAGGCACTTGACTGGGTTCAGTCATTCCAGAAATCTCAAATGAGAATGTTGAGCGTGTTTTCAGAAAACAGGAAGGAAAAGACCTTGGCTAATCTCTTCAGGAAATTCTGTTTTCCTGAACAAGAGAGTCAGTGATTATTGAGGAAAAGGAATTGTATGTGCATAACAGACACTAACAAGACCTTTATTTCACTGAAACTTAAGCCAAAGAAATCTTTTAACTCTGATGATAACAAGAGGCTTTCCTCATTTTGAAATTCCCTGTGCTAGTTTTATAGTCAAGAATTGAGATCGTTCTAAATCTCAAACCAACCCCTTCCTGTACACACACACACAGAGAGAGACACCCCTGCCCAAGAACCACCGTGGCCTCTCAGTCAGGAGGTTGGTGGTGGTTTGGGCATCAGGAGCAGTATCAAGAAACCAAGATGCCCTTTGTACTCTGTATTTCATGTGTTAATTTATATTTACTGTGTATTCAGGCCAGGCTTCAGATTCAGCACTCTACCACTCAGTGACAAGAAAAAACAAGTGGGAAAAATGGAAACCTTTTTAGGGTCTATAGGCTTCTCACAAAGGTTCACTTCACCTAATGGTGCATTGGAAGCATCCAAGCCCATTGGTCTTTTCCTTCTTTGCCTTTGAGGCTGTGCTGGTGGGATATACTAAGGCAGCAGGCTTGCTTAGGACTGTTCTCAATCCTAATTCAGGTTGAGCAGAACCCAGGGTCAGGGATTGTGCATGCTTACAGCCTTTGTCTGGAGACCTCAGTATCCCACCATAATGCCAGAACAAGAAAGCCCTGTAAACCTCTTCGTTTGATTTTTTTTGCTTCATGAGAGGCGAGTTTAGGCTTCCCTCTGAGCACACGTGAAAACTCTTAGAAGACAGGGCCTGACATGGAGCTGAAAGGCTGCCAATTTGCACAAAGATACTTTCCTGCCTTTCAAACAATTACAAAGACAGTATCAGCCCATCTACGGTTTTGCCAGTTAGATTGACTAGAGAATAAAGCAAATGAGATCAGCATTATCTACCTGCCCCTGGAAAGAAAGGAAATCACACTTGGTATGACCTGTCTGTCACCTAGAGGTTTCAGTATCTCCCGCTCTACAACAGCAAGGTAAGTTGAGTAGGCACCCCCTCTCCTGCCTCGTGCTGACCGTTGGCCTGTCTTGGTTTTCTTCCTTCCTTCCTTCCATGAGGCTACTCCCATAGGAACTACTAGGGTCCAAGGAAGGAAAGCGAATGCCCTAGAACAGGGTTTCTCAGCCTCAGCACTCTTGACATTTTGGGTGGATAGTTCTTTGTGGTGGGGGATTGTCCTGTGCACAGCAGGATGTTTAGCAGCCTCCCTGATCTCTACCCACTAGATGCCAGTAGCAACCCTTCCCCAGTGTAACAACCAAAAATGAATATCCAGACATTGCTGAACATGCCCTGGAAGGCAAAAATCTCCCTCGGTTGAGAACCACTGCCTTTGAAGAAAATTGCCACCTACGTGTGGGAAACTTCAGCTGGAAAAGGTGCTGGTTGATTAAGTTAAATATTTATGTAGCAGACGCCTTCTCATAATCTGGTTAAGACTGTGTGGTAGCAGCAACTGGCTCTAAGTCAGGCTTCCTTTAGGCCAAGCCCTGGATTCTTGATTTTTGCTGGTACTAATCCGTGTCTAGTTTAAAATTTCCTAGGCACTTTCCCTGGCGTCAGCAGTTTATTTTTTGTGGAGCTGTTGATGCAGGTGTTTGGTTGATGATGCATTTCTAAAGAGAAGAGGAACTCCCTGTGTGGAAATACTTCAGGAAGCTTCCTCGTTCTGTGCCTTTAAGGGGAGACTATGGTCTGTCAGTTGCTCTCCCAGAACTCACAGTTTGGCTGCTGATATTTATAACCCTTCGGAGACCACCCCTTACCCCCCACCCAAAGAATCCCAGTGCTCTGTAATAATCCTCTCCACCCCCGCTGTAGCAACTGGGTGGGGAGAAGGTGAAGAAGGTACCTTTAAGGACTTTAGGTTTGCTTCATGTTGAACTTTTTCCAGCCCCATTTTACAGTATCCCCATTAGTGTTTTAAATATCAGCATCACAAAGCAAAAGCCCAAGATTGCAGCCATTACATCATCTTAAAGGAGCCTCATGCCTCAGTGAAGGTAGTAAAACCAAATGGAAGGTCGTCAAGAAGGCGTTGATGGATTCCACCAAAAAAAAAAAAAAAAAAAGGTCTGGAAATTTTGATAGCAAGGGAAGATTTTAAAGCAACAAAAGAAAGGACTGAGCAGTTTGATCTGAGTTTACTGAAATCCTTCACATACCGTGTCAGCATGTAGCATTTGCAACTAAGGTTCACCATATGATTCTGTACACAAAGGAAGAAAAATATGTTTCCAGAAAAACTAGAATTTATCTCATGCAGAACTTGGGTTCATTGTTGAGTATTTGATTAGTGAACACGGTTGAGATAAGCACAGACTTGCAGAACAGGACGGTTTCTTATTGTGTCTGGAAATGAACGGTAACCGGTCTCAAGCCTTGGCCTAGTCGTCAGCCTTAGCTTCAGAAAAATCCTAGGCACTTTCAAGCTAGCTGGCTGGCACGTGAGCCATAGCATAAGCAGAGAACCTCTAGGAAGCACAATGAGTTGCTCTGAAGGGCACTTGATTGTTAGGGTTGGTTGGTTCACCAGGAATGAAATGAGTCCCACCGGGAGTCGTGTCAGGTCACTGCACCAAAGCATCACTGCACCAAAGGGCTGTCTCCTGCCAAACGGATTCTTCCCAAGTCTCAGCTGCCCTGGTTGGGAAAACCTAGCTATGGGAAGAATGTGCTCCCTCCCCACCTTCCTTAATACTTAGCCACTACCACTACCGAGTGCTTTTCAAATACCAGTCTCTGGTATTGGCCGTGGAAGATTAATGGGATACACTTACTCCCTAGGCCTTCACAAGCTGTTTTCCTACTACTAGCACTGTAATTTGAAATGTGGACCTTTCAGAATTTTGGCCACTCCGGGATAAGAATAAGTGCTACGTGGTGGTTGGGAGGAAGGGGCTCCTTATTCCTTTCAGTCCATTCTTACTGAGCACTTGCTCTGTGCCAGGCCTCTTTGAGGGGACAGTGTGTTACGGGAAGCGGGTACAAGGGAGTACAGTGGCAGTGACGTGTGGTGGCAAGTATGGTGAGAGACACCCTAAGTCTAAGTGAGCTCAAACCCTAACCCCCCATCAATAAGACATTTAAAATTCCAGTTGCAGACAAGAGAACTGCAACTTGAAGGTGTTATAGTATCTTGTTCAAGCCAACAGCAAGTGACTGTTAGAGCAGGGATTGGAAAGGTTTATTTGGCACCAAAGGCCATGCTTGACCAATAGTTCTCAACTGGGGGCAGTTTTGCCCCTTAGGGGACATTTGGCAATATCCAATGACATTTTTGACTGTCATAACTGGAGAGGCTGCTACTAGCATCTTATTCAGCCCACTTCTAGAGAGAGGTGGGGGTTTGATATTTTTCCCCCCTCTTCAGATGCCATGACAAGTAAGAGTTAACTGACAAAAGAGTTCCACTGCTTGGCAAAGCTTCATGGTTTTCCTCCCTTTTTTCAAAAATTAGTTAACAAATGGTGTTAGTTCTGAGAGTGACTTACACAGATCTGTTGGATAAAGTCAGGATCCTGGTGAACTAATTTGAGTCAGTGGCTAAAGAATTCTCTTAATGCTTGACCAGTCCCCACCCCACCCCGCCACAAGGCTCCTGCTGTGGAAATCAATCAGCTGTGTATCTCAGGCTGCTTCCTGTAGGGTGTGTTATGGAATGGCATCAGCCCCTGCACCAGCTGGGAGTCCGATCTCAGTGTGATTTTATCAGACTTTGTCTCTTTTGAGCCTTGCTGTTTGGAACAAAGGATCCTCTGTTAGGAATGCAGAGAGCTTCTCTGATTGGACAGCAAGCGTGTACGCACATGGTTCCCACAGAAAAAACAAAGTGTGCTGTAGCCTTCTAGAACGTGGCCCTCCAAGATGCTTTTCCCTTAGCTTCTGTCTGTTTTCACCCTTCTTTCTGTGGATGCTTATCCTTCACCCAGATCAATGTAGGAGCCACCTGATCTGAGGGATTAAATGATGGCATCCTTCAGAATTGGTCTATATCTGTGCCCCTAGTCTTTTCCTTCTCCAGCCATGGAAACTCCATATTTGATCCCCACTATTTTTCCAGTCTTATTTCCTATATGGACCACCCATCCACTCCATCCACTCATCCCAAACACTCCTTATACATTTTGCCTATTTCTACCCAAACCTCAAGGTTTGATTCAAGTCCCGTGTCTTCCCCAAAGCCTCCTTGATCTACCCAGCTCACTACTTCTCCTGTTCACCTAAACCACTTAAGATGTGTAACTCATTTGGCCTTTATCATAGACTGCCAAACTTTGGTGTTTTCTGATTCTGTGCATTTGACCCATCTCTAATCTCAATAAATTCATTTTTGTGTCCCTCAAAGTAGTTCACATATTGGTGTGCATATACTTGGAGATTAGTGACTGACTGGATGAGTGCTCTTTTATTTCTCATAAGCCATGTGAGCTCTGGGATTCAAAAATGCTGTCTACTTTGCAAGACTTGAGGCAATCCTGTGAATCCTGAGAAATTCTAATTCTAGCCTAGATTCCTCCCCTCTCCTTGCCTGTGGATTCCCTTCCTTCTCTACTAGTTAGCATATATTAAAGGAACACAATTTCACTTTGATATTAGCCTGAACGAAACAAAGAAAGAAATCTGCTACTTCAAGTGCACTTAAGGAAAGCCAGATCCTGAAATATTGTCTTGTAGTTGTTATCCATCACGTTAGAGTCATTGTCACCAACCCGATTAGTTCACGGCTAGGAAGAGTCTTCATATTTCATGCAACTTAGTGTAGTAAAAAAGAAAAAAAAATGAAATGAGTTGGAGTCAGAAATACCCAGCCTTGAATTCTGGCTCTATCATTTACTAGCTGAGTGACCTTGGGGGAAATTACTTAACCTCTCTGTAGAATTGCTTTAACTATAAAATGTGAAATGGTAAATCATACCTTTAGAGTTTTTATGAGAGTTAAATGAAGTGTTATAGATGAAAGCACTAGGCATATATTAAGTGCTCAGTAAATGAAAATAATCTCTTATTTTTAAAAAAATGTATCCAGGCATACAAATTAGAATATTATGAAATCTTTTTAATAAGAAGTTACGCCGTTGGTGCCTAGAGATAATTATTCTCCAGAAGATTTGCTCTAAGGCCCAGTACCCGATTAGATTAGTTCTTTCTCTTCTTGGAAAAATGGAAATTATGAGGGTACAGTAAAATTAGCTCAGTGGCAGCCGTGAAACAAGTGGATGGACAAATAGCTTTCCTGAGCAGTTTTTTGTGGGGAACAAGTATAGAGCTGGTTTCTAACCTTAGAGTTGCAGTATATAGGCAGTGTAGGTCATGACTCGTAACACAAATTTAAACATACTTTATGTACACATACATACATACACATGTTTGCTTACTTACTCATTAACTTATTAACTTATTCATATCAAAATCCCACAGCCAGCATGTTTTTCTGAGACCATTTTGACCTTGGCTTATGTGCTCTACAAATCAGTGTTATTTTCATATCATTAACCAGAATTAACCAGAAGCCATTACCAGCTCAGTGACTTCCCCAGTAACTCAGAGTTACCCATCAGATCAGCTTTCATGACCTCAGGGTCCTTGGCCTAATTAGCTTTTAACATAGACCATGTTATCTTCTTCTGTTGCCATACAATGGCAAGTACTAAGTCAGCCTCTTTGGGAGAGACACCTCTTAATATTAATCAGTCTTTAATTAAAACATTGAGGTGTGAGGGGGAAAAGGTATCAGCTTAGTTTCAGAGGAAAGCAGCTTAAAAAACACAGATACACTTAATCTCTGTGCCAAGCATATATACCAAATCCAGATAGTTTTACAGAAAAGCTTTAATCCTTCACAGTTTCAGCAGACATGTTTTTAATATTCGGTTATATGTATATATGAGTCAAGGGAAGAAGATGCTAAGAATTCAAAGAAATTGAACTTCTCTGAGGCCTCCTCTAGCTTGAATTCATTGCATCTAAGTGACCCATTTAATGTCTCTGTCATCTTGCAGTTCGTTCCCAGAGGAAAAGCTCTGATTTGGGTCTAGTCCTTTACATTCAAACCTAAGTTGGTTGTTTATTGATCGATGGTAAGAATTGCTTTGGTAGGGGTGCCTGGGTGGCTCAGATGGTTAAGCGTCTGCCTTCGGCTCAGGTCATGATTCCAGGGTCCTGGAATGAATGTTTACGTTTTCAAATAGTTTCTTCCCCTTTGCTACTATTTTATAGGACAATTATGCCCTCAGGAATACAAGACTAACGCTACAGCATTATTTTAAGTTTATATTATCCTTAACCTCTACCTCCTATCTGGTCAGTTGTGAAGTCCAAATATTCTGTCTCTGTGATTTCCTTCACAGCTCCCTTCCTGATTTTCATGAGTTCAGGCTTTTGTTACCTCTTGACTGAACTGCAAAGTCCTCCTGATTGCTCTACCTTCAATCTCCCCCATCTACAGCTTATTCTGTACATACACCAATGCAGTATCATCAGACATAAGCTCAAATCTTAACAGCCTGGATTTTCAATAGCTATGCTACTTTGGATAAGTAAGTTTACCACCTCAAGCTTCATTTATAATTTAAGAATTTGGATTTTTAAAATGAGATCATGTATATTAAATGGCAGTTTAATGAGCACCCAGTCCCAGATTCTTGGGAGACTTTCCTCACACCACTCAGTAACTCTCATGAGCCCCTAGTAAGTTTAAATAAGTAAATCTCAATATCATAATGGTTTTCTGAATAAAGCATAAATTCGTGCTTGGCATTCAAGGGCCTTGGTGAACTGGCCTTGAGCTACTTACCACTCTGACCTCTCATTTTTCCCTTTCATACACCCTGTACTTAAGCCATGCTGACTTTGAATTTGCTTCTTTAGGGTCCCTGTCTCTAGCGTTTCACTTAGAAATCTTGTCTTCACCATCCCTACATATCCACATCCTAGTGAGTAAATGTAATTCCCTCCATTAAGCCTTCCCTGATTTCCCCTGCCTTCGTTCCCTCCACTCTTCTGTCCAGTCTTTTCTAATTCGCAGAGCCCCGTGCTTTTGTCATTACTATCTTGTTGAGTAGCTAAAAGAGGGATTAATACACTGTCTTTTGGAAGGTCTGCAAGCAGGAAAGGTCTTACAGGGGTCATGAGAGTTCCTGCAGAGTGTGTGGAAAGTTTTCTCATGGGTTTGGAAATACATGTGAGCTCACAGAGCATCAAAATCCTTAGTATCCCATTTAAAAGAAGCTTCACATCACATTGTATTGCTTAATGAGCCACTCTGTAGCCATCTTTATGTAATAAAAACACCTTAGGATGGTAGTTACTGATGCCCAACAGGTACAGACTAATACTGTGGAGTTTCCACTTGCCACTAAATAAATGCTTGTAAAGTCTAGCGAGCCTAAGATAAAAGGCATTTTGTAGATTTAAAATGTGCAAGATGTAACCAGTCTTCTGTATCCCCCTCTAATCAGAACTAATCCCCCAAGACAGAGGTGCATGAAAAGGCATTAAAGAATCTGGGGAAGTGTGGATCTGGGTCTCCAGATTGTCCTTATGGGGCTGGTGGTTTAAGACTGGAGCAAAGGCAAAATGTTGGGTTCAAAACTTGGAGAGGGAGCTGTGTTAGGGTGTGAGGAGACTCCACCCAGCTGTCTTTAATTAAGAAGAAAGCAGGAAGGGCCAGGATTGTTCTTTCTAATAAGTTCACTGAAAGAAAATCTGACACCAAATTTCGTTCTTAGGAATTTCAAAATAAGTAGAGAATTCTTTGAACTCTGTAATCAACTAACTGGAAACTAATTTGAAATTTGGCTTCAGCACTTATATTGGTGGTTATAGGAGTGGGGGAAGCATCCAAAGAGGTTCTCTGGAGCTCCCTGTACTTGTCTTTTAAAAAGTTTACACACGGCATGTGAAATGAACAGATGCTTTTTTTGTTGGAGCTATCAGGGTAACAAGAGGCTGAAAGCTATATCAGGTATTTATTTCAGTCACTGAGACGGCATTGGCAGAGTTCCACATACCAAAACTAAAGAGAAACTCATGAACACATTAAAAAAAAAATAAGACATGGAGGAAAGAGCCTGTGCTCCTTTCCTGATTTCTTCCTGAACACATACTGATGATAAAAAAGGAGCAATGCACTCAGATAGCACTCTCTGGCTTCTTTTTTTGTGGTGGGAGAGAGAATTGGGCAACTTTATGTAATCCTTTCTATAAGACTGTGTTCGAATTTTGGGGAGATTTCTATATAATAGTCTCTTAACACTTTAGTCAGAGAGTGTAACTTAAGCCAATAAATACTTCGAATTTGAACTTCATAGTTGTTAAAATGCCCTCCTTATTTATATTACAATATGGAGCATTTGGCCAAGTAGTGAGAATAAGGTAGATAGATAGGTGTGGGGAGGGATTAAGAAGACTGAATTAGTTGGCACCTGACTTGGTGAGGAAACAGGAAAGGAATTTCTGGCCATGAAGTTTGTGATTCCACATCAAGATCATTCTTTATAATGGAATAACCACCCACCCTAGTCAAGAGCCAGAATTCCTCAGATTCTTCCAACCAGAGGGGCCTGGCACACTAAACAGTCTGTTATGATATCTGAACACTTAAGTGAGTGTATTTGGCCAGGGAGACTTGCTAGTGAAATTGATCTTGCCTTCCCTGGGTTTTTCCAGTTGTACTGAATAATTAAGGAAAATTAAGATCCAGATTCCCTGAAATGTTAAGTATCAGATCTGTAAGCTGATCGTACTTTAGGATTACAGTGTGTCAGAGTTAGAAGGGACCTTAAAATTCATCCTGAACAAACTGATTGAGGATTTGTTTCCCCAAATCCTTGCCAAATGATTGCATGAATTTCTGCTCAAACACCTCCAGGGTCAGGAAAGTCATCACTTTAGGGGACACTCTATTCTTTGAATAGCTGTGAAAAAGCTTTTTGTTGGTTCCAAATCTGCCCTTGGATCTTAGTGTGCCAGCTTAAAGAGACATCCAGAACAAGCCTCCTTCCTCCCACATCCCAGCCCTTCAGATACTTC
This sequence comes from Phoca vitulina, assembly GCF_004348235.1. NCBI lineage: Eukaryota > Metazoa > Chordata > Mammalia > Carnivora > Phocidae > Phoca > Phoca vitulina. The sequence goes on along the minus strand of NW_022589705.1, from coordinate 71,028,682 downwards.
ACGTTGATCACATTGCCTGGAACCTTCTCTAGGTCAAACATTCTTGGTTCTTTCTATTGTTTGTTCCTCAGGGGACAAGGTTTCTAGTGTCTTGTAGTATAGGACCAGGAAGACTCAGGATTCTGGTATGGCTTCTTTAAAACTTTTAGAACTAAAGAAAAAGTTAGAAAGGCTATCAAGACACAATCTAGTCTATCCCCTTCCCCTTCAGTTTACAGATGGGGAGATAGTCCTTTGGATTTGAGAGGGCAGAATTGATCAGCAGTCTCTTTTGAAGTGAGAAATGAAGTATAACACATTTTGCCAGTAAACGGTCTTTTTTGAGTTTCTTAATTCTTTTTTTTAAGAACTCATGACCCCGAGATCAAGAGTGGCATACATGCTCTACCGACTGAGCCAGGCAGGCACCCCTTTAGTTGCTGAATTCTGACCAAAGGCTTCAGCCCACACCTCATTTTTGCCAAGGACCTCTTTGGCTAAGTTAAGCCTAAGGCTCAGCTTGGGGGTTCACTGCCAGATCTCCATGTGCCAACTATTGGCTTCTCTCACTGTTTGTGTAAAGGATAGAAATAACTTTTACAAAGTTTAACCATCTATATTGACTACATGGTTCAAAAGAGATTCAGAAATTTTAATAGACTTTGTTGCTTCATAAAATCAGAAAATGACCATCACAAAGGTAGCAGAGTATTGCACCCCTTCAGAAATGCAGCTGTCTCTGTTGGACAGTTTCCTGGGTTGCCCTTTGAACTTTCCTGGTTTAAATAACAGTTACCAGGTGATTAGATGGCTTTTCTAAAAGCCAAAAACTGTGGCCCGGATTGTTGGCCACTTTTCTCTTTCGTATTTTCCGTTTTGAGACTTGAAATACAGACGCATGCTTTTGAGCTGGCTCCAGGGAGGCTCAGGTTTCCTTGGATGTGCGCAGCAATAAAGGAGCCCAGGTGTTAGGGCGTGGGTCTCTGCTGCCTGCGTCTCCACCGCCCCGCCCCCCCTCCTCAGTCATTGCCACCTCTCAAGTCTGCGGGCAGAGCAATTCTGGTGGGAGGATGGACCGAGACCTGATGTACTGGAGAAGGGAAAGAGAGAAGGTGCCTAGAGTTCATCCAATAACTTGGCCTCTGGGCGTAACAGAATGCCTTCGGAGACCGGAAAGTGCCGGGTTTAAGCCTAGTGTTCTTGGGCCCGGCAGGGGCGCGCTAAAGGTGACATTGGAGGGACTAGGACAGCCTTTGGTGGTAGAGCTGGAGCCGAGAGCCATGCGTGCAGCCCGCGGCAACCGACGCGACCCCGCCGGCAGATGGGGCCCCGAGCGGCCCCTGCCAGAACCCGCTGGCTGTGGGGAGGCGGGGGCGCCCCTCTGGGTTCGCTCGCCCTTGGGCTGGGCTCGGAGCCCGGCGGGTCGGGACGCTGGCTGGGGGGGGCGGGGGCGGCGGCAGGGGGGTCGGGCCAGAGGGAAGAGGGCGGGGCTTTCCTTTGTCAGGGGATTTGCGCGGCGCGGCCGAGCCTCGCGCGGGTACCGCCCCCCTCCTCTCGCCCTCTCTGGGGGCGGGGCTCTCCCTCGGGCCCTGGGGCGCGGTGGGCGTGGGCTCTGTGAGCCGAGCGGCTGGAGCCCCGGCTTCCTGGCCCCGAACCGCGCAGAAGCGCCGCCCCCTCCGCCTCGGCCTCCAATCCTCTCCGCCGCCCCGTTCCCCTCGGCTCGGGTCGCTCCTTTTCCCTGCCCCCGCCGCGGCTCCGCCTCCGCCCTCCTCCCCTTGGCTCTCCGCGTCGCGCTCCCGGGCTTCCAGGGGGGCTGCCCGGGCGGGGCGGGGCGGGGCGGGGCGGCGCGGCGGCGCGGGGAAGGGGGAGGAGAGCCGCCCGCCAGCCCAGCACTTGCAGCGAGCGGCGGGTGAGCGGGCCGCTCTGTGTGAGGGAGGAGGGCTCGCCCCCGCCCGGCCCGAGCGGAGCCTTTTGTTCCCAGCCAGAAGTTTGCATGCCGGGACCGTGACAGCTGCGGGCGGGGAGGACGGCGGGGCCGCGGGGCCGGCGGTGGCGGAGAATAGAGGCGGCTGCTTGACATGCAGCCCACGGCGCGGTGGCTGCGGACCGGGGACTGGCGGCGGCGGGGGAGGCGGCGCCCACAGCACGCGGGACTCAGCTGCCGGAGGGACAAACTAACTTCCTGAGCGCGGGACTGGAGGCCGGCGCAGCCCGGAGCCACCTGCCAGCCTGCGGTGAGGCATTCCTGGCCCTCGGGGCGCGCGGCACGGCGCGGGGGAGTGGGCCGCGCTGAGCGAGCCCTTGGACCGGCCCTCGGCCGCTGCTGCAGCCTGCCGGCCTCTCAAAGGCCCGGCGCCGGGCTCCACTCGCCTTGTTTTGCGGCCACAGCGCAGGGCTGTTCTGGGAGCCACAACAATGCCATGATGTTTTGGAGACAGGAAGCCCCAAGCTGGCCCCGAATGAAGGACTTCCTGTGTTTAAAGTTGCAGGAATATCCGCCGACCAGCCCAGTTCAAATGCAAACACCCGAACTAGGAAGGACGAAGGGCTAATTCAGACCAGCTGGACTCTCCAGGACTGGAACTGAGGATAAAATGAAAGGAATTCTTAGGAGCTTGGGCCATACTTGAAGACTGGGGAGGCTGTGCCATTGTTATTAAAGGACACAATTGGTATAAAGCTTCTTCCAACTCTGGGTGAGAAGTGAGTGGAACTAGATTCTGAAAAAGACTTGTCAGTATCAGATGGGGTTTTTTTTGTTGTTTTTTACTGACTGAATTAGAAACAGCAGTGCTCTTAAAAGACACACAAAAGAAGCCATACGAGGAATTATTTTGTTTGTTGACTAAATTATACCACTTAACTGTCTGCAACTATGAGGCTGTTAGCCTGTGAGGAAAAAGCTGTTTCTTTTAGAGCTTCTCCCAGAATGGTTTCAGAGTTGGACTTGCAGGCCTTTCTGGAGGGCCGATCCAATTGGTGGTCCCCGGTTGTGAACATGTAAAAGGATTTTTAACTTATGCAGAATGCATTTTTGGGTAACTGGTGAAAAACTTTTAAAAGGTTGATGTTTCATCTTGATTGAAAAAGTATGGGTAAGCCACTCAGCAGGCCAGACTGTTTAAGGCAGAACCCCACCTGCCTGGGGAAAGGAGAGGAAGAAGATGGCTATATAGAGGATTGTTATGTTCCACAGCGATCTATATATGATACAATGAGGATAAATGAACAAATTGACCAGGGGTCAAAGCTTAATCAGACATCAAAAAGCACCATGGAAAAGATGGAAGGAGGTACTATATCCAGCAATGGTACGTTAGGAGCAGCATCTAATGTTTTTGAATCTAGAGCCCCAGAAGGCAAAAAGCTGGATGAGAGGATAATATTTGATGCACTAAAGTTAAGCAGCGATGTGCAGAAGTCAGCACCCGTGCCACCCAGAAGGCGACCAAATGCAGAACGCAAAGATAATGTTAACAGGAGATCATGGAAGTCCTTCATGCCACCCAATTTCCCAGAATTTGCAGAAAGGATAGAAGCTTCTCTCAGTGAGGTTTCAGAAGCTGGGGCTTCAAATCCTTCCTTGCAAGAGAAGAAGGAATCCAGTTCTGCATTAACAGAAAGTTCTGATCGTTTGGACCACAGGGAACCTCAGTCAGAGTCAGTGACTCTGGAACATGTGTCCAAATCCATAGATACTCCAGAAGTGCAGGATGTGAAAAATTTAAGCGGAGAGTGCCAGGACTTCAGATCGCAGCCGCACAGTGAGCGCTCTCCCCATGAATTCCAGCATCTAGAATCAGAAGCTGCAGCTGCAAGTGGTAGCACAGATGTAATGCAGGAACACAGATTCTCAAGTGCAACCTGGCCCAGAGCCATGAAAAGTTTGGCTAAGGGAGGCTTCAGCGAGAAGCAGCACCCCCTTGGGGACACAGCCTGTACTGTGGAACTGCCGCCTCTCTCCCCTTGCCTGAGTGAAGAGCTATTGGATCCAGAATTGCATATTCTCATAACTCCCAGCCTGAGAGAGAAAACAGAGTCTGAGCTAAAGTTTGAGGAGGATGAGCGATGGATCATGATGGAAGCCGAGGAGGAGTGGGAGGGAGAGAAACTGTCAGAGAGAGGAAAGATTTTTCTAACGGCAGATGAGAAAAAGAACAGCCTGGCAGATATTTTTGAAGGACGAGAACAAGCAAACACTTTAGCAGTGGCAGAGGATGGGACCGATTGCTCAGCTGCTGTCTTGAGAACTGTTGACCACCTAGCTCTTGGTCAGATTTGTTGCTCTGATGACCTACAGTCAGCTAAGAACCATTTGGCTTCTGTTCTCGAGGATACACCTCTGGATTACAGTTGTGTTCTCACAGGTGAGAGTGCTGTAGGGGAGCTGACAAACAGAACTGCTCAGGGGCTGGAGGGTCTTGTTTCCGACTTAGAATGTACTGTTGGTCCTCTTGATTCAGAGCAGCTCTCTGACACAGATTCAGTGCAGATGTTTCTTGAACTTGAAAAGGAGTGTTTATGTGAAGAAGGAGTAACTCCTCTAGCTGAGCTAGAGAATCAAGCCTCTTCTGAAGGGCTGGCCCCATCCCAGGATGCAGAAAATGCACTTGTAATTAGTCATTTTCCAGGGGCTGCCTTAGAAGAGGAACGCATGGGCCTTTTAAATGTAAGGGTAAAAGACTCTGATACTGGATTGGATTGTGACTATTTTAATGCCCTGGATTCTTCTCAGGTGCCTAATGCTATGGAACTTATTGTCTGCTCTGATACCAGGAGAGACACTTCCACTGTTAGTGAGGAGGAGCGTGAAAAAGTGCCTTCTAGCCCCGAGACTGTAGGGGAATTTAAGTTCAGACACCCAGCTGATCTGGAGTCACTGGGAAAGCTTGACCCAGGAGGACTGCCCAACTCTGATCACAGGGCTTCCCAGGAAGACGACTTATCAGGCTTTGTAGCTGAGCTGGCCAAAGAAAATGGCAGTTTGTCCCAGGTAGACTGCAGTCACCCTGAGGGGAATGTTGAAGAGTGTGTTGAGAGGGTCCCCCTCAGTCGTGCTTTTAGCTATGAACTAACAGATGTTACCTCAGGACCTGAAGTAGAGGTGTTCTCATGTGATTCACATTTACTAACAGATGAGATTCATTTGGAAAGTGAGAAAGGAGCTATTAATCAAGAAAATAGCAGTCTGACTTCCTTGGGAAACGTGGATCCTTGTGAATTGTCCAAGGAGAAAGTTTGTGATGAGGGTGGGGAGGGGCAAGAGCTGGGTTACGAAGCCAGGCTTTTGGAGGATCAAGCCCCAGCGTATGTTCACAGAGCCTTCCTGGAGCATATCTTCCAGGATCTCCAGAGGAAGTCTGCAGAGTCAGATACTCCAAATCTGCCCCTGCTGGTTGGTGGACTGAGACAGAGCGGAGATGGAGTGGAAGCTGTAAATGATACAAAGCCCGAGCTGAACGTGGCATCATCGGAGGGCGGGGAGACAGAAATGAGAGATTCAGAATCATTGCTGAGTATCTTTCTGGAGGAACAAGTTACCAGGGCTAGTAGTGCTGAGCCCATTTTGGAAGGATGGATACCCATCCCACAGAAGCCTGCCCCAGCGGCTGCAGTGCTCCGCCCAGAGGAAGGTGTCCCAGATGCTGCGGCGCCTGCCCCAGAGGGAGCTGCTGTGGCTGCTGCAGTGCCTTTCCGGGGGGAAGACGTACCAGTTGCTTCGGTGGCCACCATAGAGGCACGTGTCCCAGTTGCTTCAGTGGTCACTGTAGAGAAGGATATGCTGGCTGCTGCCCCAGCTGTTGCAGTGCCTGCTTCTGAAGGGACTGCTCCAGCTGCTGCAGTGACCATCATGGAGGAGGATGCACCAGCTGTTGCAGAGCCCACCACAAGGGATGACATCCCAGAGGGATCTGTCACCCCAGCTGCTACAGTGCCCACCCCGGAGGAGCCTGCAGCCCCAGCTGTTAGAGCACCCACCCCAGAGGAGCCTGTCACCCCAGCTGATAGAGCACTCACCCCGGAGGAGCCTGTCACCCCAGCTGTTAGAGCGCCCACCCCGGAGGAGCCTGCAGCCCCACCTGTTAGAGCACCCACCCCGGAGGAGCCTGTCACCCCAGCTGATAGAGCGCCCACCCCGGAGGAGCCTGTCGCTCCCGCTGTTAGAGCGCCCACCCTGGAGGAGCCTGTCGCTCCAGCTGTTAGAGCGCCCACCCCGGAGGAGCCTGTCACCCCAGCTGATAGAGCGCCCACCCCGGAGGAGCCCATCACCCCAGCTGTTAGAGCGCCCACCCCAGAAGAACCTGCAGGCCCAGCTGTTAGAGCGCCCACCCCGGAGGAGCCTATCACCCCAGCTCTTAGAGCGCCCACCCCGGAGGAGCCTGTCCCTCCAGCTCTTAGAGCACCCACCCCAGAGGAGCCTGCAGCCCCAGCTGATAGAGCGCCCACCCCGGAGGAGCCCGTCACCCCAGCTGTTAGAGCAC